>NW_027206777.1:0-300000 GCF_032191515.1 Phaenicophaeus curvirostris | reverse complement strand
GGTAAGTGGTGGGTTTTGGCTTTTTTAGTTTTTTTTTTTTCTTTTTGTTCTTCTAAAGAAGCAGAGGCGTCTGTTGGAGGTATGAGCTTTGGAAGAGTCCAGGCGAAGCAGCACATACAGGTGTAACTATGGGGCTTTTTTGTCAGTAATTTTTGATTGGGTGTTGGAGGGGGCAAGATGTTTTTAATTTCCTTCTTCTTTTTTTTTTTTTGGGTGCTTTGCCTCAAGTTTTTGGTTATGGGATGATTTGTTGTTGTTCCTCATTCTGTGTGGCATAATGTATTGGCCCTAGGGGCTCTGCAGTTTGTAATGGGCACCTTGTGGGTGATAATAATCTGGAATGAAGTTTGTTGGCCTAGGGTAGGAAGTAGAGTCTGTGGGTTGGTGGAAGATAGAAGGGGCCAGGGGAGCCCTGGGAAGGGCTCAGGAGCACAGCTCCCAAGGAACAGCAACACAGAAGGGTCAGGGGGGTTAAAATATAGGGCAGGTGCTGTTAAGAAGGAGCCGGGTTCCTTCTCTGATACTTCAGGGGTAGAAAAGGGCTTTAATGGTTTGGGGAAAGGGAGATGGGTTCGTCAGTGTTTCTTGGGTCAGTTTGGTGGTCAGATGCAAGTGCCGTTCAGGTGTCTGTTGTTCTAGTCTCTCTGTAGACAATGAGGTAATGATGAGGTTGAGACACAAGTTGAAAATTATTAGTTACTCTAAGAAATGTCATCTCTAGGGCTCTGAGATTTCTGCTCCCTTATACCTTCTACTTATTGTGTTCCTCAACTAACTTCTTTACGTGCATCCTGTCTCCATCCATCTGAATGTCCAGAGAAGAGTAATGTAGCTGGTGAGGGGGCTGGTGAACAAGCCTTATGAGGCGTGGCTGAGAGAGCTGGGGGTGTTTAGCCTGGAGAAGAGGAGGCTGAGGGGAGACCTCGTTGCTCTCTGCAACTACCTGAAAGGAGGTTGTGGAGGGGAGGGAGCTGGCCTCTTCTCCCAAGGGACAGGGGACAGGACAAGAGGGAATAGCCTCAAGCTCTGCCAGGGAAGCTTCAGGCTGTACATCAGGAAAAAATATTTCACTGAAAGGGTTATTGGGGATGGGCAAAGGCTGCCCAAGGAGGTGGTAGAGTCACCTTCCCTGGAGGTGTTTAAAGGATGGGTGGATGAGATGGTGAGGGGCATTGTTTAGCGATTAATAGGAATGGGTGGACTCAATGATCCAATGGGTCTTTTCCAACCTGGTGATCCTATGAATATCAGAGACCTTGCTACTTAAAGGTATGGACTCGCTGCCTATCTACAGTGCAGGATTCTGCCGCTTGTTTCCCTTGCATTTCTCAGGGAAGAGATTGGATATTGTTTTGGCTCGTAACAGTTAGCAGCTGAGCAACTCTTTTTCATCTGGTCTGTGGGCACACAAGGCTCCCTTATTTAGTAGAGTTTTGGATTTTTCCTGAACTTGCCAGTGAGGTTTGCTCTGTTATTGCTTACAGCGGTTGTTACCTTGTCCCTATTAATCCATTGTGGTTTTTTACGGTCATTGAGTTTCCAATTTAGGTCTTAGAGTAGTCAATCCCACTGTTGCGAGTTTTTCATTGGCTGACTGCCTCTGTAATTCCAGTCGCCATTGCTGTGTGGTGAGTGTCCTGTGTTTTTATGTCTTCTGTGTTAATAATCTTTACTGGGTTTTGATAAGAATATTTTTTTCAAGTTCTTCTTGTTCACTCCTACGACTAAAGTTTGGTTCCTTCCTAAAATGTGGATTTCCGTGGCTCATCTTTCTTTTGTCCTGGGTATCACCACTACTGGTCCTACAACTTAAGTGGTGAGGAGGAGAGGAGAGGTAAGCAGAGGGCAAAGAATTTTGGGGTGCTGGTGAGGTAGTCAGGTTTATTCTCATCATTGTGGGGCTGATGGTGAGGAGGAAGTTGAGTATGTCTAGAAGAGCAAAGTGTTCTTTGGAAACATAGTATTTACTTTTGGTTTGGCAGGCACTGTGCGGGCCACCTTGGGAATGGGAAGAGCATTTGAGATGAGCTGGGTAGTAGGGAGAAGGAGCATGGGGCAGACTTCTCACAGGTGTGAGAGTAATTCTCTGAATTTAATTACCCTGAGTGATAACAGCTGCAGCATCTGACAGAAGAACTGCTGTGGAGCAAGTGAGTGGAAGAACATGGCAGTTAGGCAGAACAAGTTGTCATGTAAGGTGGTGACATTGATCAGTGCAATGCTGGCTGTTGGCACTATTTTAGTTTTCTTGTAGATTGCAAAGTGGATCCTGGCAACTGTAGGATCATTCCAGGAAGCTGATGCTCTTGGAGTTTTTTTTCTGCTGAGGAAGCCTCCTGGTGGTCTGAAAGCTAAGTTGAGGGACGGGGGCAGGGGTGGGGTATGACAGAGGGGAGAAGGCTGGGGATGGCAGGGAGGGGTTTTAAAAGTAGCCTAGGGGAGAGGGCTGTGCGGGAAGTGTCCCCTTTGGGCAGGGAGAGCTGGAGGGTGTTACTTCTCAGCCCAAAGCTAGCACATTCCAGGCAGGGCCGTTCCAGCTTGTCTGTGCCGTGTGCTTTATATTCTGTTTCTCTTTTACGTTTCTTAAGCCTTGATGTCCCCTTTGCTTTAAAGGAATGCAGCGTATGACTTGAGCAGCATCTCGAGGGTCTTGAATGCCTGTACTCATGGGTACAATACCAATTAGGCACTGTTCTTCTTGCATCATAACCTAAGTGTGGATTGGCTTCACATTTTCAAAGTTTCTAGTCAGCCATCTTTTCCCGTGGCCTTGCAGCCTGTGTTGGTGGCCACAATCGCTAGTCATATATTTTCAAGGATCCCTGTTGACCTGAGACTTCTTCCATGCATCTTGTGCCTTTAGTCATTTAAAAGGTGATCCTTTCACGTACATCCTCCTGGTTTTGGCCACATCCCGTTGTAATGAGGGATCCTTTACAGGATGCCGGACATGCCTCGAGCACCATATCTAGGGTCCTGAATGCTCGTACTCATCAATGCACTGTTGATTGGGCACTGCTTTTCTTGCATCGTGCTCCTGAAGCCGGGATCGTTCTCGTGTTTTGGCACTGTGTTTTTCTGTTCATTTTTATTGCAGATGCTGAAGAGGAATGCAGTGACTGCAGGATTATTTCTGTTAGCTGATGTGATTTGAGCTGCTTTGTCCAAGGACAGCTTCATTCGTGGCCCTCTGAAAGCTAAATTGAGAGACCGGAGTTGGGAAGCGGGAGGTGGGATGGGGCTAGCAGGGAGGGGTTTGGAAGGTAGCCTAGGCTGTGCAGGGAGAGTCCTCTTTGGGCAGGTGAAGGCAGAGGGGCCCACTTCTCAGCTCAAACCCTGCATGGGCAGGGCAGTTCCAGCCTGTATCTGTTGTTGTCTAGTTTGTGTAGCCACCGTGCCATGTCTGAAATTTTCTGCAGGTCTTGATGTTGTCTTTTGTGCTCAGGGCATGGCGGGCGTGCCTTGGGTGCCATGTCTAGGGTCCCGAATGCTCGTACTCATCAAGGCAGTGTCGATGGGGCACTGCTTTTCTTTCTTTGCATTTCTAAAGTGTGGATCACTCTTGTGTTTTGGAAGCATCCAGTCAGCTGTCTTCTGCTGCAGCCTTGCAGCCTGCCTCGCCATCCGGGATAGTTAGTCTTCTGTTTTCCTGGATCCCTGTTCTGGGACTTGTTCCATCCATCCTCTGCATGTTTAGATCTTTAAAAGGGGCTTCTTGCCCGTTCATCTTGCCAGTTGTGGCACCATCTCTTTGGAACCATGCACGGTTCTTCGCTTTTCCAGGGCTACCGTAGGTTGTTCCTCGGAGCCCTGTCCATGGCCTTGCCCATTGGCATGCGTGGTCCAGGAGTCCTCCTTGTTGCCGCGACTTTTCTTTTGTTCCCGGTTCACGACGTTGGTCTTATGTGTTGATGTTCTGCGTGTATTTGTGTCTGGTTGGAGCTGCTCTGCCAGGTGTGTAGAGGAGGCGATAAGCGTCAGCAGGGGTATAGTGGCCCGATTGTGTGCTTAACGTTTTGACGTGCCTAGACATTGCGGTCTAGGGGCATCCCTTATTTGCAGATCTAGCAGCCCTCGGTGTGGCGGGTGAGGAGGGTAGTTTCTGCTTGTCTCTGGAGCCACAGAGGGGGTGACCAAAACTGCATGGGAGCAGCCAGTGGAGCAGTAGCGAAGGGGTTTGAATGTCAAGGGAGCGGCAATTAATGTTTGGGTTTGGTTGTGGACTAGCTTTGCTTGGCTGTAATGTGCAGTAGAGTCTTGGAATTCTTAGGGTGTTGCTGAGCGTCAGGGTGACTTCTTTGCTGTTGTGTTTTTCAGACGTAGCGGGCTGACCTGTGTGCCGAGGGGCACGGATGGTGTTGCGTGCAGTTAGTGTGCCATAATGAGGTGAGTTGGCTGTGGTGTTGGTAGGGAAATGTAACCGTGGCTGTATGATCAGTTACCCTGTGTTGGTTTTGTTCAATGAAGTTACAATCATCCTTGCTGTTTGTATATTCCAGGTGGAGCTCAAGCCTCAACACAACCACAGAAGATGAGGCAAGCCGGGCATCAGAGCAGTCAAGGTAATGCAGTGGAGATAGGTGTTGCTTGGGGCAGCCTGTGCTTTAGTGTAGTACAAAAGCATGCTTTTTCTGTGGCAGGTGCCAAATGCAGCCTCAGGGGGGTGAAGCTTCTTGCTGATGTGTGGTCTGAGAGGTGAGGAGGTTGTTGTTCAAATAGGTGTGTTAGAGCCCTGTAGTACGCAGCAACTCCATTGAGCATTGGCCTTTGGTTTTGTAGATGCTGTGTGGTCCGCTTTTAGAATGCAAAGAGCAGTTGAGGTGAACAGGGGAGTAGAGAGATGGAGCACGGGACTGATTTCTCAGATGCTCAATAGTAATATTTTCCGTCTGTCTACCTGAAGTGCCCCAGGTGATGATGACTGCAGCATCCAATGTTTGAATTGGCATCAAATAGGTGAGCAGAATGCCTTGGCAGTTTTGCAGTGGGTGTAGTACAAGATGTTGGCAGTGAGCAGTGTGATGCTGACTTGGCACTGTTTTCTGTATGTTTTTTTTTTTTTTTTTTTTTGCAGATTATTGTCCAGGACAATGTGAGAGTGCAGGATTTTTCCAGATAGTTGATGCAGTTTGGGTTTTTTCTGCCAAGGATATCTTCAGGCCCTCGGTCCTCAGAAAGTTAAGGGGGCTGTGGTTTTGGTCCGGGAAGAGGGCAGAATGTTGAGAATGGCAGGGAAGGGATTTAGCATAGGGTAGAGGGTTGTGCAGGAAGAGTGCACTTTGTTACACGTTTGGAGAGGGGTTTAATTTTCAGCCCCAAGCTAGCGTGTACCAGGCAGGGCAGTTCCAGCCTATATCTGTCTTGTTGTTTAGACTGTGTAGACTCTGCTGTGTCTTAAATCTTCTGCAGGTCTTGATGTCATCTTTGCATTTGATCCACGTGTCATCTCTAGACTCTTGGATGTCTGTTCTTAGTAAGGTGCTGATCAGGCGCTGCTTTTCTTGCTTTCTGATCTTCATGTACAGGTAGGTCTTGCATTTTGGCAATTTCTGGTCAGTTGCCTATTGCGTAGGCATCACAGGACACGTTAGCATCCTCAGCCCTTATTGTTCCATTTTCTTAAATCCCTGGTCTGACACTTCCTCCATACATACTCTGTTTTGAGGTCTTTAAGAAGGGCTCACCCTTGCATCCTTCTAGTTGTGGCTATGGCTCTTAAAGGGGCCATAGTCTTCCATTTTTCAAGGGCTGACATAATCTTTCTTGCAGCTCCCTACATCTTGTTGCCCAATGCCAGCCCTCTTTTGAGAGTCATTCTTACCAAGTTTCCTTTTTGTTTCTGCATCCTGTCATTGCTTTTCTGTGCAGAGTCAGTCTGGGCACGTTTGAATCTGGCTGGAGCTGCTCTGCCTCAGCTAAGGAAACGGTAGTTAGCAGAAGAACAGCAGTGAAATTCGATCTTTAGATATAGCCATCTAGTTAGGCTTTGAAGGGCGAGGTGATACGGTGCATTCCAGAGCAAGTAACCATAGATACATGGGGTGAGGAGAATCATTTTTGGTCGGTTATGCAGCCACAGAGGGAATGACCAAAGCCATCTCAGATCTGACGTTGGAGTGTCGGTAGAGCAGTTTAAATTCTTGGGGCAATAAATCTGGTGTGTATGGTTGTTAAGATTTGATTTTATCTTTTTTTTTTCTGCCTGGCTGTTGTGTGAAGAAGGGTTGGTATTCCTGAATCAAAACAGTGTGTGGAATTGTTTAGTTACTATCGAGTCTGGGGGTAAGTTATTGAATGTTGAGTTCTACAGGTGCAGAGGCATCGGGTCTGGCAGCAAGGGGTGACAATTGAACTGGGGGTAGATTCCCATAGCCAGGTGGGTTGGCTGCCGAGTCAACAGTTAGATATGACTTGTACCTACATTACCTACAAACGCCAGCTAGTAATTTTGTTTGGGTTTTATTTTTTGTCTTTCAAGATGCAATGAGCATCGTTGTCATTTATGATGTTTGTGTCATCTGTGTCTATTGTGACATCATTGTTATATATGGTGTGTGTCGTGTGTGTCTATTTTGACATCATTGTCATTTTTAATGTCTGTGTCATCTCTGTCATCATTCTCGTGTCTGTCTGTGTCGTCTGTCTCTATTGTGAAATCACTGTCATTTAAAATGTCTGTGTTGTATGAGTCGTCATTTTCGTGTCTGGCTGTGCCTATTGTAGCATCATTCTCATATATAGTGAGTGTCGTGTGTGTCTATTTTGAAATTTATAATGTCTGTGTCGTCATTTTCGTGTCTGTCTGTCGTCTGTATCTTTTGTGAAATCATTGTCATTTATAATGTCTGTGTTGCCATTTTCGTGTCTGTCGTCTGTGTCTATAGTGACATCATCGTCATTTAGAAAGTCTGTGTCGTCTGTCATCTGTGTCGTCTGTGTCCATAGTGACCTCATTGTCATTTACTATGTCTGTGTTGTCTGTCAATTGTGACATCGTTTCTTATAATGTCTGTGTCGTCTGTGTATATTGTGACATCATTGTCACTTATAATATCGGTGTCACTGGTTAATTGTGACACCATTGTCACTTATAATGTCTGTGTCGTCGGTTTATTGTGACATCATTGTCACCTATAATATCTGTGTCGTCTGTGTCATCTGAGTCTTCTGTGTGGTCTGTGTCTATTGTGACATCGTTGTCATTTATAATGTCTGTGTAATCTTTGTATATTTTGACATCATTGTAATTTATGTCTGTGTGGTCTGTGTCGTCTGAGTCGTCTGTGTGTACTTTGAAATCATTTTCATTTATAATGTCTGTGTCGTCCTTGTCGCCCCTGTCGTTTTTGTCTATTGTGACATCATTGTCATTTTTAATGTCGTTGTCGCCTGTGTCGCCTGTGTCTATTGTGTCATCACTGTCATTTAAAATGTCTGTGTCGTTTTTGTCTATTGTGACATCATTGTCATTAATAATGTCTGTATGGTCTGTGTCGTCTGATTCTATTGTGACATAATACTAATATATAATGTCTGTGTCATCTCTGTCGTTTGTATCATATTTGTCTATTGTGACTTCATTGTCATTTCTAAATTCTGTTTTCTGAGTTGTCTGTGCCTATTGTGACATCATGTTCATTTATAGTGTCTGTGTTGTCTGTGTCTCCTGTGACATCGTCATATATAATATCTGTGTGGTCTCTGTTGTCTGTGCCTATTGTGACATCATGCTAATTTTTAATGTCTGTGTCATCTGTGTCTATTGTGACATCATTGTAAATTATAATGTCGGTGTCGTCTGTGTCTATTCTGATATCATTGTCTTTTATAATGTCAGTGTCGTCTGTGTCTATTGTGACATCGTTGCCATTTATAATGTCTGTGTCGTCGGTGTCGTCTTTGTATATTGTGATATCTTGTCATTTATAATATCTGTGTATTCTTTGTCTACTGTGAAACTATTGTCATTTATAATGTCTGTGTATTCTGAGTCTATTGTGACATCATTGTCATTTATAATGTCTGTGTCATCTGTTTCTATTGTGATGTTATTTTCATTTATAATGTCTGTGTCGTCTGTGTCTATTGTGACATCATTGTAATTTATAATGTCTGTGTTGTCTCTGTTGTCTGTGTCTGTTGTGATATCATTGTAATTTGTAACGTCTGTGTTGTCGGTGTCTGTTCTTATATCCTTGTCACTTATAATGTCCCTGTCGCCTGTGTCTGTTTTGACATCATTGTCATTTATAATGTCTGTGTATTCTGAGTCTATTGTGACATCATTGTCATTTATAATGTCTGTGTCATCTGTTTCTATTGTGATGTTATTTTCATTTATAATGTCTGTGTCGTTTGTGTTGTCTGGTCTATTGTGACATCATTGTCATTTATCATGTTTGAGTTGTCTGTGATATTGTGACAACTTTGTAATTTATAATGCCTGTATCGTCTGTTTCGTCTGTGTCGTCTGTTTCGTATGTATCTCTTGTGACTTAATTGTCATATATAATGTCTCTAGTCTGTGTCGTCTGAGTCTTCAGTGTCATCTGTGTCTATTCTGACGTTGTTGTCATATATAATATCTATGTCATCTGCGTTGTCTGTATCTATTGTGACACCATTATCATTTATAATGTCTGTGTCGTCTGTCTGTTGTGACATCAATATCATTTATAATGTCTGTGTGGTATGTGTCTATGGTGAAACCACTGTCATTTCTAATGTCTGTGTCATCTGTGTGCCTGTGTATACTGTGACATCATTGTCTGTTTTCTGTGTCGTCTCTGTGGTCTGTGTAGTCTCTGTCGCCTCTGTCGTTTCTGTCGTCTGTGGTTATTATGAAATCATTGTCTTTTAAAATATCAGAGTAGTCTGTGTCTAGTGTGATATCATTGTCACTTATAATGTCTGTGTCGTCTGTGTTTATTGTGACATAATTGTCATTCATAATGTCTGTGTCGTTTGTCATTTGTGTCGTCTGTATCGTCTGTGTCTGTTGTGATATCATTGTCATTTTTAATGTCTGTGTAGTCTGTGTCTGTTTTGACATCATTGTCTTTTATAATGCCTGTCTCATCTGTGTGGTCTGTGTCATGTGTGTCTTTTGAGACATCATTGTCATATGTAATGTCTGTGACGTCAGTGACGTCTGTGTCTTCTGTGTAAATTATGACATTTTCATTTATAATGGCTTTGTTGTCTGTGTGGTCTCTATCATCTGTGTCCTCTGTTTATTGTGACATCATTGTCATGTATAATGTCTGTGTTTTCTGTGTCTATTGTGATATCACTGTCATTTATAATGTCTGTGTCTAATGTGACACCATTTTCATTTATAATGGTTTTGTTGTCTGTGTCGTTTCTCTCGTCTGTGTCTATAGTGACAACATTTTCATTTATAATGTCAGTGTTGTTTGTGTCTGTAGTGACATCATTTTCAATAATAATGTCTGTGTCGTCTGTGTCTATTGTGAAATCATTTTCATTTATAATGACTTTGTTGTCTGTGTTGTCTGTGTCATCCCTGTCCTCTGTATAGTCTGTGTCTATCGTGATATTATTGTCATTTGTAATATCTGTGTCGTCTCTGTCGTCTGTGTCTGTTGTCATATCATTTTCATTTATAATGTCTGTGTCGTCGGTGTCTATTCTGACATCATTTTCTTTTATAATGTCTGTCTCGTATGAGTCATCTGTGAATATCGTGATATCACTGTCATTTATAATGTTTGTATCATCTGTGTCTATTGTGACATAATTGTCATTTATAATGTCTGTGTCGTCTGTGTCTATTGTGACATCATTGTAATTTATAATGTCTGTGTTGTCTCTGTTGTCTGTGTCTGTTGTGATATCATTGTAATTTGTAACGTCTGTGTTGTCGGTGTCTGTTCTTATATCCTTGTCACTTATAATGTCCCTGTCGCCTGTGTCTGTTTTGACATCATTGTCATTTATAATGTCTGTGTCGTCTCTGTCTGTTTTGACATCATTTTCATTTATAATATCTCTGTCATATGTGTCGTCTGTGTTGTCTGTGTCTATTCAGACTGCATTGTTGTTTATAAAGTCTGTGTCTGTTGTGACATAATTTTTTTTATTATATTTGTGTTGTCTTTGTCGTCTCTGTCTGTTGTGACATCATTGTCATTTATTATGTCTGTGTCATCTGTGTCTTCTGTGTCTATTTTGACATCGTTTTCATTTAGAATGACTGTCGTCTGTGTGGTCTGTATCGTCTCTATCGTCTGTATCCTCTGTGTCTATTTTGACATCATTTTCTTTTATAATGTCTGTGTCGTATGTTTTGTCTTTCTAGTCTGTCTGTTGTGACATCATTGTAGTTTAGAGTGTCTGTGTCGTCTATGTCTATTGTGACATCGTTGTCATTTACAATGTCTTTGTCTATTGTGACATCGTTGTCATTTACAACGTCTTTGTCTATTGTGACATCGTTGTCGTTTATAATGTCTGTGTCGTCACTGTTGTCTTTGTCTATTGTGATATCTTTGTCATTTATAACATCTGTGTCGTCATAGTTGTCTGTTTTCTGTGTCTATTGTGACGTCTTTGTCATTTATAACGTCTTTGTCTCCTGTGTCAATTTTGACATCATTTTAATTTATAATATCTGCGTCATCTGTGTCTATTGTGAAATCATTTTCATTAAAAATGACTGTGTCGTCTGTATCGTCAGTGTGTATATTTACATAATTGTCATTTATAATTCCTGTGTCTTCTGTCGTCTGAGTCTATTGTCACAGCATTTTTATTTATAATGTCTGTCATCTGTGTCTTTAGTTACATTATTGTCATTTATAATGTCTGTGTCATCTGTGTCTATAGTTACATCATTGTCATTTATAACGTCTGTGTCGTCTGTATCGTCTGTGTCTCTTGTGACATCATTGTCATTTATAAAGTCTGTGTCGTCTGTGTCTATAGTAACATCATTATCATTTATAATGTCTGTGTCGTCTGTGTCTATAGTAACATCATTATCATTTATAATGTCTGTGTTGTCTGAGTCTCTTGTGACATCATTATCATTTTTAATGTCTGTGTCTTTTGTGTCATTTGTGTCATCTGTGTTGTCTGTGTCTATTGGGACATCATTGTCATTTATACTGTCTGTGTTGTCTCTGATGTCTGTGCCGTCTGTGTCTCTTGTGACATCATTGTCATTTATAAAGTCTGTGTCGTCTGTGTCTACTGTGACATCGTTGTCATTTATAATGTCTGTATCGTGTTTGTCGTCTTTGTCTACTGTGAAATCATTGTCATTTATAATGTTTTTGTCTTCTGTGTCGTTTCTGTCGTCTGTGTCTATAGTGATATTATATTCTTTTTTAATGTATGTCTCTGTAGTAACATCATTTTCATTAATAATATCTGTGTCATTTGTGTCGTCTTTGTATATTGTGACATCATTGTCATAAATAATGTCTGTATTGTTTGTGTCTATTTTGACAACATTGTCATTTATAATGTCTGTGTCTTCTGTATCGTCTGTGTCTACTGAGATATCATTTTCGTTTATAATATCTGTGTCATCTGTGTCCATTGTGACATTGATATTTAAAAGTGTCTGTGTCGTCTGTGTCTATCGTGACATCATTGTCATTTATAATGTTAGTGTCTTCGGTGTCGTCTGTCTATTGTGACATTGTCATTTATCATGTTTTTGTCATCTGTCTCGTCTGTGTCGTCTGTTTGTATTGGGACATCATTGTCTTTTATAACAACTCTGCCGTCTGTGTCGTCGCTGTCTATTATGACATAAGTGTAATTTATAATATCTGTGTCGTTTGTATCGTCAGAGTCTATTGTGAAATCATTGTCATTTATAATGTCTCTCTTGTCTTTTACAACTGTGTCGTCTGTGCTGTCTGTGTCTATTGTGACATCCTTGTCAAATATAATATCTGTGTCGTCTGTGTCTATTATGACATCATTTTCATTTATAATGTCTTTGTTCTCTCTGTCGACTCTGTCACCTGTGTCTATTGTGACATCATTATCATTTACACTGTATGTGTCGTGTGTGTCGCCTGTGTCTATTGTGACATCATTGTCATCTGTGTCGTCTGTATCGTTTGTGTCTTCTGTGTCTATTGCGACATCATTTTCATTTATAATGTCTTTTTCCTCTGTGTCTATTTTGACATCATTGTCATTTATAATGTCTGTGTTGTCTGTGTCATCTTTGTTTATTGTGACATCATTTTCATTTATAATATCTGTGTCATCTGATTCATCGGTGTCCTCTGTCTTCTGTGTCTATTGTGATATAATTGTCATTTATTATGTCTGTCCTCTGTGTCGTCTGTTTCTATTGTGACATCACTGTCATTTAAAATGTCTCTGTCTTCTGTGTCTATTGTGACATCATTGTCATTAATTATGTCTGTATTATCTGTGTCGTCTGATTCTATTGTGACATAATTCTAATATATAATGTCTGTGTCATCTCTGTCGTTTTTATCATATTTGTCTATTGTGACTTCATTGTCATTTCTAAATTCTTTTTTCTGAGTTGTCTGTGTCTACTGTGACATCGTCATATATAATATATGTGTGGTCTCTGTTGTCTGTGCCTATTTTGACATCATGCTAATTTTTAATGTCTGTGTGATCTGTGTCTATTGTGAAATCATTGTAATTTATAATGTCGGTGTCGTCTGTGTCTATTGTGACATCATTTTCATTGATTATGTCTGTGTCGTTTGTATCATCGGAGTCTATTGTGAAATCCTTGTCATTTATAATGTCTCTCTTGTCTTTTACAACTGTGTTGTCTCTGCTGTGTCTATTGTGACATCATTATCATTTATAAAGTCTGTGTTGTATCTGTCGACTGTGTCGTCTCTGTCTATTGTGACATCATTTTAATTTATAATGTCTGTGTCGTCTGTCTCGTCTGTGTGGTCTGTGTTTACTTTGACATATTTTTCATATATAATGTCTATTGTGATTTCATTGTCATTAAAAATGTCTGTTTTGTCTGTGTCATCTGTGTCAATTGTGACATCATTGTCATTTATATTGTCTGTGTCGTCTGTGTCTTTTGTGACATCATTGTCATTTATAATGTCTTTTTTCTGTGTCGTCTGTGTCTGTTCTGATATCATTTTCATTAATAATATCTGTGTCATCGGTATGGTCTGAGTCATCTGTGTCTATTGTGAAAACATTGTCATTTATGTCTTCTGTGTCATCTTTGTTGTCTGTGTCTTCTGTATCTATTTTGGCATCTTTTTCATTTATAATGTGGGCGTCTTCTTTGTCGTCTGTATAGTGTGGGTCATCTGTGACCTCTGTTTCTATTCTGACATCATTGTCATTTGTAATGTCTCTGTCGTCTGTGTTTTCTGTCTATTGTGACATTATTGTCATTAATAATATCTGTGTTGTCTCTGTCGTCTGTATCTATTGTAACATCATTGTCATTTATATAGTCTGTGTCATCTCTGTCTATTTTGACATCGTTGTCATTTATAATATCTGTGTCGTCTGTGTTTTGTGACATCGTTGTCATTTATAATGTCTTTGTCGTCTATGTTGTCTGTGTCAATTGTGACATAATTTTAATTTATAAAGTCTGTGTCATCTGTGTCTATTGTGACATCTTTGTCATTTATAATGTCCGTCCTTTGTCGTCTGTGTCTGTTGTGACATAATTTTCTTCTATAATGTCTGTGTCTTCTTTGTCGTCTGTGTCTATTGTGACACCATTGTCATTTATAATGTCTGTGTCATCTGTGTATGTTTTGACATCATTGTCATTTATGTCTGTGTCGTCTCTATATTGTGACATCATTTTCATTTATAATGTGTGTCTTCTGTGTCGTCTGTGTGTATTTTGAAACAATTTTCATGTATAATGTCTGTGTCATCTTTGCCTACTTTGACATCATTGTCATTTTTAATGTCTGTGTGTTCTGTGTCGTCTGTGTCTATTGTGATATCATTGTCATGTATAATATCTTGTCATCTGTGTCGTTTGTGTCTATTGTGACATCATTTTCATTTATATTGTCTGTGTGGTCTGTGTCATATTTGTCTATTGTGACATCAATGTTATTTATAATGTCTGTGTCGTTTGTGTCATCAGGGTCATCTGTGTCATCTGTGATATCATTTTCATTTATACTGGGTCATCTGTGTCATCTCTATTTATTGTGACATCATTGCCATTTATAATGTCTTTGTCTTCTGTGTCGTCTGTGTCTACCTTGATAAAATTTTATGTTATAACATCTGTGTCATCTGTGTTGTCTGTATCTATTGTGACATCACTGCCATTTATAATATCTGTGTTGTCTGTTTCCTCTGTATTGTCTCTGTCGTCCGAGTCTATTGTGACATTCTTGTCATTTATATTGTCTGTGTCGTCTGTGTCCCTTTTGACATCATAGTCATTTATAATGTCTTTATCTTGTGTGTCGTCTGCGTTTATTGTGACATCATTGTCATTTATAATGTCTGTGTGGTCTGTGTCATCTGTGTCGCCTGTGTCGTCTGTGTGTATTGTGACATCATTGTCATTTATATTGTCTGTTTCGTCTGTCTTGTCTGGGTCTATTGTGATATCACTGCCATTTATATCATCTGTGTCGTCTGTTTCCCCTCTATTGTCTCTGTCGTCTGAGTCTATTGTGACATCCTTGTCATTTATAATATATGTGTCGTCTGTGTCTATTGTGACATCTTTGTCATTTATAATATCTATGTCATCTGTGTCTATTGTGATGACATTGTCATTTATACTGACTCTCTAATCTGTGTCTATTTTGACATCTTTTTCATTTTTAATGTCTGTCGCCTGTGTCTATTGTGAAATCATCTGTGTCGTCTCTGTCTATTGTGACATAATTGAAATTTATAATACCTCTGTCGTCTGTGTCATCTGAATCGTCTGTCTATTATGATATATTTTTCATTTATAATGTCTTTGTCGTCTGTGTCTATTGTGACATCATTGTCATTTGTAATGTCTGTGTCGTCTGTGACGTCTGTTTCTATTGTGATAAATTATTCTTTAACAATGTCTTTCTTGCATATCTCGTCTCTGTCCTCTGTGTCGTCTGTGTCTAGTGTGATATCATTGTGTTTTATAATGTCTGTGTCCTCTGTTTCTATTGTGACATCATTGTCATTTATAATGTCCGTGTCATTTGTGTGTGTTGTGACATCATTGTCATTTAAGTAAGGGAAGCAGGATGCATGTAAGTCCTATACCATTGGTTTTATAGTTTATATTATTTTTTGAATTGATGGGCTCCACATGCCCTATGAAAATGCCATGATTATTTTTCTGATCTTACGCATTTATATATCAGATATATTTTTCTCAGGTTTTGAGACAAAATAGGGAAAGAAAAGGAAACGAATAAATGAAAATATTTAAACACACTCTGGGTGCCTTAACTGCCAACTTTCAAGGTTGGGCTTGATGACCCGGTGGGTCTCTTCAGACCTGGTTATTCTATGATTCTATGATTTATAAAGTCTGTGTCTTCTCTGTGGTCTCTCGTGTGTGTTTATTTTGACATCATTTTCATTTATAATATCTGTGTGGTCTGTGTCATCTGTATCGTCTGTGACATCTGTGTCTTATGTGACATGGATTTCATTTATAACATCTGTTTCGTCTTTGTCGTCTGTGTGTATTTTGACATCATTTTCATTTATAATGTCTGTGTCGTCTGTCTTGTCTCTGACGTCTGTGTCTATTGTGACATCAATGTCATTAATAATAAATGTGTGTATGTGTCGTCTGTGTCTATTGTGACATCTTTGTCATTTCTAATGTCTGTGTCGTCTGTGTTGTCTCTGTCTATTGTGACATCATGGTCATTTATAATGTCTATGTTGCGTGTCTTGTCACTGACCTCTGTGTCATCTGTGTCGTTTGTGTTTATTGTGACAACATTGTCATTTATAAGGTATTTGTCGTCTTTGTCGTCTGTGTCTATTTTGACATAATTGTCATTTATATTGTCTGTTAAGTCTGTGTCTATTGTGACATCATTTTCATTTTTAGAGTCTGTGTAGTGTGTGTCGTCTTTGTCTATTGTAACATCATGGTCATTTATAATAGGAGTGTCACATGTGTCATCTGTGTTGTCTGTGTCTATTGTGACATCATTTTCATTTATAATGTCTTTGTAGTCTGTGTCGACTCTGTCGTCTGTGTCTATTGTGACATCATTTTCATTTATAATGTCTTTGTCCACTGTGTCGTCTATGTCGTCTCACGTCTGTGTATAGTGACATCATTGTCATTTATAATGTCTGTGTCGTTTGTGTTGTCTGTGTCGTCTCTGATGTCTGTGTCTATTGTGATATCATTGTAATTTATAATGTCTTTGTCGTCTGTGTCATCTGTGTTGTCTGTGTTTATTGTGACATCACTGTCATAATAATTTCTGTGTGGACGGTGTCGTTTGTTTCGTCTCTCGTCTGTGTCTATTGTGACATCATTTTCATTTATAATGTCTTTGTTGTCTGTGTCGTCAGTTTCCATTGTTACATCATTGTCGTAAATTATGTCTCTGTCGTCTGTGTATTCTATGTCATCAGTGTCTATTTTGACATCATTGTCATTTATAATATCTCTGTCATCTGTTTCTATTGTGACATTATTGTCTTTATAATGTCTTTGTCGTCTGTGTCCTCTTGTCGTCTATGTAGTCTTTGTCGTCTGTGTATATTGTGACATCATTATCGTTTATAATGCCTTTGTTGCATCTGTCGTCTGTCCTCTGTGTTGTCTGTGTCATCTGTGTATATTGTGACACCATTGTAATTTCTAATGTCTTATTCGTCTGTGTCGTATATGTCATCTGTGTCTATTGTGAGATAATTTTCATTTATAATGTCTGTGTCTTCTGTGTCTATTGTTACATCACTGTAGTTTATTATGTCTTCGTCACCTTTGTCGTCTGTGTGCTCTGTGTCGTCTGCGTCTTTGGTGACATCATTGTCATTTATATTGTCTGTGTTGTCTGTGGTATCTGTGTCTATTGTGACATCATTGTCATTTATAATGTCTGTGTCATCTGTGTCTGTTGTGACATCATTGTTTCTAAGTAAGGGAAGCAGGATGCATGTAAGTCCTATACCTTTGATTTTATAGTAGATATTTTTGTCTGTTTGATGGTCTCCACATGCCCTGTGAATGTGCCATAGTTATTTATCTGATCTTGCGCATTTATGTATCAGATATATTTTTCTAAGTTGTTGAGAGAAAAAAGGGGGAAAGAAAAGGAAATGAAAAAATGAAAATATTTAAACACACTCTGCGTTCCTTAACTGCCAACTTTAAAGGTTGGGCTCAATGACCTGGTGGTCCTCTTCCAACCAGGTTATTCTATGATTCTATGATTTGTAACGTCTGTGTCGTCTCTGTGGTCTCTTGTCTATGTCTATATTAATATCATTTTCATTTATAACATCTGTGTCGTCTGTGTCGTCTATGTGTATTGTGACATCATTTTTATTTCTAATGTCTGTGTCGTCACTGTCGTCTTTGTCATTAATGTCATCTCTCATATGTGTTTATTGTGACTTCATTTTCATTTATAATGTCTATGTAGTCTGTGTCGCCTCTGTCTATTTTGACATCTTTGTCGTTTATAACGTCTGTGCCGTCTGTGTCTATTGTGACATCATTTTCATTTCTAGTGTCTGTGTCGTCTGTGTCATCTGTGTCTATTGGGACCTCATTTTCATTTATTATGTCCATGTCATGTGTTATCTGTGTCGTTTGTGTTTATTGTGACATCGTTTTTGTTAATAATGTCTTTGTTGCATCTGTCGTCTCTGTCCTCTGTGTTGTCTCTGAAATTTTTGTCTATTGTGACATCATTGTCATTTATAATGTCTCTGTCTTCTGTTTCGTCTATCTCGTTTCTCATCTGTGTCTATTGTGATATCATTGTCACTTATGTCTGTGTCCTCTGTGTCTGTTGTGACATCATTGTCATTTATAAAGTCTGTGTGATGTGTGTCGTCTGTCTATTGTGACATCATTGTCATTATAATTTCTGTCGTCTTTGTCTTCTGCTTCATCTCTCGTCTGTGTCAATTGTGACATCATTTTCATTAATAATTCTTTGTCGTCTATGTCGTCTGCGTCATCAGTGTCTATTGTGACATCATTGTCATAAATAATGCGTCAGTATTCTGTGTATTCTCTGTCGTCTGTCTACTGTGACATCACTGTCATTTATAATGTTTTGACACCTGTATCTTCTGTGTCATCAGTGTCTGTTGTGACATCTTTGTCATTTATAAAGTCTGTGTCTTCTCTGCCATCTGTGTCTATTGTGACATCATTTTTATTTATAATGTCTGTTTCCTCGTTTTCATCTTTATCGTCTGTGTTGTCTTTGACATCTGTGTCTATTGTTACATCAGTGTAATTTATAATGTCTGTGTTGTCTGTGTCATCTCTGTCTATTGAGACATCATTGTCATATAAAATATCTGTGTCGTCTGTGTTGTCTGTGACATCTGTATTTATTTTGACATCATTGCCATTTATAATGTCTTTCGTGTGTGTCTATTGTGACATCGTTGTCATTTATAATGCCTGTGTCTTTTTGTCATCTGTGTTGTCTGTGACATCTGTATTTATTGTGACATCATTGTCATTTATAATGTCTTGTTGTATGTGTCGTCTGTCTCTATTGTGACACATTGTCTTTTAAAATGACAGTGTCGTCTGTGTATATTGTGACATAATTATCATGTATAATGTCTGTCGTCAGTGTTGTCTGTGTCTATTGTGAAATAATTGTTATTTATCATGTCTGTGTCGTCTGTTCCTATTGAGAATCTATTGTCATTTATAGTGTCTTTGTCGTCTGTGTCTATTGTGACATCATTGCCTTATATAATGTCTGTTTCTTCTGTGTCGTCTTTGTCGGCTATGTCTATTGTGCCAACTTTTTCATTTATAATGTCTGTGTTGTCTCTGTCATCAGAGTCTATTGTGACATCATTGTCATTTATAATGTCTGTAACTGGTGTGTCATCTGTGTTTATTGTGACATCATTGTCATTTATAATGTCCGTGTCGTCTGTGTCAATTTTGACCTCATTCTCATTTATAATTTTTGTGTCGTCTGTGTTTATTGTGAGATCATTGTCATCTATAATGTCTGTGTTGTCTTTGTCTATTGTGACATTATTTTCATTTACAATGTCTGTGACGTCTGTGTCTATTGTGACATCATATTCATTAACAATGTCTGTGTCATCTGTATCGTCTGTGTCTATTGTGACATCGTTGTCATTTATAATGTCTGAGTTGTATGTGTCGTCTGTGTGTATCAAAACATCGTTGTCATTTATAATGTCTGTGTCGTCTATGTCTATTGTGACATCATTGTCATTTAAAATCTCTGTGTAGTCCGTGCTGTCTGTGTTGTCTGTGTATTCAGACGGCATTTTCATTTATTATGTCTGTGTCCTCTGTGTCTGTTATGACATAATTTTAATTCACAGTGTCTGTGTCGTCTCTGTTTTCTCTGTTGCCTGTGTCTATTGTGACATCATTGTCATTTATAATGTCTGTGTTGTCTTTGTCGTCTGTGTAATCTCTGTCTGTTGTGGCATCCTTGTCATTTATAATGTCTGAGTCGTCTGTGTTGTCTACGTCTATTCAGATGGCATTTTCATTTATAATGTCTGTGTTGTCTATGTCGTCTGTGTCTATTGTGATATCATTGTCATTTATAATGTCACAGAATCACAGAATCACAAGGTTGGAAGAGACCCACTGGATCATCAAGTCCAACCATTCCTATCAAACACTAAACCATATCCCTCAGCACCTCATCCACCCTTACCTTAAACACCTCCAGGGAAGGTGACTCAACCACCTCCCTGGGCAGCCTGTTCCAGTGCCCAATGACCCTTTCTGTAAAGAATTTTTTCCTAACGTCTAGCCTAAACCTCCCCTGGCGGAGCTTTAGGCCATTCCCTCTTGTCCTGTCCCCTGTCACATGGAAGAAGAGGCCAGCACCCTCCTCTCCACAACCTCCTTTCAGGTAGTTGCAGAGAGCAATGAGGTCACCCCTCACCCTCCTCTTCTCCAGGCTAAACAACCCCAGCTCTCTTAGCCGCTCCTCATAAGGCCTGCTCTCCAGCCCCTTCACCAGCTTTGTTGCTCTTCTCTGGACCCGTTCCAGAGCCTCAACACCCTTCTTGTGGTGAGGGGCCCAGAACTGAACACAGGATTCTAGGAGCGGTCTCACCAGTGCCGAGTACAGAGGGAGGATAACCTCCCTGGACCTGCTGGTCACACCATTTCTGATACAAGCCAAGATGCCATTGACCTTCTTGGCCAATGTCTATGTTGTCTGTGCCGTCTGTGTGTATTGTGATATCATTGTCATTTATAATGTCTGTGTCGTCTGTGAATATTGTGACATTATTGTCATTTATAATGTCTGTCATCTGTGTCGTCTGTGTCGATTGCGACATCATTGTCATTTATAATGTCTGTCGTCTGTGTCGAATGCGACACCATTGTCATTTATAACGTCTGTCGTCTGTGTCGTCTGTCTAGTCTGTGTCTATTGTGACATCATTGTAGTCTATAATGTCTGTGTTGTCTGTGTCGTCTATGTCTATTTTGATATCATTGTCATTTATAATGTCTGTGTCGTCTGTGTCAATTTTGACCTCATTCTCATTTATAATTTCTGTGTCGTCTGTGTCTATTGTGACATCATTGTCATTTATAATGTCTGTGTTGTCTCTGTCGACTGTGTCTAGTTTGATATCATATCCATTTATAGTGTCTTTGTAGTCTCTGTCGTCTGTATTGTATGTGTCTATTGTTACATAATTATCATTTATAAAATGTGTTGTGTGTGTCTATTGTGGCATCGTTGTCATTTATAATGTCTGTGACGTCTGTGTAATCTGTCTCTATTGTGACATCCTTGTCACTTATAATGTGTGTATCGTCTGTCTGTTGTGACATTATTTTCATTTACCATGTCTGTGTCATCTGTGTTGTCAGTGTCTATTGTGACATCTTTGTCATTTATAATGTCTGTGTCGTCTATGTCTGTTGTGAAAATATTGTAATTTTTAATGTTTGTGTCGTTTGTGTCTTTTGTGACATCATTGTCATTTATCATGTCTTTGACGTATGTGTCGTCTGTGTTTATTGTGACATCATTGTCATTTATTACATGAGTGTCGTCTGTGTTATCTGTGTCTAGTGTGACTTAATTTTCATTTATAATATCTTTGTAGTCTGTGTCGACTGTGTCGTCTCAGTCGTCTGTGTCTACTGTGACATCATTGTCATTTATAATGTCTGTATTGTTTGTGTCTATTTTGACAACGTTGTCTTTTATAATGTCTGTGTCTTCTGTATCGTCTGTGTCTACTGAGATATCATTTTCATTTATAATATCTGTGTCATCTGTGTCCATTGTGACATCGATATTTAAAAGTGTCTGTGTCGTCTGTGTCTATCGTGACATCATTGTCATTTATAATGTCAGTGTCTTCGGTGTCGTCTGTCTATTGTGACATCGTCATTTATCATGTTTTTGTCATCTGTCTCGTCTGTGTCGTCTGTGTGTATTGGGACTTCATTGTCATTTATAACAACACTGTCGACTGTGTCGTCGCTGTCTATTATGACATAATTGTAATTTATAATATCTGTGTCTTTTGTATCATCGGAGTCTATTGTGAAATCATTGTCATTTATAATGTCTCACTTGTCTTTTACAACTCTGTCGTCTGTGCTGTCTTTTGTCTATTGTGACTTCCTTGTCATATATAATATCTGTGTCGTCTGTGTCTATTGTGACATCATTTTCATTTATAATGTCTGTGTTGTCTCTGTCGACTGTGTCGTCTGTGTCTATTGTGACATCATTGTCATTTGTAGTATCTGTGTCGTCTCTCTCTTTTTACGTCATTGTTGTTAATGATGTCTGTGTCATCTGTGT
The DNA here is from genome assembly GCF_032191515.1 of Phaenicophaeus curvirostris. Classification (NCBI taxonomy): domain Eukaryota; kingdom Metazoa; phylum Chordata; class Aves; order Cuculiformes; family Cuculidae; genus Phaenicophaeus; species Phaenicophaeus curvirostris. Next base: position 278,008 of record NW_027206777.1, on the reverse strand, counting down.
TGTCTGTGTCGGCTGTTGCGTCTGTGTCTATTGTGACATCATTTTCATTTATAATGTGTTTCTCTTCTGTGTCATCTGTGTCTATTGTGACATCATTGTTATTTATAATGACTATCATCTGTGCGGTCTTTCTCTATTGCGACATAATAGCGATTTATAATATCTTTGTCGTCTGTGTATTCTGTGTCTATGGTGACATCATTGTCATTAGTAATGTCTGTGGCGTCTGTGTCTATTGTGATATTGTAATTTTCAATATCAGTGTCCTCTGTGTCGTCTGTGTCTATGGTGCCACCATTGTCATTCATGTCCCTGTCGTCTGTGTCGTTTGTGTCTTCTGTGTCTATTGTGACATCATTTTCATTTATAACGTCTGTGTCATCTGAGTTATCTGTGTTGTTTGTGTCTTTTGTGTGGTCTGTGGCATCTGTGTCTATTTTGAAATCACTGTCATTTATAATGTCTGTGTCGTCTGTGTTGTGTGTATCTTCTTTGTCTATTTTTACATAATTTTCATTTATGTCTTTGCCGTCTCTGTTGTCTGTGTATATTGTGACATCGATGTCATTTATAATGTCTGTTTCCTCTGTGTCTATTTTGACATCATTGTAATTTATAATGTCTGTGCCGTCTGATTAATCGGTGTCGTCTTTCTTCTGTGTCTATTGTGATATAGTTGTCATTTATTTTGTCTGTGTCCTCTGTGTCCTCTGTGTCTATTGTGACGTCGTTTTCATTTATAATGTCTGTGTCATCTGTGTCTATTGTGACATCATTGTAATGTATAATGTCTGTGTTGTGTGTGTCGTCTGAGTCGTCTGTGTATACTTTGACATCATTTTCATTTATAATGTCTGTGTCGTCCTTGTCGTCCCTGGTTTTTTGTCTATTGTGACATCATTGTCATTTATAATGTCGTTGTCGCCTGTGTCGCCTGTGTATATTGTGTCATCACTGTCATTTAAAATTTCTGTTTCGTCTGTGCAGTCTGTGTCGTTTTTGTCTACTGTGACATCGTTGTCATTAATAATGTCTGTATGGTCTGTGTCGTCTGATTCTATTGTGACATAATTTTAATATATAATGCCTGTGTCGTCTCTGTCGTTTGTATCGTATTTGTCTATTGTGACTTCATTGTCATTTCTAAATTCTGTTTTCTGAGTTGTCTGTGCCTATTGTGACATCATGTTCATTTATAGTGTCTGTGTTGTCTGTGTCTACTGTGACATCGTCATATGTAATATCTGTGTGGTCTCTGTTGTCTGTGCCTATTGTGACATCATGCTAATTTTTAATGTCTGTGTCATCTGTGTCTATTGTGACATCATTGTAATTTATAATGTCGGTGTCGTCTGTGTCTATTGTGACATCTTTGTCATTTATAATGTCTGTGTCGTCTGTGTTGTCTGTGTCTATTCAGACAGCATTGTCATTTATGTCTGTGTCTGTTGTGACATATTTTTTTTACAATATCTGTGTCGCCTGTCTCATCTCTGTCTGTTGTGACATCATTGTCATTTATTATGTCTGTGTCGTCTGTGTCTTCTGTGTCTATTTGGACGTCATTTTCATTTAGAATGACTGTCGTCTGTGTGGTCTGTATCGTCTCTATCGTCTGTATCCTCTGTTTTATTGTAACATCATTTTCTTTTATAATGTCTGTGTTGCCTTTGTAGTCTGTGTCTATTTTCTTATCGTCATTTATAATGTCTGTGTTTTCTGTGTTGTCTGCGTGTATTGTGACATCATTGTCATTTATAATGTCTGTGTCGTATGTGTTGTCTGTCTAGTCTGTCTATTGTGACATCATTGTAGTTTACAGTGTCTGTGTCGTCTATGTCTATAGTGACATCATTGTCATTTATAATGTCTGTGTCGTCTGTCTCTATTTTGACATCATTGTCGTTAATAATGTCTGTGTCATCTGTGTTGTCTGTGTCGGCTGTGTCGTCTGTGACATAATTTTCATTTATAATGTGATTGTCTTCTTGTGTCGTCTTTGTCTATTGTGACATCTGTGTTATTTATAATGACTGTATCATCTGTGTGGTCTTTCTCTATTGCGACATCATAGTCATTTATAATATCTTTGTCGTCTCTGTATTCTGTGGCTATTGTGACATCATTGTCATTAGTAATGTCGGTGGCGTCTGTGTCATGATTTTCTATAGTGACAGCATTGTCATTTCAAATGTCTGTGTCTTCTGTGTCTATTGTGACATCGTTTTCATTTATAATATCTGTGTCATCTGAGTTATCGGTTTTGTCTGTGTCCTTTGTGTCATCTGTGTTGTCTGCGTATATTGCGACGTCATTGTCATTAAAAATGTCTGTGTCGTCTGTATCTTCTGTGTCTATTGTTACATAATTGTCATTTAAAATGTCTTTGTCGACTCTGTCGTCTGTGTATATTGTGACATCGTTGTGATTTTTTGTGTGTCTTCTGTGTCGTCTGTGTCTGTCGTGACATCATTGTCATTTATAATGTCTGTGTCTTCGATATGGTCTGTCTATTGTGAAATCGTCATTTATAATTTCTTTGTCATCTGTATCATCTCTGTCATAGTTGTCTATTGTGACATCATTGTCTTGTATAATAACTCTGTCCTCTGTGTCGTCTCTGTCTTCTGTGACATCATTGTCATTTATAATGTCTGTGTCTATTGTGAAATCCTTGTCATTTATAATGTATCTCGTCTTTGTAATCTCTGTCGTCTGTGCTGTGTCTATTGTGAGATCCTTGTCATATATAATGTCTGTGTCGTCTGTGTCTATTGTGACATCATTCTCATTTATAATGTCTGTGTAGTCTGTCTGTGTCTTCTGTGACATCATTGTCATTTATAATGTCTGTGTCGTGTGTGTCGTCTGTGTCTACTGTGAAATCGTTACCATTTATAATTTCTTTGTCATCTGTGTCTATTTTGACATCATTGTAATTTATAATATCTGTGTCCTCTGTGGCGTCTGTGTCTATGGTGACATCATTGTCATTCATGTCTCTGTCGTCTATGTCGTCTGTGTCTTCTGTGTCTATTGTGACATCATTTTCATTTATAAAGTCTTTGTCGTCTGTGTTGTCTGTGTTGTCTTTTTTGTCTGTGTTTATTGTGACAACATTTTCAACGTCTGTGTTATCGAATTCATCTGTGCTGTCTGTGTCGTCTGTCGCGTCTGTGTCTATTTTGAAATCTATGTCATTTATAATGTCTGTGTCCTCTGTGTCATCTGTGTCTATTATGACGTCATGGTCAGTTATAATGTCTGTGTCGTCTGTCGTGGGTGTCTATTGTGACCACATTTTCATTTATATTGTCTGTGTGTCTGTGTCTATTGTGACCTCATTTTCATTTATATTGTCTGTGTGTCTGTGTCTATAGTCATTTATTATGTCATTGTCATTTATTATGTCTCTGTCGTCTGTGTCTATTTTGACATCATTGTCATTTAGACTGTCTGTGTCTTCTGTGTCTATTGTGTCATCGTTTTCATTTATAATGACTTTGTCGTCTGTGTCTTGTACGTCGTCTGTGTGTATTGTGACATGACTCTCATTTATAATGTCTGTGTCGAATGTGACATCATTGTCAAATATATTGTCTGTGTCATCTTTCTCGTCTTTGTCTATTTTGCCATCATTGTCACTAATAATGTCTGTGTTGTTGGTGTCGTCTGTGTCTATTGGGACATCACTGTCATTTATAATGTCTGGGTCGTCTATGTCGTCTGTTTTTATTGTGACATCGCTGTCATTTATGTCTGTGTCGTTTTTGTCTATTGTGATATCATTGTCATTTATAATGTCTGTGGCATCGGTGTCGTCATTTTCGTCTGTGTTGTTTGTGTTAATGTGACATCTTTTTCATTAATAATGTCTGTGTCATCTGTGTCATCTATGTCATCCCTGTCATCTGTCTATTGTGACATCACTGTCATTTATTATGTCTGTGTCATCTGTGTCTTATGTGACATCATTGTATAATATATTGTCTGTGTCATCTGTTTCTATTTTGACATCATTGTCAATTATAATATCTGTGTCTTCTGTGTTGTCTGTGTATATTTTGACATCATTGTCATTAAAAATGTCTGTCATCTGTGTCGTCTGTATCTTCTGTGTCTATTGTTACATAATTGTCATTTATAATGTCTTTGCCCTCTCTGTCGTCTGTGTGTATTGTGACATCATTGTCATTTTTTATGTGTGTGTCTTCTGTGTCGTCTGTGTCTATTGAGACACCGTTGTCATTTATAATGTCTTTGTCATCTCTGTCTATTTTGACATCATTGTAATTTATAATGTCTGTGTCGTCTGTGTCATCTTTATTTATTGTGACATCATTTTCATTTATAATATCTGTGTCGTCTGTGTCTTCTGATTCATCGATGTCGTCTGTCTTCTGTGTCTATTGTGATATAATTGTCGTTTATTATGTCTGTGTATTCTGTGTTTTCTGTGTTTATTGTGACATCATTGTAATTTATAATGTCTGTGTGGTGTGTCATCTGAGTTGTCTGTGTGTACTTTGACATCATTTTCATTTATAATGTCTGTGTCGTCCTTGTCGTCCCTGTCGTTTTTGTCTGTTGTGACATCATTGTCATTTTTAATGTCGTTGTCACCTCTGTGGCCTGTGTCTATTGTGTCATCACTGTCATTTAAAATGTCTGTGTCGTCTATGCAGTCTGTGTCGGTTTTTTCTATTGTGACATCATTGTCATTAATTATGTCTGTATTGTCTGTGTCATCTCATTCTATTGTGACATAATTTTAATATATATTGCCTGTGTCATCTCTATCGTTTGTATCGTATTTGTCTATTGTGACTTCATTGTCATTTCTAAATTCTGTTTTCTGAGTTGTCTGTGCCTATTGTGACATCATGTTCATTTATAGTGTCTGTGTTGTCTGTGCCTATTGTGACATCATGCTAATTTTTAATGTCTGTGTCATCTCTGTCTATTGTGATATCATTGTAATTTATAAAGTCTGTCTCGTTGGTGTCGTCTGTGTCTATTGTGACATTATTTTCATTGATAATTTCTGTGTCGTCGGTGTTGTCTTTGTCTGTTGTGACATCTTGTCATTTATAATATCTGTGTCATCTGTCTATTGCGACATCATTGTCATTTGTAATTTCCGTGTATTCTGTGTCTACTGTGAAATTATTGTCATTTATAATGTCTGTGTATTCTGAGTCTATTGTGACATCATTGTCATTTATAATGTCTGTGCCATCTGTGTCTATTGTGACGTCATTTTCATTTATAATGTCTGTGTCGTCTGCGTTGTCTGGTCTATTCTGACATCATTGTCATTTATCATGTTTGAGTTGTCTGTGATATTGTGACAACTTTGTAATTTATAATGTCTTTGTCATCTGTGTCAACTCTGTCATCTGTTTCATCTGTATCTCTTGTGACATAATTGTCATATATAATGTCTGTAGTCTGTGTCTTCTGAGTCGTCAGTGTCATCTGTGTCTATTCTGACATCGTTTTTATATATAATGTCATTGACATCTCTGTTGTCTGTGTCTATTGTGACATCATTATCATTTATAATGTCTGTGTCGTCTGTCTGTTGTGACATCAATGTCATTTATAATGTCTGTGTCGTCTGTGTCTATTGTGAAACCACTGTCATTTCTAATGTCTGTGTCGTCTGTGTGCCTGTGTATATTGTGATATCATTGTCATATATAATGTCTGTTGTCTGTGTCGTCTCTGTGGTCTGTGTAGTCTCTGTCGCCTCTGTCGTTTCTGTCGTCTGTGCTTATTATGAAATCATTGTCATTTATAATATCAGAGTAGTCTGTGTCTAGTGTGACATCATTGTCACTTATAATGTCTGTGTCATCTGTTTTTGTTGTGACATAATTGTCATTTATAATGTCAGTGTCATTTGTCATATGTGTCGTCTGTGTTGTCTGTGTCTATTGTGACATCGTCATTTTTAATGTCTTTGTAGTCTGTATCGTCTGTGTCTATTTTGACATCAATGTCATTTATAATGTCTGTGTGGTCTGTGTCTGTTGTGACATCATTGTCATTTATAATGTCTTTCTCGTCTGTGTGGTCTGTGTCATGTGTGTCTATTGAGACATCATTGTTATACGTAATTTCTGTCATGTCAGTGAGGTCTGTGTCATCTGTGTTGATTGTGACATCTTTTTCATTTATAATGGCTTTTTCATAGGTGTGGTCTCTATCGTCTGTGTCCTCTGTGTTTATTGTGAAATCATTGTCATGTATAATGTCTGTGTTGTCTGTGTCTATTGTGACATCACTCTCATTTATAATGTCTGTGTCCTGTGTTACGTCTATGTCTACTGTGACATCATTTTCATTTATAACGGTTTTGTCGTCTGTGTCGTTTCTGTCGTCTACGTCTATCGTGACATCATTTTCATTTATAATGTCTGTCATTTGTGTCTGTAGTGACATCATTTTCATTAATAATGTCTGTGTCGTTTGTGTCGCCTTTGCATATTGTGAAATCATTGTCACTTATAAAGTCTGTGTTGTTTGTATATTCTGTGTCGTCTTTGTCTATTGTGAAATCATTTTCATTTATAATGACTTTGTTGTCTGTGCTGTCTTTGTCATCCATCATCTGTATAGTCTGTGTCTATTGTGACATTATTGTCATCTATAATTTCTGTGTCGTCTCTGTCGTCTGTGTCTATTCTGATATCATTTTAATTTATAATGTCTGTGTCGTCGGTGTCTATTCTGATATCATTGTCATTTATAATGTCTGTGTCGTCGGTGTCTATTCTGATATCATTGTCATTTATAATGTCTGAGTCGTCTGTGTTGTCTGTGTCTATTTTGACATCATTTTCATTTATAATGTCTGTGTCGTATGCGTCGTCTCTGTTGTCTTTGTCTATTCAGACGTCATTGTCATTTATAATGTCTGTGTCTGTTGCGACATAGTTTTTCTTACAATATCTGTATCGTCTGTGTCGTCTCTGTTGTGACATGATTGTCATTTATTATGTCTGTGTCTTCTGTTTCTTCTGTGTCTATTTTGACATCATTTTCATTTAGAATGACTGTCGTCTGTGTGGTCTGTATCATCTCTATCGTCTGTATCCTCTGTGTCTATTGTGACATATTTTCTTTTATAATGTCTGTGTTTCCTGTGTAGTTTGTGTCGTCTGTGTCTGTTGTGATATCATTGATATTAATGTCTGTGTTTTCTGTGTTGTATATGTGTATTGTGATATCATTGTCATTTATAATGTCTGTGACGTCACAGTCGTCTCTGTTTTCTGTGTATATTGTGACATCTTTGTAATTTGCAATGTCTTTGTCTCTGTGTCTATTTTGACATCATTTTAATTTAAAATATCTGTCTTCTGTGTCTATTGTGACGTCATTTCCATTAAAAATGACTGTGTCATCTGTGTCGTCTGTATCGTCAGTGTGTATTTTTACATAATTTTTATTTATACTTCCTGTGTCGTCTGTCGTCTGTGTCTATTGTTACAGCATTGTCATTTATAATGTTTGTCATCTGTGTCTATTGTGACATCATTGTCATTTATATTGTCTGTGTCATCTTTATCATCTGAGTGTTTTGTTACATAATTATCGTTTATAAAGTCTGTGTCGTCTGTCGACTGTGTCTTTAGTGACATCATTATCACTTATAATGTCTGTCGTCTGTGTCATCTGTTTCATCTGTTGTCTCTGTCTATTGTGACATCATTGTCATTTATAATGCCTGTGTCATCTGTGTCGTCTCTGTTTATTGTGACATCAGTGTCATATATAATGTCTGTGTCGTCTGTGTTTATTTTGCCATAATTGTCATTTATATTGTCTGTGTCCTTTATACGTCTGTATTATCTGTGTTGTCTGTGTCCTTTGTGTGGTCTGTGGCGTCTGTTTCTATTTTGAAATCATTGTCATTTATAATGTCTCTCTTGTCTTTTAAAACTGTGTCATCTGTGCTGTCTGTGTCTATTGTGACATCAATCTCATTTATAGTGTCTGTGTCGTCTGTGTCTATTATGAAATCATTATAATTTTTAATGTCTTTGTAATCTGTGTCGTCTGTGTGTAATTTGACATCATTGTTGTTAATAATGTCTGTGTCATCTCTGTTGTCTGTGTCATCTGTGTCTATTGTGACATCATTATCATTTATAATTTCTTTGTCGTCTGTGTATATTTTGACATCATTGTCATTTATGTCTTTGTCGTCTGTGTCTTCTGTGTCTATGGTGACATCATTGTCGTTTGTAATGTCTGTGTCGTCTGTGTCATCTTTTTCTATGATGACATCGTTGTCATTTAAAATGTCTTTGTTGTCTGTGTCTAATGTGACATCATTGTTATTTATAATGTCTGTGTCTATAGTGACATCATAGTCAATTATAATGCCTCTCTCGTCTGCGTCATCTGTGTCTATTGTGATATCTCTTTCATTTATAGTGTCTGTGTTCTCTGTTTCTATTGTGACATAATATTAATTTACAATATCTGTGTCATCTCTGTAGTCTCTGTCGTCTGATGTCTGTGTCTGTTGTGACATCATTTTCATTTATAATGTCTGTGTCATGTGTGTCATCTGTGTGTCTTGTCACATCATTGCCATTTATAATGTCTGTGTCGTCGGTGTCTATTTTGACATCATTGTCATTTATAATATCAGTGTCATCTGTGTCGCCTATGTCTATTTTGATATCACTGTCATTTATAATGTCTGTGTCGTCTGAGTTGTTTGTATCTATTGTGATATCATTGTCATTTATAATGACAGTTTTGTCTGTCATCTGTATGTATTTTGTCATCACTGTCATTTATAATGTCTGTGTCTATTGTGACATCATTTTCATTTCTAATGTCTATGTCGTCTTGTCGTCTGTGTCTATTTTGACATCATTGTTATTTATAATGTCAGTGTCGTCTCTGTCGTTTTTGTCGTCTTTTTCTATTGTGACATCATTTTCATTTATAATGTCTGTGTCTTCTTTATTGTGACATCATTTTCAATTATAATGTCTATGTTGTATTTGTCGTCTGTTTAATCTTTGTCTTTTTTCGCATCATTGTCGTTTTTAATGTCTGTGTCTTCTGTGTCTATTTTGACATCATTTTCATATATAATATCTCTGTGGTCTGTGTCTTCTGTGTCACTTGTGACATCATAGTCGTTTATAATGTCTGTGTCGTCTGTGTCTATTGTGACATTTTTGTCATTTATAATGTCTGTGTCGTCTGTGTCTATTGTGAAAACAATTTCATTTATAATGATGTGACGTCTGTGTTGTCTGTCTCGTCTGTGTCTATTGAGACATCATTTTCATTTATAATGTCTGTATCGTCGGTATCGTTTGTGTCTTTTGTAACATCATTGTCATTTATAATATTTGTGTTGTCTCTGTCGTCTGTTTCTATTTTGACGTCATTGTCATTTATAATATCTGTTTCGTCATTTTCTATTGTGACATCATTGTCATTTATAATGTCTGTGTCGTATGTGTCATCTCTGTCGTCTGTGTCTATTGTGACATCATTGTCATTTATAATGACATTTTCGTCTGTGTCGTCTGTGTCAATTTTGACCTAAATCTCTTTTTTAATTTCTGTGTCGTCTGTGTTTATTGTGACATCATTGTCATTTATAATGTCTGTGTCGTCTTTGTCTATTTTGAAATCATTTTTATTTATAGTGTCTGTGTTGTCTGTGTCGTTTTTGTCGTCTTTTTCTGTTGTGACGTCATTGTCATTTATATTGTCTGTGTACTCTTTGTTGTGAAATCATTTTCAATTATAATATCTGTGTAGTCTTTGTCGTCTGTGTAATATTTTTCTATTTATGCATCATTGTCATTTATAATGTCTGTGTCTTCTGTGTCGTCTGTGTCTATTGTGACATCATTGTCATTTATAATATCTCTGTGGTCTGTGTCGTCTGTGTATATTGTGACATTATAGTCATTTATAATGTCTGTGTCGTCTGTGTCATCTGGTCTATTGTGACATCGTTGTCATTTATAACGTCTGTGTTGACTGTCTATTGTGACATCATTGTCATTTTTAATGTCTCTGTCGTCTGTGTACTTTATGACATCGTTTTAATTAATAATGTCTTTGTCGTCTGGGTCATCTGTGTCGTCTTTTATATTGTGACCTCATTGTCATTTATAATGTCTGTGTTGTCTGTGTCTTTTGTGACACCATTTTCATGTATAATGTCTGAGTCATCTGTATCATTTTTATGGGTTTTTTTATACTTTTCATTTACAATGTCTGTGTCATATGTGTCGTCTTTGACTATTGTGACATCACTGTCATTTATAAATTCTGTGTCGTCTATGTCAGCTTTGTCTATTGTGACATCTTTTTCATTTAGAATGTCTGTCTGTGTCTATTTTGACATCACTGTAATTTATAATATCTGTATCTTCTAGATTTTGACATAATTTTCATGTATAATGTCTGAGTCTTCTGTATCTTCATTATTTTTTTTAACATAATTGTCATTTATTATGTCTTTGTCATCTGTGTCTGTTGTGACATCATTGTCATTTATAATATCTGTGTCTTTTGTGTCTTTTGTGTCATTTGTGTCATCTGTGTCGTCTTTGTCTATTGTGAAATCATTTCCATTTATAAAGTCTATGTCGTCTCTGTCGTCTGTATCTATTGTTACATCATTGTAATTTATAATGTCTGTCAACTGTTTCTGTTGTGATATCATTGTCATTTATAATGTTTCTGTGTGTTCTGTGACCTCATTTTTATTTAGAATTACTGTCGTCTGTGTCGTCTCTATCGTCTGTATTGTCTGTGTCTATTGTGGAATCTTTGTCATTTATAATGTCTCTTTTGTCTGTGTCATCTCTGTCGTTTTTGTCTGTTGTGACGTTATTTTTATTTATAATGTCTGCATCGTGTGTGGTCGTCTATGAATATTGTGACATCATTTTCATTTATAATATCTGTGTCCTTTGGGTCGTCTGTGTCGTCTGTGTCTATTGTGACATCATTGTCATTTATAATATCTGTTGTCTGTGTCGTCTGTCTAGTCTTTGTCTATTGTGACATCATTGTAATTTATAGTGTCTGTGTCGTCTGAGTCTATGTCTATTGTGACGTTATTGTCATTTATAATGTCTGTGTCTTCTGTGTCTATTGAGACATCTTTTTCATTTATAATGTCTTTGTCGTCTGTGTCTATTTTGATATCATTTTAATTTATAAAATCTGTGTCTATTGTGACATATTGTGTAGGGAAAAAATCAGAAGGGCTAAGGCTCAGCTAGAAATCAGATTGGCCAAGTCTGTGAAAGAGAACAAAATATCTTTCTACAAACATATACATAATAAAAGGAGGACTAGGGAGACCATACAGTCCCTATTGGACACAGAAGGAACAACAGTGACTGGGGATGAGGAAAAGGCTGAGGTACTTAATGCCTTCTTTGCCTCAGTCTTTATTTGTAAGGAGGGTCATTCCATCTGTGTACAAACCCAGGAGCTGGAGGAGCATAATGAGGCTCCCGTGATCCAAGAGGAGGTGGTCAGAGCCTTGCTAGCCCGACTAGACACCCACAAGTCTATGGGGCCGGACGGGATTCACCCAAGGGTATTGAAGGAGCTGGCAGATGTGCTGGCCAAATCTCTTTCCATCATCTTCCAACAGTCCTGGCTGACTGGGGAAGTCCCACTGGACTGGAGGCTGGCTGATGTTGTGCCCATCTACAAGAAGGGTCGCAGGAAGGACCCAGGAAACTCCATTCCTGTCAGTCTGACCTCAGTGCCAGGGAAAGTCATGGAGCAGGTGATCTTGAGTGCTGTCATGAAGCACATGCAAGAGAACTGGGTGATCAGGTCCAGTCAACATGGGTTCACAAAAGGCAGGTCTTGCCAAACTAACCTGATTGCCTTCTATGACAAAGTGACTCGGCTGCTGGATGAGGGAAAGGCTGTGGATGTGGTCTTCCTGGACTTCAGTAAAGCCTTTGACACAGTTTCTCACAGCATTCTGCTTGAGAAACTGTCAGCCTCTGGGCTGGACAGGCGCACACTCTCCTGGGTGGAAAACTGGTTGGCTGGCTGGGCCCAGAGAGTGGTGGTAAATGGTGTGAAATCCAGCTGGAGGCCAGTGACAAGTGGGGTTCCCCAGGGCTCAGTGCTGGGTCCAGCCCTGTTCGATGTCTTTATCAATAACCTGGATGGAGGAATCGAGTGCACCCTTAGCAAGTTTGCGGACGACACTAAGCTGGGTGGAAGTGTCGATCTGCTGGAGGGTCGGGAGGCTCTGCAAAGGGATCTAAACAGGCTGGACCGCTGGGCAGAGTCCAATGGCATGAGGTTTAACAAGGCCAAGTGCCAGGTCCTGCACTTGGGGCACAACAACCCTATGCAGTGCTACAGACTAGGAGAAGTCTGTCTAGAAAGCTGCCTAGAGGAGAGGGACCTGGGAGTGTTGGTTGACAGCGACTGAACATGAGTCAGCAGTGTGCCCAGGTGGCCAAGAAGGCCAATGGCATCTTGGCTTGTATCAGAAACAGCATAACCAGCAGGTCCAGGGAGGTTTTTCTCCCTCTGGACTCGGCACTGGTGAGACCGCTCCTCGAATCCTGTGTTCAGTTCTGGGCCCCTCAACACAAGAAGGGTGTTGAGGCTCTGGAGAGAGTCCAGAGAAAAGCAACAAAGCTGGTGAGGGCGCTGGAGAGCAGGTCTTACGAGGAGCGGCTGAAAGAGCAGGGGTTGTTTAGCCTGGAGAAGAGGACGCTGAGGGGAGGCCGCATTGCTCTCTCCAACTACCTGAAAGGAGGTTGTAGAGAGGAGGGTGCTGGTCTCTTCTTCCAAGTGACAGGGGACAGGACAAGAAGGAATGGCCTCAAGCTCAGCCAGGGGAGATTTAAGCTGGGCATTAGGAAAAAGTTCTTCACAGAAAGGGTCATTGGTCCCTGGCAGAGGCTGCCCAGGGAGGTGGTTGAGTCACCTTCCCTGGAGGTGTTTAGGGCACGGGTGGACGAGGTGCTAAGAGGCATGGTATAGTGTTTGATAGGAATGGTTGGACTCGATGATCCGGTGGGTCTCTTCCAACCTGGTTATTCTATGATTCTATGATCATTGTTACTTATAACGCCTGTATCATCTGTATCGTCTGAGCGTGTTGTTAAATAAATGTCACTTATAATGTCTGTGTCTATTGTGACATCTTTGTCATTTATAATGTCTGTGTCGTCTGAGTCTATTTTGATATAATTGTCATTTTTTATGTCTGTGTCGTCTGTGTCATCTTTGAACTTCTGTGTCATCTCTGGAATCTGTGTTTATGGTGATATCATTGTCATTTATATAGTCTGTGTCATCTTTATCGTCTGTGTCAACTGTAACATCATTTTCATTTATAATGTCTGTTTTGCCTGTGTCTATTGTAACATCATAGCTATTTATAAAGTCTTTGTCATCTGTGTCTAATAGTAACATCATTGACAATTATAATGTCTGTGTCGTATGTGTCGTCTCTGTCTATTGTGACATCATTGTCATTTATAATGTCTGTGTCTTCTGTGTCTATTTTGACATCATTTTAATTTATAATGTCTGTGTCATCAGTTTCTATATTTACATCAGTGTTATTTATTATGTCTGTGTCGTCTGTGGCATCTGCGTCTATTGTGACATTATTTTCATTCACAATGTCAGTGTCATCTGTGTCATCTGCATCTATTGTGACATCATTGTCATTTATAATGTCTGTGTCGTCTGTGTCCCCTGTGTCTATTGTGACATCAATGTCGTTTATAATGTCTGTGTCGTCTGAGTCTATTGTGACATCATTGTCACTTATAATGCTTGTGTCGTCGGTGTCTATTGTGACATCATTGTCATTATTAATGTCTTTGTCGTCTGTGTATATTGTAACATCATTCTCATTTATAATGTCTGTGTCTATAGTGACATCATAGTCATTTATAGTTTCAGTGTCGTCATTGTCTGTTGTGACATCATTGTCATTTATAATGTCTGTGTCGTATGTGTCGTTTTTGTCTATTGTGACATTGTTGTCATTTAAAATATCTCTGTCGTCTCTGTCTATTGTGAAATCATTGTCATTTATAATGTCTGTGTCGTCTTTTATGTATCTGTCTGTTGTGACATCACTGTAATATATAATGTCTGTCGTCTGTATCGTCTGTTTGTATTGTGACATCATTTTCATTTTTAATATCTGTGTCGTCAGTGTCTATTGTGACATCGTTGTCATTTATAATATCTGTCTTCTATGTCGTCTGTGTCTATTGTGACATCATTTTCATTTGTAATGACTGTGTCATTTGTGTCATCTGTGTCTAATGTGACATCATTGTCATTTATAATGTCTGTGTCTTCTGTGTAATCATTGTCATTTATAATGTCTGTGTCGTTTGTGTTGTCTGTGTGTATTGTGACATCTTTGTAATTTATAATGCCTGTGTCGTTTGTGTCGTCCGTGTGTATTGTGACATCTTTGTAATTTGTAATGCCTGTGTCGTCTGTGTCATCTGTGTATATTGTGAACATCATTGTCATTTATAATATCTGTGTCGTCTGTCTTCTGTGTGGTCTGTATCCTCTGTGACGTCTGTGTCAATTGTGACATCATTGTCATTTATAATGTCTGTGTCGTCTGTGTCTGTTGTGACTTCATTGTGATTTTTTATGTCTGTTTCATCTGTGTCATCTCTATCGGTGGTGTTGTCTGTGTTGCTTGTGTCTACTGTGACATCTTTGTAATTTATACTGTCTGTGTCGTCTGAGTCTATTTTGACATCATTGTAATTTATAATGTCTGTGTCGTCTGTGTCATCTGTTTCTTTTGTGACATCATTTTAATTTATAATGTCTGTGTCATCCGTGTCGTCTCTATCGTCTATGTCTATTGGAATTAATTTTATTAGTAATGTCTGTGTTGTCTGTGTCATCTGTGATTATTGCAACATCATTGTATTATATGTCTGTGTCCTCTATGTCGTCTGTGTTGTCTGTGTCTATTGTTACACCATTGTCGTTTATAATGCTTGTGTCGTCGTTTCATCTGTGTCTATTGTGACATCTTTGTCATTTATAATGTCTGTGTCATCTGTGTTTCTGTGTCTATTGTTCAATCCTTCTCATTGATAATTTGTGTCTTCTGTGTCGTCTGTGTCATCTTTGTATATTGTGACATAATTGTCATCTATAATATCCTTTTCGTCTGTGTCAGTTGTGACATCAATGTCATTTTTAATGTCTGTGTCGTCTGTGTCGTCTGTGTCGTGTTTTTCTTCTGTGTCTATGGTGACATCATTGTCAATTATATTGTCTGTGTCGTCTTTGTCATCTGTGTTGTCTGCGTCTATTGTGACATCATTGTCATAATAATGTCAGTGTCTTCTGTCTTGTCTCTTGTCTGCATCTATTGTGACATCGATATCATTTATAATGTCTGTGTCGTCTGTGTTGTCTGTGTATATTGTGACATCATTGTCATATAATATCTGTCATCTGTGTCTTCTGTGTAATGTGACAACTTTGTCTTTTTTAATGTCTTTGTCATCTGTTTCATCTCTGTATATTGTGTCATCATTGTCATTTTTAATGTCTGTTTCGTCTGTGTCTAGCGTGACATCATTGTCGTATATAATGTCGGTTTCTTCTGTGTCAATTGTGACATCATTGTCGATTTTAATGTCTGTGTCGTCAGTGTCTATTGTGACTTTTTATTTTTTGATGCCTATGTCTTCTGTGTTGTCTGTGTCTATTTTGGCATTATTGTCATTTATAATATCTGTGTCGTTTGTGTCATCTATTTATATTGTGACATCATTGTCATTTTAATGACTGTGTTGCATGTGTCTTTTGTGAAATTCTTGTCATTTATAATGTCTTTGTCGCCTGTGTCGTCCTTGTGTTTTGAGACATCATTGTCATTTACATTGTCTGTGTCTTTTGTGTCGTCTCTATCGTCGTTGTCGTATGTGTCGTCTGTGTCTTTTGTGATATCATTGTCATTTATAATATTTGCATCATCTGTGTCTATAGTGACATCAGTGTCATTTATAATGTCTGTGTCATCTGTGTCGTCTGTGTATATTCTGAACTTCCTTGTCATTTATTATATCTGTGTGGTCTGTGTCGTCTGTGTCCATTGTGACATCATTGTCATTTATGATGTCTGTGTCGTCTGTGTCTATTGTGACATCACTGTCTTTTATAATGTCTTTGTCGTCTGTGTCATCTGTGTTTTCTGTGTCTATTGTGACATCATTTTAATTTATAATGTCTGTGTCGTCTGTGTAGTCTGTGTCGTTGTCTTTTTTGGAATCATTCTCTTTTATAATGTCTGTGTCGTCTGTGTCTATTCTGATATTATTGTCATTTTTATTGTCTGTGTCATCTGTTTCTAATGTAACGTCATTGTCATTTATAATGTCTGTGTGGTCTGTGTCGTCTGCGTCTATTATGACATCATCTTAATTTCTAAAGTCTGTGTAGTCTGTGTCTATTTTGACATCATTGCCATTTATAGTGTCTGAGGTCTCTGTCGTCTGTGTTTATTGTGACATCATTGTCGTTAATAAAGTCTCTGTCGTCTTTGTATTCTGTGTCATCTCTATCTATTGTGACATCATTTTCCTTTATGACTCTCATCGGTGTCTATCGTAACATCATTGTAATTTATAAAGTCTGTGTCATCTGTTTCTCCTGTGACATCATTGTCATTTATAGTATATGTATCATGTGTCTCATGTGACATCATTGTCGTTAACGATGTGTCGTCTATGTCGTCTATGTTTATTGTGACATCATTGTCATTTATAATGTCTGTGTCTTCTGTGTCTATTAGAACATCATTTTCATTTATAAAGTCTATGTCAACTGTATCGTCTGTGTCTATTGTGACATAATTTTCATTTATAATGTCTGTGTCGTCTGTGTCTGTTGTGTCTATTGTGACATCATTGTCATTTATAATGTCTTTTTCTTCTCTGTCGTCTGTGAACTTTGAGACATTATTGTCATTTAAAAAGTCTCTGTTGTCTGTGTCTATTGTGACATCTTCGTTATTTATAATGTCTGTGTCGTCTGTGTTTCTGTGTCTGTTAAGACATCATAGATATTTATAATGCCTGTGTCATCTGCGTCGTCTGTGTCTATTGTGGCATCATTGTCAATAATAATATCTCTGTCGTCTGTGTCATCGGTGTCTATTATGACATCTTTGACATTTACAATATCCATGTCATCTGTGTATATTGTGACATTATTGTCTTTTTAAATATTTTTGTCGTCTGTTTTGACTTAAGTGTAATATATAATGACTGTTTAATCTGTGTCATCTGTGTCTATTGTGATACCATTGTCATTTATACTGTGTTGTCTGTATCCTCTTTGTCCTCTGTGTTTTCTGTGTCAATTGTGACATCACTTTCACTTATAATGTCTGTGTCATCTGTGTTGTCTTAGTCGTCTATGTCTATCGTGACATCATTTTCATTTATAACATCTGTGTCGTCTGTGTCGTTTGTTTCCTCTATGTCTTCTGTGTCATCTCTTGTCTGTATCTTTTGTGGTATCACTGTTTATTAACATGTCTCTGTCGTCTGTGTCTCTGGTGACTTCAGTGTCATTTATAACGTCTCTGTCGTCTCAGTCGTCTGTGTCATGTGTCGTCTGTGTCTATTGCGACATCGTTGTATTTATAAAGTCTGTGTCATCTGTGTCATCTGTGATTATTGTGACATCAATGTCATTTGTAATGTCTGTGTCATCTGTGTCAATTGTGAAATCACTTTCACCTATAATGTCTGTGTCGTCTCTGTCGTCTTAGTCGTCTATGTCTATCGTGACATCATTTTCATTTATAATGTCTGTGTCGTCTGTGTCGTCTTTGTTTATTGTGACATCATTGTCTTTTATGGTGTCTGTTTCATCTGTCTCGTCTGTGTCTTTTGTGACATGACTGTTATTTATAATGCCTCTGTCGTCTGTGTCATCTGTGTCGTCTGTGTCTGTTTTGACATCATTTTCATTTATAATATCTGTGTATTCTACGTCATCTATGTCTTCTGAGTCTATTTTGACTTCATTATTATTTATAATGTCTGTGTCGTCTGTGCCGTCTATTTCTATAGTGACTTCTTTGACTTTTATAATGTCTGTGTTGTCTGTATTGTCTGTGTCATCTATATCTTTTGTGTTATCATTGTCTTTAATAATATCTGTGTCGTCTGTGTCATCTGGGTTGTCTGTTCTATAGTGACATAATTTTCATTTATTATTTCTGTGTCGTCTGTGTCTGTTATGATATGATTGTCATTTTTAACGTCTGTCGCCTGTGTCGTCTGTGTCAACTGTGATATTGTCATTTATAATAGTGTCGTATGTGTCGTCTATTTCTATTGTGACATCATTGTCATTTATAATGTCTGTGTTGTCTGTGTTGTCTGTGTCTATTGTAAAATCAGTGTCATTTATAATGTCAGTGTCGTCTGTGTCTATTGTGTCTATTGTGACGTCATTTTCATTTATAATTTCTGTCGACAGTGTTGTCTGTCTCTTCTGTCATCATTGTTTTTTATAATGTCTGTGTCGTCTGTCATTTGTGTCTATTTTGACCTCATAGTCATTTATAATATCTGTGTCTTCTGTGTCATCTGTGTGTATTGTGACATCTTTGTCATTTATATTGTCTTTGTCCTCTGTGTCTATTGTGACATCATTGTCATTTATAATGGATGTGTTGTCTGTGTCTATTGTGAAATCATTGTCAGTTATAATGTCTGTGTCGTCTGAGTCTCTTGTGACATCATTATCATTTATAAAGTCTGCATCGTCTGTGTCGTCTATGTCGTCTCTGTCATCTGTGTGTATTTTGACATCATTGTCCTTTATAATATTAGTGTCGTCTGTGTCGTCTTTTCTATTGTGACATAATTATCATTTATAATGGATGTGTTGTCTGTGTCTATTATGGAACCATTGTAATTTATATTTTCTGTGTCGTCTCTGTCGTCTGTGTCGTCTCTGTCTATTGTGAATTCATTGTCATTTACAATGTCTGTCTTCAGTGTCGTCTGTGTCTAATTTGACATCATTGATATTTATAATGTCTTAGTCGTCTGTGTCATTTCTATCATCTGTGTCGTCAGTGTCTATGGTAACATAATTGTCATATATAATGTCTACGTCATCTCTGTCGTCTGTGTCTATTTTTATAGCATTGTCATTTATGTCTGTGTCGTCTCTTTATATTGTGACAACATTTTCATTTATAATGTGTGTCTTCTGTGTCGTCTGTTTGTATTTTGAAATAATTTTCATGTATAATGTCAGTGTCATCTTTGTCTACTGTGACATCATTGTCATTTTTAATGTCTGTGTGTTCTGTGTCGTCTGTGTCTTTTATGAAATGATTGTAATTTATCATGTCTGGGTAGTCTGTGTCGTCTGTGCCTATTGTCATATCATTGTCATGTATAATACCTTGTCGTCTGTGTCGTTTGTGTCTATTGTGACATCGTTTTCATTTATAATGTCTGTGTGGTCTGTGTCATCTTTGTCTATTGTGACATCAATGTTATTTATAATGTCTGTATCATCTGTGTCATCTGTGATATCATTTTCAATTACTGTGTCATCTGTCATCTCTGTTTATTGTGACATCTTTGCCATTTAACATCTGTGTTGTCTGTGTCGTCTGTTATTTCTGTGCCTATTGTGAAATCACTGTCATTTAAAAAGTCTGTCTTGTCTGTGTCATCTGTGTATATTGTCACATCATTGTCATTTATAATGTCTTTGTCGTCTGTGTCTATTGTGATGTCATTTTCATTCATAATGTCTGTGTTGTCTGAGTCATCTGTGTCTATTGTGACATCGATGTCATTAATAATATCTGTGTCATCTGTGTCGTCTGTGTCTCTTGTGACATCATTTTCTTTTATAATATCCGTGTGGTCTGTGTCTATTGTGTCAACATTGTCATTTATAATGTCTGTGTCGTCTGTATCTTTTGTGATATCATTGACATTTATAATGTATTTTTTCATCTGTGTCGTCTGTGTCATCTTTGTCTATTGTGATATCATTGCCATTAATAATGTCTGTGTCGTCTGAGTCATCTGTGTCCTCTGAGTCATCTGTGTCTATTGTGAAAACATTTTCATTCATAATGTGTGTGTCATCTGTGTCTATTTTGACATCATAATCATTTATAAAGTCTGTGTCTTCTGGGTCGTCTGTGTAGTCTTTTTCTATTGTGATGTCATTTTTAATTATAATGTTGGTGTCTCCTGTGTCCTCTGTAAAGTCTGGGTCGTCTGTGACCTCTGTGTCTATTGTGAAATCATTGTCATTGGTATTCTCTGTGTTGTCTGTGTCTATTGTGACATTATTGTCATTGATAATGTCTGTGTCATCTGTGTCTATTTTGCTATCATTGTCATTTATAACGCCTGTGTCGTCTGTGTCTATTGTAAAATCATTGTCATTTATAATGTCTGTGTCGTCTGTGTCTATTGTAACACCATTGTCATTTATAATATCTGTGTCATCTATGTCGTCTGTGTCTATTGTGACATAATTTTCATT
The DNA here is from genome assembly GCF_032191515.1 of Phaenicophaeus curvirostris. NCBI lineage: Eukaryota > Metazoa > Chordata > Aves > Cuculiformes > Cuculidae > Phaenicophaeus > Phaenicophaeus curvirostris. Next base: position 257,416 of record NW_027206777.1, on the reverse strand, counting down.
TATAAAGTCTGTGTAGTCGTTGTTGTCTGTGTCTATTTTGACATCATTGTCATTTGTAATGACTGGTTCATCTGTGTCATCTGTGTCTATTGTGACATCATTGTCATTTATAATATCTGTGTCTTCTATGTCGTCTGTGTCTATTGTGACATAATTTTCATTTATAAATTCTGTGTAGTCGTTGTTGTCTGTGTCTATTTTGACATCATTGTCATTTTTAATGACTGGTTCGTCTGTGTCATCTGTGTCTATTGTGACATCATTGTCATTTATATTGTCTGTCGTCTGTGTAATCATTTTCATTTATAAAGTCTTTGTTGTCTGAGTTTTGTGACATCATTGTCTTTTATAATGTCTTTTTCGTCTATGTTGTCTTGTTTTTATTGTGACATAATTTTAATTTATAAGGTCTCTGTCATCTGTGGCTTTTGTGACATCATTGTCATTTCAGTGTCTGTGTAGTCTGTGTCATCTATATCTATTGTGACATCATTGTCATTTATAATGTCTGTGTCTATTGTGACATCATTGTCATCTATGTCTGTGTCGTTTGTGTCGTCTGTGTGTATTGTGACATCATTTTGATTTATAATGTCTGTGTCGTCTGTGTAAGCATTGTCATTTATAATGTCTGTGTCATCTTTGTCGTCTGTGTCTATTGTGACATCATTGTCACTTATGTCTGTGTCGTTTTTTGTCGTCCGTTTGTATTGTGATATCTTTGTAATTTATAATGCCTGTGTCATCTGTGTATATTGTGAACATCATTGTCATTTATAATATCTGTGTCGTCTGTCTTCTGTGTGGTCTGTATCCTCTGTGACGTCTGTGTCAATTGTGACATCATTGTCATTTATAATGTCTGTGTTGTCTGTGTCTATTGTGACATAATTGTCATTTCTAAAGTCTGTCTTCTGAGTTGTCTGTGTCTATTGTGACATAATTGTCATTAAAAATATCTGTTTCGTCTGTGTTGACAGTGTTTATTGTGACATCACTGTTATTTATAATGTCTGTGTTGTCTTTGCTATCTGTGTCATCTGTGTCTATTGTGACATAATTTTCATTTATTATATCTGTGTCGTATGTCGTCTGTGTCTATTGTTTCATCATTGTCATTTATAAAGTCTGTGTCGTCTGTGTCATCTGTGACTATAGTGATACCATTGTCATTTGTAGTATCTGTGTCTTCTGTGTGGTCTGTGTGGTCTGTGTCTATTTTGACAACATTGACATTTATAATGTATGTGTCAGCTGCGTTGTCTGTGTCGATTGTGACATCATTGTCTTTTATAATGTCTTTGTCATCTGTGTCGTCTGTGTCTATTGTGAAATAATTGTCATTTATAATGTCTGTGTCGTCCTGTGTCTATTTTGATATCATTGTAATTTATACTGTCTGTGTCATTTGTGTCTATTGTGACATCATTGTAATTTATAATGTCTTTGTAGTCTGTGTCTATTGTGACATCATTGTCATTTATAATGTCTGTGTTGTCTATGTCTTCTGTGTCCATTGTGACATCAATGTCATTTATAATGTCTGTGACTTCTGTGTCTGTGTCGACAGTGTCTATGGTGACAGCAGTGTCAATTATAATTTCTGTGTCATCTGTGTCTACTCTGAAATCATTTGCATTTATGTCTGTGTCATCTATGTCTATTGTGATATCATTGTCATGTATAATGTCTATGTCATCTGTTTCATTGTTAAAAAATTGTCATTTATAATATCTGTGTCGTCTGTGTCATCTGTGGCTATTGTGACTTAATTGTCAATTTTAGTGTCTGTGTAGTCAGTGACGTCTGTGCCTATTTTGACACCGTTGTCCTTTATAATATCTGTGTCGTCTGTGTCTTTTGTGCCATCATTGTCATTTATAATATCTGTGTAGTCTGTGTCATCTCTGTCTATTATGACATCATGTAGTTTATAATGTCTGTGTCGTCTGTGTCTATAGTGACGTAATTTTCATTTATAATGTCTGTGTTTTCTGTCGTCTGTGTCTATCTTGACATCATTTTCATTTATAATGTATGTGCCGTCTGTGTCGTCTGTATCTATTGTGACATCATTGTCATATATAATGTCTGTGTCGTATGTGTCTATTCTGACACCATTGTCATTTATAAAGACTGTATCCTCTGTGTCTATTGTGACATAATTGTCATTTATAAATTTTTTTTGTCTGTGTCTATTGTTACATCATTACCATTTGTAATGTCTGTGTCATCTCTGTCATCTCTTTCGTCTGTGTCTATTGTGACATCATTGTCGTTTATAATGTATGTGTCGTCTGTGTCTATTGTGACATCATTTTCTTTAATAATGTCTTTTTTGCATATATCATCTCTGTCCTCTGTGTTGTCTGTCATCTGTTTCATCTCTCGTCTGTGTCTATTGTGACATCATTTTCATTTATAATGTCTGTGTCGTCTGTGTCGTTAGTTCCTATTGTGAAATCTTTGTCATAAATTATGTCTCTGTCGTCTGTGTATTCTGTCATTTTTGTCTATTGTGACATCATTGTCATTTATAATGTCTTTGTCTGTGTATTGTGTCATCAGTGTCTATTTTGACATCATTGTCATTTATATCTGTCATCTGTTTCTATTGTGACATCATTGTCTTTATCATGTCTTTGTCGTCTGTGTCCTATGTGTCGTCTATGTAGTCTGTGTCGTCTGTGTCTATTGTGACATCATTGTCATTTATAATGTCTGTGTCTTCAGTTTCTTTTGTGACATCATTGTAATTTATATCTGTGTTGCCTGTGTCAATTGTGACATCATTGACATTTATAATGTCTGTGTCGTCTGTGTCATCTGTGTTTTCTGTGTCTATTGTGACATCATTGTCATATATAATGTCTTTGTCGTCTGTGTCGTCTGCATCAGCAGTGTATATTGTGACATCATTGTCATAAATAATGCCTGTGTTGTCTTTGTTGTCTGTTTTGTCTGTGTCGTTTGTGTCGTCTGTGTATATTGTCACATCATTTTCATTTATAATATCTTGTTGTATGTGTCGTCAACATCCTCTGTTTCTTCTGTTTCTTTTTTGACCTCATTGTCATTTATAACATCTGTGTCGTCTGTCTCGTCTGCCTTTCTTTGCCCGACTTTGCCATTCTCCGCCCGTCTTTGCCCTTCTCCAATGCTCTCCACAATTCTCCGCCCGTCTTTGCCCTTGTCAGCCTGTCTTTGCCCTTGTCAGCCTGTCTTTGCCCTTCTCCGCCCGTCTTTACCCTTCTCCGCCCGTCTTTACCCTTCTCCGCCCGTCTTTACCCTTCTCCACCTATCTTTGCCATTCTCCGGTACTCTCCGCAATTCTCCACCCGTCTTTGCCCTTCTCCACCTATCTTTGCAATTGTCAGCCCTTCTTAGACGTTGTCCGCCCGTCTTATCACTTGTGTACCCGTCTTTGCCTTTGTCCACCCATCTTGGCAATTGTCCGTTTCTTTGCACTTCTGCGCCCGTCTTTGATCTTCTCCTCCCGTCTTTGTCATTCTCCGCCCGTCTTTGCACTTCTCTGCCCGTCTTTGCGCTTTTTTGCCCGTCTTTGCTCCTCTCCGCCCATCTTGGCATTTCTTCGTCCATCTTTGCATATCTCCGCCCGTCTTTGCACTTGTCCCACTGTCTATGCACTTCCCTGCCCGTCTTTGCCCTTCTCCACCCCTATTTGCCCTTCTCCGCCCGTCTTTGCCCTTCTCCACCCGTCTTTGCCCTTGTCCGCTCCTCTTTGCCCTTGTCCGCCCGTCTTTGCGCTTCTCCGCCCGTCTTTGCGCTTCTCCGCCCGTCTTTGCCCTTCTCCGCCCGTCTTTGCCCTTCTCCGCCCGTCTTTGCCCTTCTCCGCCCGTCTTTGCCCTTCTCCGCCCGTCTTTGCCCTTCTCCGCCCGTCTTTGCCCTTCTCCGCCCGTCTTTGCCCTTCTCCGCCCGTCTTTGCCCTTTTACCACCGTCTTTGTTCTTGTCCGCCTCTTTTTGCCCTTGTCCGTCCGTCTTTGCCCTTCTCCGCCCATCTTTGCACTTGTGCGCCCGTCTTTGCCTTTGTCCGCCTTCCTTTGCAATTGTCCGCCTGTCTTTACTCCTCTTCGTCCGTCTTTGCCCTTCTCCGCCCGTCTTTGCTCTTCTCCGCCCCTCTTTGCCATTCACTGGTACTCTCCACAATTCTCCGACCGTCTTTGCCCTTCTCCGCCCGTCTTTGCCCTTCTCCGCCCGTCTTTGCCCTTCTCCGCCTGTCTTTGCCCTTCTCCGCCCGTCTTTGCCCTTCTCCGCCCGTCTTTGCCCTTCTCCGCCCGTCTTTGCCCTTCTCCGCCCGTCTTTGCCCTTCTCCGCCCGTCTTTGCCCTTCTCCGCCCGTCTTTGCCCTCCTAGCTCACGTCTTTGCCTTCCTTTGCCCATCTTTTCCCTCGTCTGCCCGTATTTGCCTTCTCCGCCCATGTTTGCCCTTCTCCGTCTGTCTGTGCCAATCTTCGGGATTCTCCATCCTTTTTCGTCCGTCTTTGCCCTTCTCCGTTGTTCTCAGCACTTCTCCGCCCGTCTTTGCCCTTCTCCACCCGTCTTTGCCCTTCTCCGCCCGTCTTTGCCCTTCTCCGCCCGTCTTTGCCCTTCTCCGCCCGTCTTTGCCCTTCTCCGCCCGTCTTTGCCCTTCTCCGCCCGTCTTTGCCCTTCTCCGCCCGTCTTTGCCCTCCTAGCTCACGTCTTTGCCTTCCTTTGCCCATCTTTTCCCTCGTCTGCCCGTATTTGCCTTCTCCGCCCATGTTTGCCCTTCTCCGTCTGTCTGTGCCAATCTTCGGGATTCTCCATCCTTTTTCGTCCGTCTTTGCCCTTCTCCGTTGTTCTCAGCACTTCTCCGCCCGTCTTTGCCATTCTCCGCCCGTCTTTGCCATTCTCCGCCCGTCTTTGCCATTCTCCGCCCGTCTTTGCCATTCTCCGCCCGTCTTTGTCCTTCTCCCCCCGTCTTTGCACTTGTGAGCCCGTCTTTGCCCTTCTGTGCCTGTCTTTGCTCTTCTTGGCACGTCTTTGCACTTCTCTGCCCGTCCTTGCATTCTCCACACTTGTTTGCCCTTCTCCGGCTGTCTTTGCCCTTCTCCGCATGTCTTCGCTCTTCTCTGACTCACTTTGTGCTTCTCCACCCGTCATTGCTTGTCTTTGCACTTCTCTGCCCGTCTTTGCATTCTCCGCACTTGTTTGCACTTCTCCGCCCGTCTGTGCCCTTCTCTGCCCGTCTTTGTCCCTCTCCAACATTCTTTGCCCTTGTCCGCCCGTCTTTGCCCTTGTCCGCCCGTCTTTGCCCTTGTCCGCCCGTCTTTGCCCTTGTCTGCCCGTCTTTGCTCTTCTCCGTCCGTCTTTCCCCTTCTCCGCCCGTCTTTCCCCTTCTCCGCCCGTCTTTCCCCTTCTCCGCCCGTCTTTCCCCTTCTCCGCCCGTCTTTGCCACTCTCCGGATGTCTTTTCCACTCTCCTCACTTCTTTGCCACTCTCCTCACTTCTTTGCCACTCTCTGCCCGTCTTTCATTTGTGAGCCCATCTTTGCCCTTCTGCACCCGTCTTTGCACTTCTCCGCTCGTCTTTGCCCTTCTCCCCCCATCTTTGTTCTTGTCCGCATGTTTTTGCCCTTGTCCGACCGTCTTTGCCCTTCTCCGCCTATCTTTGCACTTGTCAGCCCTTCTTAGCCGTTGTCCGTCCGTCTTATCACTTGTGCAACCGTCTTTGCTTTTGTCCGACCGTCTTGGCAATTGTCCGCCTTTCTTTGCCCTTCTCCGCCCGTCTTTGCCCTTCTCCGCCCGTCTTTGCCCTTCTCCGCCCGTCTTTGCCCTTCTCCGTTATTCACCACACTTCTCTGCCCGTTTTAGCCCTTCTCCGCTCGTCTTTGCCCTTCTCTGCCGGTCTTTACCCTTTTCCGTACGTCAATGCTCTTTTCCGCCCGACTTAGAGTTTCTCCGCCAGTCTTTGCACTTCTGACCGTCTTTTTTCCCATCTTTGCTCTTCTCCGATATTCTCCACTCTTCTCTGCCCGTCTTTGCCCTTCTACCCTTTTCTTTGCCCAACTTTGTCCTTCTCCAATATTCTCTGCCCTTCTCCACCTGTCTTTGCCCTTCTCCACCCATCTTTTCCACTCTCTGCCTTTCTTTGCCCTTCTCCACCCGTCTTTGCCCTTCTCCACCCGTCTTCGACCATCTTTGTACTTTTCCGATATTCTCCACACTTCTCTGCCCGTCTTTGCCCTTCTGCCCTCATGTTTTCCCATCTCCGCCCGTCTTTGCCCTTCTCCGATATTCTCCACATTTCTCCGCCCACTTTTGCCCTTCTCTGCCCTTCCTTGCCCTTCTCCATCCTACTTTGCCCTTCTCCGCCCGTCTTTGCCCTTCTTTGCACTTCTCCAGTATCCTCCGCACCTCTCCACCCGTCTTTGCCCTTCTCCGCCCGTCTTTTCCCATCTTTGCGCTTCTCCGATTTCCTCCACACTTCTCCACCCGTCTTTGCCCTTCTCCCATCCTGTTTTCTCTGCTCCGCCTGCCTTTGCCCTTCTCCGCCCGTCTATGCCCTTCTTCCACTGTTTTTGCCCTTCTCCCCGCGTCTTTGCCCTTCTCCACCCGTCTTTGCCCTTCTCCGCCCGTCTTTGCCCTTCTCCGCCCGTCTTTGCCCTTCTCCGCCCGTCTTTGTTCATCTTTGCACTTCTCCGATATTCCCCTCCCTTCTCCACCCGTCTTTGCCCTTCTCCCCTCATGCTTTCCCATCTCTGCCCGTCTTCACCCTCCTCCGCCCGTCTTTGCCCTTCTCCGATATTCTCCACATATCTCCGCCTGCTTTTGCCCTTCTCTTCCCTTCTTTGCCCTTCTCCGCCCGTCTCTGCCCTTCTCCGCCCGTCTCTGCCCTTCTCCGCCCGTCTCTGCCCATCTTTGCGCTTTTCCGATTTCCTCCACCCTTCTCCGCCCGTCTTTGCCCTTCTCCCCTTATGTTTTCTCTTCTCCGCCCGTCTTTGCCTTTCTCCGCCTGTCCTTGCCCTTCTCCTCTAGTCTTTGCACTGCTTTGCACTTCTTCGATATTCTCCACACTTCTCCGCCCGTCTTTGCCCTTCTACACTTTTCTTTGCTTATCTTTGTCCTTCTCTAATATTCCCTGCCCTTCTCCAGCCATCTTTGCCCTTCTCCAGGCGTCTTTGCCCTTATCCTATATTCTCCAGAATTCTCCACCTGACTTTGCCCTTCTCTGTCCATCTTTGCCCTTCTCACCCGTCTTTTTCCATCTTTCCTCTTCTCCGATACTCTCCACAATTCTTCGCCCGTATTTGCCCTTCTACCCTTTTCTTTGCCCATCTTTGCCCTTCTCCAATATTCTCTGCCCTTCTCCGCCCGTCTTTGCCCTTCTCCTCCCGTCTTTGCCCTTCTCCTCCCGTCTTCGCCCTTCTCCGCCCGTCTTCGCCCTTCTCCGCCCGTCTTCGCCCATCTTTCCACTTCTCTGATATTCTCCACCCTTCTCCTCCTGTCTTTGCACTTCTCCCCCCTTCTTTACCCTTCTCCACCCGTCTTTGTTTTTTTCCACCTATCTTTGCCCCTCTTTCCACTTCTCAAATATTCTCTGCCCTTCTCCCCCCTTCTTTGCCCTTCTCCGCCCGTCTTTGCCCTTCTCCGCCTGTCTTTGCCCTTCCTTTATCTTTTCTGCACTTCTATGCCAATCTTTGCCCTTCTCTGCACGTCTTTACCCTTCTCCGCTTGTCTTTGCACATCTTTGCACTTCTCCGATATTCTCTGCAATTCTCAGCCCGTCTTTGCCCTTCTCCGCCCAACTTTGCCCTTCTCCGCCCAACTTTGCCCTTCTCCGCCCAACTTTGCCCTTCTCCGCCCAACTTTGCCCTTCTCCGCCCAACTTTGCCCTTCTCCGCCCAACTTTGCCCTTCTCACCCGTCTTTTTCCATCTTTCCTCTTCTCCGATAGTCTCCACACTTCTTCACCCTTCTACCCTTTTCTTTGCCCATCTTTGCCCTTCTCCAATATTCTCTGCCCTTCTCCGCCCGTCTTCACCCTTCTCCGCCCGTCTTCACCCTTCTCCGCCCGTCTTCACCCTTCTCCGCCCGTCTTTGCCCATCTTTCCACTTCTCTGATATTCTCCACCCTTCTCTGCCTGTCGTTGCACTTCTCCCCCATTCTTTACCCTTCTCCACCCGTCTTTGTTTTTTTCCACCCGTCTTTACCCCTCTTTCCACTTCTCAAATATTCTCTGCCCTTCTCCGCCCGTTATTACCCTTCTCCGCCCGTCTTTGCCCTTCTCCGCACATCTTTGCCCTTCTTTGATCTTTTCCGCTCTTCTCCGCCAATCTTTGCCCTTCTCTGCACGTCTTTGCCCTTCTCCCCTTGTCTTTGCACATCGTTGCACTTCTCCGATATTCTCTGCACTTCTCCACCCGTCTTTGTCCTTCTCAGCCCATCTTTGCCCTTCTTAGTCCCACTTTGTTCTTCTCTGCCCCTCTTTGCCCTTCTCCCCCTGTTTTTGTCATTCTCCACCCGTCTTTGCCATTCTCCGCCCGTCTTGGCCATTCTCCGCCCGTCTTGGCCATTCTCCGCCCGTCTTGGCCATTCTCCAATATTCTCCACCCTTCTCTGTCCGTTTTTGCCCTTATCCCCTTATGTTTTCCCTTCTCCGCCCGTCCTTGCCCTTCTCCGCCCGTCCTTGCCCTTCTCCGCCCGTCCTTGCCCTTCTCCGATATTATCCACCCTTCTCCGCCCCTCTTTGCCCTTCTCCGCCCCTCTTTGCCCTTCTCCGCCCCTCTTTGCCCTTCTCCGCCCCTCTTTGCCCTTCTCCGCCCCTCTTTGCCCTTCTCCGCCCCTCTTTGCCCTTCTCCGCCCCTCTTTGCTTCTTTTGAACTTTTCCAATAATCTCCGCCCTTCTCCGCCCGTCCTTGCCCTTCTCCGCCTGTCCTTGCCCTTCTCCTCCTCTCTTTGCCCTTCTTTGATATTCTCCGTCCTTCTCCTCCCATCTTTGCCCTTCTCAGCCCGCCTTTCCCCTTTTCCTCCCATCTTTGCACTGCTTTGCACTTCTCCGATATTATCCGCCCGTCTTTGCCCTTCTCCGCCCGTCTTTGCCCTTCTCCGCCCGTCTTTGCCCTTCTTTGCACTTGTCCGATGTTCTCCTCCCTTCTCCACCCGTCTTTGCCCTTCTTTGCCCTTTTCTTAACTTCTCTGCCCAGCTTTGCCTTTCTCCACACTTCTTTGCCCTTCTCTGCCCGTCTTAGGCCTTCTCCGCCCGTCGTTGTCTTTCTTTGCATTTCTCCAATATTCTCCGCCCGTCTTTGCCCTTCTCCGCCCGTCTTTGCCCTTCTCCGCCCGTCTCCGCCCTTCTCCGCCCGTCTCCGCCCTTCTCCGCCCGTCTCTGCTTTTCTTTGAACTTCTCCAATATTGTATACACTTCTCCGCCCGTCTTTGCCCTTCTCCTAAACTCTTTGCCCATCTTTGCATTTCTCCATTATTTTCCACCCTTCTCTGCACGTCTTATCCCTTCTCTGTACGTCTTTTCCCATCTTTGCACTTCTCTGATATTCTCTGCCCTTCTCCGCCTATCTTTGCCCTTCTTCGCCCCTCTTTGCCCTTCTCCGCTCCTCTTTGCCTCCTTTGAAATTCTCCGATAATCTCTGCCCTTCTCCGCCCCTTTGCCCTTCTCCGCCCATCTTTGCCCTTCTCCGATATACTCCATCCTTCTCCTACCATCTTTGCTCTTCTCAGCCCGTCTTTGTCCTTCTCCTCCCATCTTTGCCCTTCTTTGCACTTCTCCAATATTCTCCGTCCCTCTCCGCCCGTCTTTGCCCTTCTCTGCTCGTCTTTGCCCTTCTCTGCTCGTCTTTGCCCTTCTCTGCTCGTCTCCAATATTCTCCACCCTTCTCCACCTGTTTTTGACCTTCTCTGCCCATGGTTACCCTTCTCCACCCATTATTGCCCTTCTCCGCCCATCTTTGCACTTCTCGTATATTCTCCACACTTCTCTGCCCGTCTTTGCCCTTCTCCACCCGTCTTTGCCCTTCTCTGATATTCTCCTCCTTTCTCCACCAGTCTTTGCCCTTCTCCCACCTTCTTTGACTTTCTCCGAACTTCTCCAAAATTATCTGATCTATTTCGAACTTCTCTGAATTCTACTACCTTCTCTGAACTTCCTTTGGCTTCTCTGACCTTCTCTGTCCTTCTACGAACTTCTCCGTCCTTCTCTGTCCTTCTACGAACTTCTCCGACCTTCTCTGAACTTCTTTGACATTTTCCGACCTTCTTTTACCTTCTCCGACATTCTTTGACCTTCTCGGATCTTCTCTGATGTTCTTTGACCTTCTCCAAACTTCTCTGACCTTTTCCGATAATTTTTGACTTTCTCCAAATATCTCCTTCCTTCTCTGACCTTCTTAGAACTTCTTTGATTTTTTCCAAACTTCTTTGACCTTCTCTGAACCTCTTTGATATTTTCCGACCTTCTCCGACCTTCCTTGACCTTCTCCGACCTTCCTTGACCTTCTCCGACCTTCCTTGACCTTCTCCGACCTTCCTTGACCTTCTTCCATCTTCTCTGACCTTCTTCGACCTTCTCTGACCTTCTCCGAATTGCTCAATGAGGTCGCTGTAGACACAGACGACACAGACTTTCTAAACCTCAATGAGGTCGCTGTAGACACAGACAACACAGAATTTCTAAACGACAGTGATGTCGCTGTAGACACAGGCGACACAGACTTTCTAAACCTCAGTGAGGTCGCTGTGAACAAAGACGACACAGACTTCCTAAACATCAATGAGGTCACTATAGACACAGATGACAGTGAGGTCGCTATAGACACATGCAACACAGACTTTCTAAACGACAACGAGGTCGCTTTAGACACAGGCGACACAGACTTTCTAAATGACAGTGAGGTCGCTGTAGACACAGGCAACACAGACTTTCTAAACGACAATGAGGTCGCTGTAGACACAGGCGACACAGACTTTCTAAACGACAATGAGGTCGCTGTAGACACGCTCTGACTTCCCTGACCATCTTTGACCTTCTCTGAACTTCTCTGATCTTCCCTGACCCTCTTTATACTTCTCCAACTTTCTTTGACCTTCTCCTGGCTTCTTTGACCTTCTCCAAACTTCTCATAATCCTTTGTCCTTCTGCGACCTTCTCCAAACTTCTCTGACCCTCTCCGACCCTCTCTGACCTTCTCCGACCCTCTCTGACCTTCTCCGAACTTCTCCGACATTCTTTGACCTTTTCTGACCTTCTTTGACCTTTTCCGACCTATTCCAACCTTCTCTGATCTTCTTCAACCTTCTCTGACCTTCTCCGAATTCCTCAATGAGGTCGCTGTAGACACAGACGACACAGACTTTCTAAACCTCAATGAGGTCGCGATAGACACAGACGACCCAGACTTTCAAAACCTCAATGAGGTCGCTGTAGACACAGACGACCCAGACTTTCAAAACCTCAATGAGGTCGCTGTAGACACAGACGACCCAGACTTTCAAAACCTCAATGAGGTCGCTGTAGACACAGACGACACAGACTTTCTAAACCTCAATGAGGTCACTGTAGACACAGAAGACACAGACTTTCTAAACCTCAATGAGGTCGCTGTAGACACAGATGACACAGACTTTCTAAACCTCAATGAGATCGTTATAGACACAGACGACCCAGACTTTCTAAACCTCAATGAGGTCGCTATAGACACAGACGACACAGACGACACAGACTTTCTAAACGTCAGTGAGGTCGCTATAGATACAGACGACACAGACTTTCTAAATGACAGTGAGATCGCTATAGATACCGACGACACAGACTTTCTAAGCCTCAATGAGGTCACTAAATGTAATGACGACACAGACTTTCTAAACGTCAGTGAGGTCGCTATAGATACAGACGACACAGACTTTCTAAACGACAGTGAGGTCGCTGTAGACACAGGCGACACAGACTTTCTAAACCTCAATGAGGTCACTGTGAACACAGACGACACAGACTTTCTAAACATCAATGAGGTCACTATAGACACAGACTTTCTAAATGTCAGTGAGGTCACTATAGACACAGACGACCCAGACGACAGTGAGGTCGCTATAGACACAGGCAACACAGACTTTCTAAACGACAATGAGGTTGCTGTAGACACAGGCAACACAGACTTTCTAAACGACAATGAGGTCGCTGTAGACACAGGCGACACAGACTTTCTAAACGACAATGAGGTCGCTGTAGACACGCTCTGACTTCCCCGACCATCTTTGACCTTCTCTGATCTTCTCTGACCCTCTTTATACTTCTCCAACTTTCTTTGACTTTCTCCTGGCTTCTTTGACCTTCCCCAAACTTCTCCTAATCCTTTGTCCTTCTGCGACCTTCTCCGACCCTCTCTGACCTTCTCCGACCCTCTCTGACCTTCTCCGACCCTCTTCTGACCTTCTTTGACCCTCTTCTGACCTTCTTTGACCTTCGCCGATCCTCTCTGATCTTCTCTGACCTTCTCCGATCCTCTCTGACCTTCTCTGACCTTCTCCGACCTTCTTTTAACTTATCTGACCTTCTCCGACGTTCTCCCACCTTCTCCGACCTTGTCTGACCTTTCCGACCTTCTTTGACATTTTCCGACCTTCTCCCATTTTCTCCAACCGTCTTTATCTTTCTCCAAACTTCTTTGACCTTCTCCGAGCTTCTCCGACCTTTTCCGAGCTTCTTTATCTTTCTCCGACCCTCTTTGACCTTCTCCGACCACCTTTGAACTTCTCCGAACTACTCTGACCTTCTCCGACCTTCTCTGAACTTCTCCAACTGTCTTTATCTTTCTCCAACCTTCTTAGGCCTTCTCCAAGCTTCTTTGACCTTCTGCGACCTTCTCCAAGCTTCTTTTACTTTCTCCGACCTTCTCCATGCTTTTTTGACCTTATCTGACCTTCTCCTAACTTCTCCGAAATTCTCCAACCTTCTTCAAATTTCTTTGACCTTCTCCGACCATCTTTTACCTTCTTCGACCTTCTCCAATCTTCTCCAACCTTCTTTATCTTTCTCCAACCTTCTTTGACCTTCTCTGAGCTTCTTTGACCTTCTCCGAAATTCTCTGACCTTCTTTGACCTTCTCTGAAATTCTACGAACTTCTTTGAAATTCTCCAACCACCTTTGACCTTTTCCGACCTTCTTTGAACTTCTCCAACCTTCTTTGACATTTTCTGACCTTCTCCGACCTAATCCAACCTTCTCTGACCTACTCTTAACTTCTCTGACCTTCTCCGATATTCTTCGAACTTCTTTGAACTTCTTTGCCCTTCTCCCACCTTCTTTGCCCTTCTCCCACCTTCTTTGCCCTTCTCCCACCTTCTTTGCCCTTCTCCCACCTTCTTTGCCCTTCTCCCACCTTCTTTGCCCTTCTCCCACCTTCTTTGCCCTTCTCCCACCTTCTTTGCCCTTCTCCCACCTTCTTTGCCCTTCTCCCACCTTCTTTGCCCTTCTCCCACCTTCTTTGCCCTTCTCCCACCTTCTTTGCCCTTCTCCCACCTTCTTTGCCCTTCATTTCCCTTGTTCGACCCTCTTTGTAGACCTTGTAGTTGTAGAGAGCAATGAGGTCTCCCCTCAGCCTCCACTTCTCCAGGTTAAACAACCCCAGCTCTCTGAGCCATTTCTTATAAGGCCATGTGTGTACATAAAAAAGAGCTGACTTGTTTGAGAGGAACTAGGAGCCCTACAGACAGAGGATTATAAAAAAGAGCAGGGACTAGCACAAAAATTCAGAAACAGCAAGAGAAGTAAAGGGGAGTGTCAAGAGTCAGAGTGAATGGAAAAGCTGGAACAGCAACAGTAAGCAATACAAAGGAATAGAGAAAGAAAGAAAGAGAAAGAAAAGCAAGGCATTTGCAGGTGCAGAGAAAGAACAAGCTACAAGGATCAAGCCAGTGAAATTGTGGGGGAACAGAATGAGGAACGCAGATTGGGATAAAGATGGAAAAGGAAAAAAATAGTATAGGCAGAGAACAGATACTGAAGACTAGGGGGGGGAAAAAAAAGAGAGAAAAGAGCACAGAAAAATTAAAGAGTAGGGGTATAGGGATACCTGGGAACAGGAATTGTAGCAGCACGATAAATGAAAGGAACCAAAAAGTCCAGCTCTAAAATGTTCGTTACCTAGTCCCATCACTGTCACAACTAGCAATGTTGCAGTGACAGCACGCATACTGTTATTTCTTGTAAGGATACTTTCAGACATCTAGTAGTGTTGTTCTAGCTGAGAATGTAAGGCAGAGTTAATAAAACACAGCTCCTCCTCAGGCACTCTTTATACCTGTGAGGGCTTCACCACACCCCAGTCACAGGTGGTGGGCGGGAAGGCCCAGGGGGTATATAAGCCACAGGCCTTGCCTCTGGAGGTCATTTAGGTTGTGGTTTATCCTTGAGATTAGAGTTTTGCTGCTGTTTCCATTCATTGTAGCTTTTAGGCAGATTAAGCTAGTTGGGTAAGTGGTGGTTTTTGGCTTTTTTAGTTTTTTTTTTCTTTTTGTTCTTCTAAAGAAGCAGAGGCGTCTGTTGGAGGTATGAGCTTTGGAAGAGTCCAGGCGAAGCAGCACATACAGGTGTAACTATGGGGCTTTTTTGTCAGTAATTTTTGATTGGGTGTTGGAGGGGGCAAGATGTTTTTGGTATCCTTCTTTGTATTTTTTTCTGGGTGCTTTGCCTCGAGTTTTTGGTTATGGGATGATTTGTTGTTGTTCCTCATTCTGTGTGGCATGATGTATTGGTCCTAGGGGCTCTGCAGTTTGTAATGGGCACCTTGTGGGTGATAATAATCTGGAATGAAGTTTGTTGGCCTAGGGTAGGAAGTAGAGTCTGTGGGTTGGTGGAAGATAGAAGGGGCCAGGGGAGCCCTGGGAAGGGCTCAGGAGCACAGCTCCCAGGGAATAGCAACACAGAAGTGTCAGGGGGGTTAAAATATAGGGCAGGTGCTGTTAAGAAGGAGCCGGGTTCCTTCTCTGATACTTCAGGGGTAGAAAAGGGCTTTAATGGTTTGGGGAAAGGGAGATGGGTTCATCAGTCTTTCTTGGGTCAGTTTGGTGGTCAGATGCAAGTGCCGTTCAGGTGTCTGTTGTTCTAGTCTCTCTGTAGACAATGAGGTAATGATGAGGTTGAGACACAAGTTTAAAAGTATTAGTTATCCTAAGAAATGTAATCTCTAGGGCTTGGAGATCTCTGCTCCCTTATACCTTTTACTTATTGTGTTCCTCAACTAACTTCTTTGCGTGCATCCTGTCTCCATCCATCTGAATGTCCAGAGAAGAGTAATGTAGCTGGTGAAGGGGCTGGTGAACAAGCCTTATGAGGCGTGGCTGAGAGAGCTGGGGGTGTTTAGCCTGGAGAAGAAGAGGCTGAGGGGAGACCTCATTGCTCTCTGCAGCTACCTGAAAGGAGGTTGTGGAGAGGAGGGAGCTGGTCACCTCTCCCAAGGGACAGGGGACAGGACAAGAGGGAATAGCCTCAAGCTCTGCCAAGGAAGCTTCAGGCTGTACATCAGGAAAAAATATTTCACTGAAAGGGTTATTGGGGATGGGCAAAGGCTGCCCAAGGAGGTGGTAGAGTCACCTTCCCTGGAGATGTTTAAAGGATGGGTGGATGAGATGGTGAGGGGCATTGTTTAGCGATTGATAGGAATGGGTGGACTCAATGATCCAATGGGTCTTTTCCAACCTGGTGATCCTA
Source organism: Phaenicophaeus curvirostris (assembly GCF_032191515.1). NCBI lineage: Eukaryota > Metazoa > Chordata > Aves > Cuculiformes > Cuculidae > Phaenicophaeus > Phaenicophaeus curvirostris. Next base: position 241,716 of record NW_027206777.1, on the reverse strand, counting down.
TGAATATCAGAGACCTTGCTACTTAAAGGTATGGACTCGCTGCCTATCTACAGTGCAGGGTTCTGCCGCTTGTTTCTCTTTAATTTCTCAGGGAAGAGATTGGATATTGTTTTGGCTCGTAACAGTTAGCAGCTGAGCAACTCTTCTTCATCTGGTCTGTGGGCACACAAGCCTCCCTTATTTAGTAGAGTTTTAGATTTTTCCTGAACTTGCCAGTGAGGCTTGCTCTGTTATTGCTTACAGCGGTTGTTACCTTGTCCCTGTTAATCCATTGTGTTTTTTTACGGTCATTGAGTTTCCAATTTAGGTCTTAGAGTAGTCAATTCCACTGTTGCGAGTTTTTCATTGGCTGACTGCCTCTGTAATTCCAGTCTCCATTGCTGTGTGGTGAGTGTCCTGTGTTTTTATGTCTTCTGTGTTAATAATCTTTACTGGGTTTTGATAAGAATATTTTTTTCAAGTTCTTCTTGTTCACTCCTATGACTAAAGTTTGGTTACTTCCTAAAATGTGGATTTCCGTGGCTCATCTTTCTTTTGTCCTGGGTATCACCACTACTGGTCCTACAACTTAAGTGGTGAGGAGGAGAGGTAAGCAGATAGCAGAGAATTTTGGGGTGCTGGTGAGGTAGTCAGGCTTATTCTCATCATTGTGGGGCTGATGGTGAGGAGGAAGTTGAGTATGTCTAGAAGAGCAAAGTGTTCTTTGGCAACATAGTATTTACTTTTGGTTTGGCAGGCACTGTGCGGGCCACCTTGGGAATGGGAAGAGCATTTGAGATGAGCTGGGTAGTAGGGAGAAGGAGCATGGGGCAGACTTCTCACAGGTGTGAGTAATTCTCTTAATTTAATTACCCTGAGTGATAACAGCTGCAGCATCTGACATAAGAACTGCTGTGGAGCAAGTGAGTGGAAGGACATGGCGGTTAGGCAGAGCAAGTTGTCATGTAAGGTGCTGACACTGATCAGTGCAATGCTGGCTGTTGGGGCTATTCTAGTTTTCTTATAGATTGCAAAGTGGATTCTAGCAACTGTAGGATCATTCCAGGAAGCTGATGCTCTTGGAGTTTTTTTTCTGCTGAGGAAGCCTCCTGGTGGTCTGAAAGCTAAGTTGAGGGACGGGGGCAGGGGTGGGGTATGACAGAGGGGAGAAGGCTGGGGATGGCAGGGAGGGGTTTTAAAAGTAGCCTAGGGGAGAGGGCTGTGCGGGAAGTGTCCCCTTTGGGCAGGGAGAGCTGGAGGGTGTTACTTCTCAGCCCAAAGCTAGCATGTTCCAGGTAGGGCCGTTCCAGCTTGTCTGTGCTGTGTGCTTTATATTCTGTTTCTCTTTTACGTTTCTTAAGCCTTGATGTCCCCTTTGCTTTAAAGGAATACAGCATATGACTTGAGCAGCATCTCGAGGGTCTTGAATGCCTGTACTCATGGGTACAATACCAATTAGGCACTGTTCTTCTTGCATCATAACCTAAGCGTGGATTGGCTTCATGTTTTCAAAGTTTCTAGTCAGCCAACTTTTCCCATGGCCTTGCAGCCTGTGTTGGCGGCCACAATCGTTAGTCATATGTTTTCAAGGATCCCTGTTGACCTGAGACTTCTTCCATGCATCTTGTGCCTTTAGTCATTTAAAAGGTGATCCTTTCACATACATCCTCCTGGTTTTGGCCACATCCCGTTGTAATGAGTGATCCTTTACAGTATGCCGGACATGCCTCGAGCACCATATCTAGGGTCCTGAATGCTCGTACTCATCAATGCACTGTCGACTGGGCACTGCTTTTCTTGCATTGTGTTCCTAAAGCCTGGATTGGTCTCGTGTTTTGGCACTGTGTTTTTCTGTTAATTTTTCTTGCAGATGCTGAAGAGGAATGCAGTGACTGCAGGATTATTTCTGTTAGCTGATGTGATTTGAGCTGCTTTGTCCAAGGACAGCTTCATTCGTGGCCCTCTGAAAGCTAAGTTGAGAGACCGGAGTTGGGAAGCGGGAGGTGGGATGGGGCTAGCAGGGAGGGGTTTTGAAGGTAGCCTAGGCTGTGCAGGGAGTCCTCTTTGGGCAGGTGAAGGCAGAGGGGTCTACTTCTCAGCCCAAACCCTGTATGGGCAGGGCAGTTCCAGCCTGTATCTGTTGTTGTCTAGTTTGTGTAGTCACCGTGCCATGTCTGAAATTTTCTGCAGGTCTTGATGTCATCTTTTGTGCTCAGGGCATCGCAGGCATGCCTTGGGCGTCATGTCTAGGGTCCCAAATGCTTGTACTGATCAAGGCAGTGTCAACGGAGCACTGCTTTTCTTTCTTCACATTTCTAAAGTGTGGATCGCTCTTGTGTTTTGGAAGCATCTGGTCAGTCGTCTTCTGCTGCAGCCTTACAGCCTGCCTCGCCATCCGGGATAGTTAGTCTTCTGTTTTCCTGGATCCCTGTTCTGGGACTTGTTCCATCCATCCTCTGCATGTTTAGATCTTTAAAAGGGGCTTCTTGCCCGTTCATCTTGCCAGTTGTGGCACCATCTCTTTGGAACCATGCATGGTTCTTCGCTTTTCCAGGGCTACCGAAAGTTGTTCCTTGGAGCCCTGTCCATTACCTTGCCCATTGGCATGCATGGTCCAGGAGTCCTCCTTGTTGCCACGACTTTTCTTTTGTTCCAGGTTCCTGACATCGTTCTTGTTTATTGGTGTTCTGTGTGTGTTTGTGTCTGGTTGGAGCTGCTCTGCCAGGTGCGTAGAGGAGGCGATAAGCATCAGCAGGGGTATAGTGGCCCGATTGTGTGCTTAACGTTTTGACGTGCCTAGACATTGCGGTCTAGGGGCATCCCTTATTTGCAGAACTAGCAGCCCTCGGTGTGGCGGGTGAGGAGGGTAGTTTCTGCTTGTCTCTGGAGCCACATAGGGGGTGGCCAAAACTGCATGGGAGCAGCCAGTGGAGCAGTAACGAAGGGGTTTGAATGTCAAGGGAGCAGCAATTAATGTTTGGGTTTGGTTGTGGACTAGCTTTGCTTGGCTGTAATGTGCAGTAGAGTCTTGGAATTCTTAGGGCATTGCTGAGCGTCAGGGTGACTTCTTTGCTGTTGTGTTTTTCAGACGTAGCGGGCTGACCTGTGTGCCGAGGGGCACGGATGGAGTTGTGTGCAGTTAGTGTGCCATAGTGAGGTGAGTTGGCTGTGGTGTTGGTAGGGAAATGTAACCGTGGCTGTATGATCAGTTACCGTGTGTTGGTTTTCTTCAATGAAGTTACAATCATCCTTGCTGTTTGTATATTCCAGGTGGAGCTCAAGCCTCAACACAACCACAGAAGATGAGGCAAGCTGGGCATCTGAGCAGTCAAGGTAATGCAGTGGGAGATAGGTGTTGCTTGGGGCAGCCTGTGCTTTAGTATAGTACAAAAGCATGCTTTTTCTGTGGCAGGTGCCAAATGCAGCCTCAGGGGGGTGAAGCTTCTTGCTGATGTGTGGTCTGAGAGGTGAGGAGGTTGTTGTTCAAATAGGTGTGTTAGAGCCCCGTAGTACGCAGCAACTCCATTGAGCATTGGCCTTTGGTTTTGTAGATGCTGTGTGGTCCGCTTTTAGAATGCAAAGAGCAGTTGAGGTGAACAGGGGAGTAGAGAGTTGGAGCACGGGACTGATTTCTCAGAAGCACAATAGTAAATTTTCTGTCTGTCTACCTGAAGTGCCCCAGGTGATGATGACTGCAACATCCAATGTTTGAGTTGGCATCAAATAGGTGAGCAGAATGCCTTGGCAGTTTTGCAGTGGGTGTAGTACAAGATGTTGGCAGTGAGCAGTGTGATGACTTGGAACTGTGGTTTCTGTATGTTTTTGGTTTGTTTTTTTTTTTGCAGATTATAGTCCAGGACAATGTGAGAGTGCAGGATTTTTCCAGTTAGTTGATGCAGTTTGTGTTTTTTCTGCCAAGGATATCTTCAGGCCCTCAGTCCTCAGAAAGTTAAGGGGGCTGTGGTTTTGGTCCGGGAAGAGGGCAGAATGTTGAGAATGGCGGGGAAGGGATTTAGCATAGGGTAGAGGGTTGTGCAGGAAGAGTGCACCTTGTTACACGTTTGGAGAGGGGTTTAATTTTCAGCCCCAAGCTAGCGTGTACCAGGCAGGGCAGTTCCAGCCTATATCTGTCTTGTTGTTTAGACTGTGTAGACTCTGCTGTGTCTTAAATCTTCTGCAGGTCTTGATGTCATCTTTGCATTTGGTCCACGTGTCATCTCTAGACTCTTGGATGTCTGTTCTTAGTAAGGTGCTGATCGGGCACTGATTTTCTTGCATTGTGATCTTCATGTACAGATAGGTCTTGTATTTTGGAAATTTCCGGTCAGTTGCCTATTGTGTAGGCATCGCAGGACACATTAGCATCCTCAGCCCTTATTGTTCCATTTTCTTAAATCCCTGTTCTGGCACTTCCTCCATACATACTCTGTTTTGAGGTGTTTAAGAAGGGCTCACCCTTGCATCCTTCTAGTTGTGGCTGTGGCTCTTAAAGGGGCCATAGTCTTCCATTTTTCAAGGGCTGACATAATCTTTCTTGCAGCTCCCTACATCTTGTTGCCCAATGCCAGCCCTCTTTTGAGAGTCATTCTTACCAAGTTTCCTTTTTGTTTCTGCATCCTGTCATTGGTTTTCTGTGCAGAGTCAGTCTGTGCACGTTTGAATCTGGCTGGAGCTGCTCTGCCTGAGCTAAAGAATCGGTAGTTAGCAGAAGAACAGCAGTGAAATTCGATCTTTAGAAATACCCGTCTAGTTAGGCTTTGAAGGGCGAGGTGATATGGTGCATTCCAGAGCAAGTAGCCATAGATACATGGGGTGAGGAGAATCATTTTTGGTCGGTTATGCAGCCACAGAGGGAATGACCAAAGCCATCTCAGATATAACGTTGGAGTGTCTGTAGATCAGTTTAAATTCTTGGGGCAATAAATCTGGTGTGTATGGTTGTTAAGATTTGATTTTATCTTTTTTTTTTTTCTGCCTGGCTGTTGTGTGAAGAAGGGTTGGTATTCCTGAATCAAAACAGTGTGTGGAATTGTTTAGTTACTATCGAGTCTGGGGGTAAGTTATTGAATGTTGAGTTCTACAGGTGCAGAGGCATCGGGTCTGGCAGCAAGGGGTGACAATTAAACTGGGGGTAGATTCCCATAGCCAGGTGGGTTGGCTGCCGAGTCAACAGTTAGATATGACTTGTACCTACATTACCTACAAACGCCAGCTAGTTATTTTGTTTTGGTTTTATTTTTTGTCTTTCAAGATGCAATGAGCATCGTTGTCATATATGATGTCTGTGTCGTCTGTGTCTATTGTGACGTCATTGTTATATGTAGTGTGTGTCTATTTTGAACATCATTGTCATTTTTAATGTTTCTGTTGTCTGTCTCTATTGTGAAATCATTGTCATTTATAATGTCAGTGTCATCTGTGTTGTCATTTTTTTCTGTCGTCTGTTTCTATTGTGACATCATTCTCATTTATAATGTTTGTGTCATCATTTTCGTGTCTGTCATCTGTCTCTGTTGTGAAATCATTGTCCATTATAATGCCTGTGTCGCCTGTGTCGCCTGTGTCCGCAGTGACCTCCCTGACGTTTAGAAAGCCTGTGTCGCCTGTGTCCGCAGCGACCTCCCTGACGTTTAGAAAGCCTGTGTCGTCTGTGTCTATAAAGACCTCCCTGACGTTTAGAATGCATGTGTCGCCTGTGTCTATAAAGACCTCCCTGACGTTTAGAATGCCTGTGTCGCCTGTGTCTATAAAGACCTCCCTGACGTTTAGAAAGCCTGTCTCTAGCGACCTCACTGTCATTTATAAAATCTGTGTCTCTAGCAACCTCACTGTCGTTTAAAAAATCTGTGTCTCTAGCGACCTCACTGTCGTTTAAAAAATCTGTGTCATCTGTGTCTATAGCGACCTCATGGAGGTTTAGAAAGTCTGTGTCGCCTGTGTCCACAGCGACCTCCCTGAAGTTTAGAAAGCCTGTGTCGCCTGTGTCCACAGCGACCTCCCTGACGTTTAGAAAGCCTGTGTCGCCTGTGTCTATAAAGACCTCCCTGACGTTTAGAAAGCGTGTGTCGCCAGTGTCTACAGCGACCTCACTGTCGTTCAGAAGGTCTGTGTCACCAGTGTCTACAGTGACCTCACTGTCGTTCATAAGGTCTTTGTCGCCTGTGTCTACAGCGACCTCACTGTCGTTCAGAAGGTCTGTGTCGCCTGTGTCTACAGCGACCTCACTGTCGTTCAGAAGGTCTGTGTCGCCTTTGTCTACAGCGACTTCACTGTCGTTCATAAGGTCTTTGTCGCCTGTGTCTACAGCGACCTCACTGTCGTTCAGAAGGTCTGTGTCGCCTGTGTCTACAGCGACCTCACTGTAATTCAGAAGGTCTGTGTCGCCTGTGTCTCTATTGACCTCACTGTCGTTCATAAGGTCTGTGTCGCCAGTGTCTACAGCCACCTCACTGTCGTTCAGTAAGTCTGTGTTGTCTGCGTCTACAGCGACCTCACTGTCGTTCAGAAGGTCTGTGTCGCCTGCGTCTCTAGCGACCTCACTGTCGTTCATAAAGTCTGTGTCGCCTGCGTCTCTAGCGACCTCACTGTCATTCATAAAGTTTGTCACCTGCGTCTCTAGCGACCTCACTGTCGTTCTTAAAGTCTGTGTCGTCTCTTTCGTCTGTCTGTTGTGACGTCTTTGTCAATTATAATGTCTGTCTACTGTGTCTATTGTGACATCATTGTAAAATATATTGTCTTTGTCGTCTTTGTCTATTGTGACACCCTTCTCACTAATAATGTCTGTGTCGTTGGTGTCGTATGTTTCGTCTGTGTCTATAGTGACCTCATTGATGTTTATAAAATCTGTGTCATCTGTGTCTATAGCGACCTCTCTGTCGTTCATAATGTCTGTGTCGTCTGTGTCTATAGCGACCTCGCTGTCGTTCATAAGGACTGTATTGTCTGTGTCTATAGTGACCTCACTGTCGTTCATAAGGTCTGTGTCGTCTGTGTCTATACCGACCTCGTTGACGTGTAGAAAGTCTGTGTCGTCTGTGTCTATAGTGACCTCAATGACGTTTAGAAAGTCTGTGTCGCCTGTGTCTATAGTGACCTCATTGTGGTTTAGGAAGTCTGTGTCGCCTGTGTCTATAGTGACCTCATTGACCTTTAGAAAGTCTGTGTCGCCTGTGTCTATAGCGACCTTATTGATGTTTTGAAAGTCTGTGTCGCCTGTGTCTACAGCGACCTCACTGTCGTTTAGGAAGTCTGTGTCACCTGTGTCTACAGCGACCTCACTGTCGTTCAGAAGGTCTGTGTCGCCTGTGTCTACAGCGACCTCATTGTCGATTGGAATTTCTGTGTCGTCTGTGTCTATGGCGACCTCATTGAGGTTTAGAAAGTCTGTGTCGTCTGTGTCTATAAAGAACTCCCTGACGTTTAGAACGTCTGTGTTGTCTGTGTCGTCTGTGTCTATAGCGACCTCATTGAGGTTTAGAAAGTCTGCGTCGTCTGTGTCTACAGCGACCTCCCTGACGTTTAGAAAGCCTGTGTCGCCTGTGTCTATAAAGACCTCATTGTCGTTTAGAAATTCTGTGTCATCAGTGTCTATAGCGACCTCATTGAGGTTTAGAAAGTCTGTGTCGTCTGTGCCTATAACGACCTCAATGAGGTTTAGAAATTCTGTGTTGTCTCTGTCTATAGCGACCTCATTGAGGTTTAGAAATTCTGTGTCGTCTGTGTCTATAGTGACCTCATTGATGTTTAGAAAGTCTGTGTCGCCTGTGTCTATAGTGACCTCATTGACGTTTAGAACGTCTGTGTCGCCTGTGTCGCCTCTGTCTGTAGTGACCTCATTGACGTTTAGAAAGTCTGTGTCGTCTGTGTTCACAGCGACCTCACTGAGGTTTAGAAAGTCTGTGTCGTCTCTGTCTATAGCGACCTCAATGAATTTTAGGAAGTCTGTGTCGTCTGGGTCGTCTGTGTCTATAGCGACCTCAATGAGGTTTAGAAAGTCTGTGTCGTCTGTGTCTCTAGCGACCTCACTGTCATTTAGAAAGTCTGTGTCGTCCTTGTCTCTAGTGACCTCATTGATGTTTAGAATGTCTGTGTCGTCTGTGTCTATAGCGACCTCATTGAGGTTTAGAAATTCTGTGTCGTCTGTGTGTACAGCGACCTCACTGTCGTTCAGAAGGTCTGTGTCGCCTGTGTCTACGGCGACCTCACTGTCGTTCATAAGGTCTGTTTCTCCTGTGTCTACCGCGACCTCACTGTCTTTCATAAGGTCTGTGTCGCCTGTGTCTACAGCGACCTCACTGTTGTTCAGGAGGTCTGTGTCGCCTTTGTCTACAGCGACCTCACTGTCGTTCATAATGTCTGTGTCGTCTGTGTCTACAGCGACCTCATTGTCATTCAGAAGGTCTGTGCCGCCAGTGTCTACAGGGACCTCAATGTCGTTCAGAAGGTCTGTGCCGCCAGTGTCTACAGCGACCTCACTGTCGTTCAGAAGGTCTGTGTCGCCTGTGTCTACAGCGACCTCACTGTCGTTCAGAAGGTCTGTGTCGCCAGTGTCTACAGCGACCTCACTGTCGTTCAGAAGGTCTGTGTCGCCAGTGTCTACAGCGACCTTACTGTAATTCAGAAGGTCTGTGTCGCCTGTGTCTCTAGCGACCTCACTGTCGTTCATAAGGTCTGTGTCGCCAGTGTCTACAGCCACCTCACTGTCGTTCAGTAAGTCTGTGTTGTCTGCGTCTACAGCGACCTCACTGTCGTTCAGAAGGTCTGTGTCGCCTGCGTCTCTAGCGACCTCACTGTCGTTCATAAAGTCTGTGTCGCCTGCGTCTCTAGCGACCTCACTGTCGTTCATAAAGTTTGTGTCACCTGCGTCTCTAGCGACCTCACTGTCGTTCTTAAAGTCTGTGTCGTCTCTTTCGTCTGTCTGTTGTGACGTCTTTGTCAATTATAATGTCTGTCTACTGTGTCTATTGTGACATCCTTGTCATTTATGTCAGTGTCATCGATGTCTTTATTGTCGTCTGTGTTTTTTGTGTATATTGTGACATCATTTTCATTAATAATATCTGTGCCATCTATGTCATCTATGTTGTCTGTGTCGTCTGTGTCTAATGTGACATCATTGTAAAATATATTGTCTTTGTCGTCTTTGTCTATTGTGACACCCTTCTCACTAATAATGTCTGTGTCGTTGGTGTCGTATGTTTCGTCTGTGTCTATAGTGACCTCATTGATGTTTATAAAATCTGTGTCATCTGTGTCTATAGCGACCTCTCTGTCGTTCATAATGTCTGTGTCGTCTGTGTCTATAGCGACCTCGCTGTCGTTCATAAGGACTGTATTGTCTGTGTCTATAGTGACCTCACTGTCGTTCATAAGGTCTGTGTCGTCTGTGTCTATACCGACCTCGTTGACGTGTAGAAAGTCTGTGTCGTCTGTGTCTATAGTGACCTCAATGACGTTTAGAAAGTCTGTGTCGCCTGTGTCTATAGTGACCTCATTGTGGTTTAGGAAGTCTGTGTCGCCTGTGTCTATAGTGACCTCATTGACCTTTAGAAAGTCTGTGTCGCCTGTGTCTATAGCGACCTTATTGATGTTTTGAAAGTCTGTGTCGCCTGTGTCTACAGCGACCTCACTGTCGTTTAGGAAGTCTGTGTCACCTGTGTCTACAGCGACCTCACTGTCGTTCAGAAGGTCTGTGTCGCCTGTGTCTACAGCGACCTCATTGTCGATTGGAATTTCTGTGTCGTCTGTGTCTATGGCGACCTCATTGAGGTTTAGAAAGTCTGTGTCGTCCGTGTCTATAAAGACCTCCCTGACGTTTAGAACGTCTGTGTTGTCTGTGTCGTCTGTGTCTATAGCGACCTCATTGAGGTTTAGAAAGCCTGCGTCGTCTGTGTCTACAGCGACCTCATTGAGGTTTAGAAAGTCTGTGTCGTCTTTGTCTACAACGACCTCATTGTCGTTTAGAAATTCTGTGTCATCAGTGTCTATAGCGACCTCATTGAGGTTTAGAAAGTCTGTGTCGTCTGTGCCTATAACGACCTCAATGAGGTTTAGAAATTCTGTGTTGTCTCTGTCTATAGCGACCTCATTGAGGTTTAGAAATTCTGTGTCGTCTGTGTCTATAGTGACCTCATTGATGTTTAGAAAGTCTGTGTCGCCTGTGTCTATAGTGACCTCATTGACGTTTAGAACGTCTGTGTCGCCTGTGTCGCCTCTGTCTGTAGTGACCTCATTGACGTTTAGAAAGTCTGTGTCGTCTGTGTTCACAGCGACCTCACTGAGGTTTAGAAAGTCTGTGTCGTCTCTGTCTATAGCGACCTCAATGAATTTTAGGAAGTCTGTGTCGTCTGGGTCGTCTGTGTCTATAGCGACCTCAATGAGGTTTAGAAAGTCTGTGTCGTCTGTGTCTCTAGCGACCTCACTGTCATTTAGAAAGTCTGTGTCGTCCTTGTCTCTAGTGACCTCATTGATGTTTAGAATGTCTGTGTCGTCTGTGTCTATAGCGACCTCATTGAGGTTTAGAAATTCTGTGTCGTCTGTGTGTACAGCGACCTCACTGTCGTTCAGAAGGTCTGTGTCGCCTGTGTCTACGGCGACCTCACTGTCGTTCATAAGGTCTGTTTCTCCTGTGTCTACCGCGACCTCACTGTCTTTCATAAGGTCTGTGTCGCCTGTGTCTACAGCGACCTCACTGTTGTTCAGAAGGTCTGTGTCGCCTTTGTCTACAGCGACCTCACTGTCGTTCAGAATGTCTGTGTCGTCTGTGTCTACAGCGACCTCATTGTCATTCAGAAGGTCTGTGCCGCCAGTGTCTACAGGGACCTCAATGTCGTTCAGAAGGTCTGTGCCGCCAGTGTCTACAGCGACCTCACTGTCGTTCAGAAGGTCTGTGTCGCCTGTGTCTACAGCGACCTCACTGTCGTTCAGAAGGTCTGTGTCGCCAGTGTCTACAGCGACCTCACTGTCGTTCAGAAAGTCTGTGTCGCCTGTGTCTACAGCGACCTCACTGTCGTTCATAAGGTCTGTGTCGCCTGCGTCTCTAGTGACCTCGCTGTGGTTTAGAAAGTCTGTGTCGCCTGCGTCTCTAGTGACCTCGCTGTGGTTTAGAAAGTCTGTGTCGCCTGCGTCTCTAGCGATCTCACTGTTGTTCATAAAGTTTGTGTCGTCTGCGTCTCTAGCGACCTGACTGTCATTCATAAAGTCTGTGTCGTCTGCGTCTCTAGCGACCTCACTGTCATTTAGAAATTCTGTGTCGCCTGTGTCTGTAGTGACCTCATTCATGTTTAGAAAGTCTGTGTCGTCTGCGTCTATAGCAACCTCACTGTCGTTTATAAAGTCTGTGTCGTCTCTGTCGTCTGTCTATTGTGACATCTTTGTCAATTACAATGTCTCTGTCTACTGTGTCTAATGTGACATCATTGTCATTTATAATGTCACTGTCATCGATGTCGTCATTGTCGTCTGTGTTGTTTGTGTATGTTGTGACATCATTTTTATTAATAATATCTGTGCCATCTGTGTCATCTATGTTGTCTGTGTCGTCTGTGTCTAATGTGACATCATTGTAAAATATATTGTCTGTGTCGTCTTTGTCTATTGTGACACCCTTGTCGCTAATAATGTCTGTGTCGTATGTTTCATCTGTGTCTCTTGTGACATCATTGTCATTTATAATGTCTGTGTCGTCTGTTTCTTTTGTGTCATCGTTGTCATGTATAATGTCTGTGTCTTCTGTGTCTATTGTGGCATCATTATCACTTTTAATACCTGTGTCTTTCATTTCACCTGTGTCGTCTCTGGTGTTTGTGTCTATTGTGACATCATTTTTATTTATAATATGTCATCTGTGTTTTCAGTGTCTATTGTGACGTCATTGCCCTTTATAATATCTGTGTCGTCTTTGTTGTGACATCACTGTCATTTCTACGTTCTGTGTCGTCTGTGTCTATTCTGAAATCATTGTCATTTAAAATGTCTCTGTCCTCTGTGTCTATTTTGACATCAATTTCATTTATTATGTCTGTCATCTGTGTGTAATGTGACATTATTGTCATTTTTAATGTCTGTGTAGTTGGTGTCATCTTTGTCTATATTGAAATCACTGTCATTTATAATGTCAGTGTAGTCTGTGTCATCTGTTTCTATTGTGATATCGTTTTAATTTATAGTGTCTGTGTCATTTGTTTCTATTTTGTTATAATTTTGATTTACAATGTCTGTGTCATCTGTGTCTATTGTGACATCATTGTCATTTATAATGTCTGTGTCTTCTGTGTAGTCTGTCGTCTGTGTCATCTGTTTCTAATGTGACTCCATAGCAGTTTTTAATGTCTGTCGTCTGTTTCTATTGTGACATAGTATTCATTTACTAAGTCTGTGTCATCTCTGTCGTCTGTGTCTTCTTTGTCTATTGTGACATCCTTGTCATTTATAATGTCTCTGTCATCTGTGTATATTTAGATATCATTTTTTTATAATGTCTGTGTCGTCTGTCTATGTTTTGACATTTTTGTCATTTATAATGTCTGTGTTGTCTGTGTCTATTGTGATATCTTTGTCATTTATGTTGTCTGTGTCGTCTCTGTCTATTGTGATATCATTGTTATATATAATGTCTCTGTTTTCTGTGTCTTTTGTGATATCATTGTTATTTAAAATGTCTGTTGTCTGTGTCTATTGTGACATCATTGTCATGTATAATGTCTGTCTTCTGTGTATATTTTGACATCATTTCGTTTATAATATCTGTGTATTCTGTGTTTTCTTTGTCTATTTTCATATATCTGTCATTTATAATGTCTGTGTCTATTGTGACATCATTGTCATTTATAAAGTCTGTGTCGTCTGTGTCATCTTTGTCTTTTTTGACATCATTGTTTTTTATAATCTCTGTATCGTCATATATGTCGTATATGTAATCTGAGAATATTGTGACATCATTGTAATTTATAATGTCTGTGTCGTCTGTGTCTATTGTGACATCGTTGTCATTTATAAAGTCTTTATTGTCTTTGTCGTATGTGTCGTCTGTGCTTCCTGTGCCTATTGTTACATCATTGTAATTTATAATATCTGTGAGAACTGTGTCTATTGTGACTCCTGTGTCTATTGTTACATCATTGTAATTTATATTATCTGTGTCGTCTGAGTTTATTGTGACATCATTTTCATTTTTAAGTTCTGTGTCGTCTGCGAATGTTGTGACATCATTTTCATTTATCATGTCTGCATCGTCTGTTTCTATTGTGACATTATTGTTTTTATAATATCTGTCATCTGTGTCATCTGTGCCGATTGCGACATCATTGTCATTTATAATGTCTTTCGTCTGTGTCGTCTGTCTAGTCTGTGTCTATTGAGACATAATTGTCATTTATAAAATCTGTCGTCTATGTCTAATGTGACAGCACTGTCATTTATAGTGTCTCTGTCATCTGTGAATATTGTGACATCTTTGTCATTTATAATGGCTGTGTCGTCTCTGTCTATTGAGACATAATTGTCATTTATAAAATCTGTGTCGCCTGTGTCTATTGTGACATCATTGTCATTTATAATATTTTTGTCGTCAGTGTCGTCTGTGGCTATTGTGATATTATTGTCATTTATAATATCTGTCGTCTGTCCAGTCTGTGTCTACTGTGACATCATTGTAGTTTATAGTCTGTGTCGTGTGTTGTACATGTCTATTGTGACATCATTGTCATTTATGTCTGTGTCGTCTGTGTCTATTGTGACATCATTTTAATTTATAATGTCTGTGTCGTCTTTGTCATCTTTGTCTATTTTGACATCACTGTCACTTATAATGTCTGTGTCGTCTGTGTAGTCTGTCTATTGTGTCATCATTGTAGTTTATAATGTCTGTTTCTTCTGTCGTCTATGTCTATTGTGACACCATTGTGATTTATAATGTCTGTGTCTTCTGTGTCTTCTGCGTCTGTTGTGACTTCATTTTATGTTTGTGTAGTCTGTGTCTATTGTGACAACATTGTCATTAAAAATGACTGTGTCCTCTGTTTCGTCTGTATCGTCAGTGTGTATTCTTACACAGTTGTCATTTGTAACGCCTGTGTTGTCTGTCGTCTGTGTCTATTGTGACTTCTTTTTCATTTATAATGTCTGTGATGTCTGTGTCTATTGTGACATCATTGTCATTTATATTGTGTGTGTCGTTTGTGCCGTTTGTGTCATCTCTGTCGTCTGTGTTTATTGTGACATCATTGTCATTTATAATGTCTGTCGTCTGTGTCATCAGTGTTTAATGTGACATTGTTTTCATTTATAATGTCTGTGTCGTCTGTGTCATCTTTGTATATTGTGGCATCATTGTCATTTATCATGTCTGTCATCTGTTTTTATTATGACATCATTGTCATTTATAATATCTTTGTTGTCTGTGTCGTCTATGTCATCTCTGTCTTCTGTGTCTATTGTGATATTGTTTGCATTTATAATGTCTGTCATCGCTGTTGTCTTTGTGTATTTTTAATTCATTTTTATTTATAATGTCTATTTCTTCGATGTGTTTTGTGACATCATTTTTATTTTTAATGTCTTTGTCGTCTGTCATCCGTGTCATCTGTGTCTATTATAACATCATTGTCATTTATAATGTCTTTGTTCTCTGTGTCGTCGGTGTTGTGTGTGTCGACTGTGACATCACTGTCATTTATAATGCCTGTCGGTTTTTTTTCTGTGTAGTCCATGTCTACTGTAACATCATTATAGTTTTTAATGTCTGTTTCTTCTATGTCTATTGTGAATACGTTGCAATTTATAATGTCTGTGTCTATTGTGACATTATTGTAATTTATAATGTCTGTGTTGTCTGTGTGTTTTGTTACATCATTGACATTTATAATGTCTGTGTCATCTGTTTGGTCTGTGTTGATTTTGGTATCATTGTCATTTATAATATCTGTGTGGTCTGTGTTGTCTGTGTTGGCTTTGTATATTGCGACATCATTTTCACTTGTAATGACTTTGTCATCTGTGTAGTCTGTGTCATCTCTGTCGTCTGAATTGTCTGTGTCCATTGTGACATCATTGTCATTTATAATGTCTGTGTCTACTCTGACACCATTGACATTTTTAATATATGTGTCGTCTGTGAATATTGTGACATCATTGTAATTTATAATGTTTGTGTCGTCTGTGTCTATTCTGACATCATTATCGTTTATAATGTCTGTGTCATCTAAGTCGTCTGTGAATATTGTGGTATCATAGTAATTTATAATGTCTGTGTCATCTCTGTCATGGGTTTATATTATGATATCATTTACCTTTATAATGTCTGTGTCGTCTGTGTTGTCTGTGTCTATTGTGACATCATTATCGATTAAAATGTCTGTCGTATGTGTATTTTCTGTCGTCTGAATCGTCTGTGTCTTCTGTGTCTTTATTGTAATATATAATGTCTGTGTCGCTGTGTTGTCTCTGACGTCTGTGTCTATAGTGACATCATTTTCATTTATAATGTCTTTGTCATCTGTGTTGTCTGTGTCTATTGTGATATTATTGTCATTTATAATGTCTTTATCGTGTGTGTCGTTTTTGTCTATTTTGATATAATTTTCACAGAATCACAGAATAACCAGGTTGGAAGAGACCCACCGGATCATCCAACTGTTCCTATCAAACACTAAACCATGCCCCTTAGCACCTCGTCCACCCATGCCTTAAACATCTCCAGGGAAGGTGACTCAACCACCTCCCTGGGCAGCCTGTTCCAGCGCCCAATGACCTTTTCTGTAAAAAATTTTTTCCTAATGTCCAGCCTAAATCTCCCCTGGCGGAGCTTGAGGCCATTCCCTCTTGTCCTGTCCCCTGTCACTTGGAAGAAGAGGCCAGCACCTTCCTCTCTACAACCTCCTTTCAGGTAGTTGTAGAGAGCAATGAGGTCACCCCTCAGCATCCTCTTCTCCAGGCTAAACCACCCCAGCTCTCTCAGCCGCTCCTCATAAGGCCTGTTCTCCAGCCCCTTCACCAGCTTTGTTGCTCTTCTAATATATGCTCTTCATATATAATGTCTGTGTCGTCTGTGTCTATTGTGAAATAATTGTCATCTATCTGTATCTTCTGTCGTCTGCGTCTGTTGTGACGTCATTGTAATTTATAATGTCTGTATCTTCTCTGTCTATTTTAACAACATTTTCATTTATAATGACTGTTGTCTTTGTCGTCTTTCGTCTTTATCAAATGTAACATCATTGTAATTTGTCTGTGTCGTGTATGTTGTGACATCATTGTCATTTAAAATGTCTGTGTTGTCTGTGTCATCTGTGTCTTTTGTGACATCATTGTCATTTATAATGTCTGTGTCTTCTGTGTCTATTGTGACATCATTTTCATTTATAATGTCTGTGTCATCTGTGGCCTCTGTGTCTATTGTGGTATCATTGTCATTTATAATATATGTGTCGTGTGTGTCGTCTTTGTCTTTTTTGAAATAATTGTCATGTATGATGTCTGTGTTGTTTGTGTTGTCGGTGTCTATTTTGATTTAATACTCATTAGAAATATCTGTGTCATTTTTGTCGTCTGTCTTCTGTGTCTACTGTTATATCATTGTCATTTATAATGTCTGTGTCTTCTGTGTCTTTTGTGACATCATTTTCAAATATAATGTCTGAGTCGTTTGTGTCTATTGTGATATCATTGTCTTATATAATGTCTTTGTCGTCTGTGTGGTTTGTGTCATCTTTCCCTATTGTGATATCTTTGTCATTAACCATGTTTGTGTCGTCTCCCTTGTCTCTCTCGTCGTTGTCTATTGTGTCATCATTGTCATTTTTAATGTCTGTGTCATTTGTGTCTATTGTGGCATCATTGTCATTTATAATGTCTGTGTAATCTATGTGATCTCTGTCTATTGTGACATCTTTGTCCTTTATAATGTCTGTGTTGTCTGTGTCTGTTGTGACATCATTGTCATATATAACGTCTGTGTGGTCAGTGTCATCTATGTCTATTGTGACATTTTCATTTACAGTGGATTTGTCGTCTGTGTCATCTATGACATCTGTGTCTCTTGTGACATCATTGTCATTTATGTCGTCTGTGTCGCCTGTGTCGTCTCTGTCTATTGTGACATAATTTTCATTTATAATGACTTTGTAGTCGTTGTCGTCTCTGTCGTGTGTCGATTGTGATATCTTTGTCTTTTTAATGTCTGTGTCATATGTGTCTTATGTGTGTATTGTCACATAATTGCCATTTATACTGTCTGTGTCGTCGGTGTCTATTGTGCCATATTGTCATTTATAAAGTCTGTGTCGTCATTTTCTATTTTGACATCATTTTAATTTATAATGTCTGAGTCTCGTGTGTCGTATGTGTCTATTGTGCCATCATTCTCAATTATAATGTCTGTGTCATCTGTGTCGTCTATGTCTATTTTGACATCACTGTCATTTATAATGTCTTTGTTGTCTGTGTCATTTATAATTCTGTGTTGCCTTTGTCTATTGTAAAATCATTGTGATTTATAATGTCTGTGTTTTCTTTGTGTGTTGTGGCATAAATTATGTATATAAGGTCTGTGTCGTCTGTGTCATCTATTTCTATACAGACATCACTGTCATTTAAAATGTCTCTGTCATCTGTCTATTGTGACTTAACTTTTTTATATAATATCTGTGTTGTCTGTGCCTATTATGACGCAATTTTCAATTATAATGTCTCTGTCGATTGTGTCTTTTATGTTGTTTGTGTTGTCTGTCTACTGTGTCATTATTGTCATTTATAATGTCTGTGTCTATTGTGGTATCATTCTTATTTATAATGTCTGTGTCGAGTGTCCTCTTTGTCTATTTTAATATCTCTTTCATTTACAATATCTGTGTCGTCTGTGTCTATTGTGAAATAATTTTCATTTTTACTGTCTGTTTCTTCTGTGTCGTCTGTTTCTATTTTGACATCATTGTCATTAATAATGTCTGTATCATCTGTGTCGTCTGTGTCTATTTTGACATCATTGTCATT
The DNA here is from genome assembly GCF_032191515.1 of Phaenicophaeus curvirostris. NCBI lineage: Eukaryota > Metazoa > Chordata > Aves > Cuculiformes > Cuculidae > Phaenicophaeus > Phaenicophaeus curvirostris. Next base: position 223,746 of record NW_027206777.1, on the reverse strand, counting down.
TATAATGTCTGTGACGTCTGTGTCGTGTCTATTGTGATATCATTATCATTTATAATGTCTGTATCGTCTGTGTCTATTGTGATATCATTGTCATTTATGTCTTTGTCGACTGTGTCGTCTGTGTCTCTTGTGACAGCATTGTCATTTGTAATGTCTGTGTCGTCTGTGTCATCTATGTCTTTGGTGACATCCTTGTTTTTTATAATGCATGTTTCGTCTGTGTCCATTGTGACATCATTTTCATTTATAATGTCTTTGTCGTCTGTCTCGTCTCTGTCTGTGGTGACATCGTTGTCATTAATAATGTCTGTGTCTATTGTGACCTCATTGTAACACATAATATCTGTGTTCTCTGTGTTGTCTGAGTCTATGGTGATATAATTGTCATTCATGTCTGTGTCGTCTGAATCGTCTGCCTTCTGTGACTATTGTGACATCATTTTCATTTGTAATGGCTTTGTCGTCTGTGTGTATTGTGACATCATTTTCATTTATGACGTCTGTGTCGTCTGAGTCATCTGTGTTGTCTGTGTTCTCTGTGTCGTCTGAGGCGTCTGTGTCTATTTTTAAATCCATGTCATTTATAGTCTGTGTCCTCTGTGAATTCTTTGTCTATTTTGAGATCCATGTCACTTATAATGTCTGTGTCTTCTGTGTTGTCTGTGTCTAATGTGACATCATTGTCGTTAAAAATTTCACCGTCGTCTGTATCGTCTGTGTCTATTGTTACAAACTGTCAATTATAATGTCTTTGCCGTCTCTGTCATCTGTGTATATTCTGGCATCCTTGTCATTAATGTCTATGTCGTCTTTTTCGTCTGTGTTGTTTGTGTCATATTTTCTGTGTTTATTGTTACATCGTTGTCATTTATAAAGTCTGTGTTGTCTGAGTCATCTGTTTTGTCTCTGGTGTCTGTGTCTATTTTGAAATAATTGTCATTTATTATGTCTCTGTCGTTTGTGTTGTCGGTGTCTATTTTGATTTAATTGACATTAAAAATATCTGTCGTATGTGTCGTCTGTGTCTACTGTGACATAATTTTCATTTACAATGTCTGTGTCTATTGTGACAAAATTTTCAATTATAATGTCTCTGTAGTTTGTGTCTTTTATGTCGTCTGTGTCTATAGTGACATCATTGTCATTTATAAAGTCTGTTTCGTCTGTGTCGTCTGTTTCATCTGTGTCTATTGTGCCATCATTTTCATTTATAATATCTGTTGTCTGTGTCATTTTTGTCGTATTTGTCTATCGTGACATCATTGTCATTTATAATGTCTGTGTCATATGTGTCTATTGTCACATCACTGTCATTTATAATGTCTCTATCATCTGTGCCTATTGTGAAATAATTGTTGTTTATAATGTCTCTGTCATCGGTGTCTATTGTGACATCATTGTCATTTATAATGTCTGTGTCGTCTGTGGCTGTTGTGACATAATTGTTATTTTTTATGTCTGTGTCATCTCTGTCGTCTGTGTCGTCTCTGTCGTCGGTGTCTATCGTGACATCATTGTCATTTATAATGTCTGTGTCGTCTGTATCTATTTTGATATCTTTGTCATACATAATGCCTGTGTCATCTGTGTCAACTGTGTCTATTTTGACATCATAGTAATTTATAACGTCTGTCGTCTGTGTCTATTGTGACATCATTGTCAATTATAATGTCTGTGTCGTCTTTGTCGTGGGTGTCTATTGTTAAATCATTTTCATTTGTAATGTCTGTGTCGCCTGTGCCTTCTATGTCTATTGTGACATCACTGTCATTTATAATGTCTGTGTCGTCTGTGTTTATTGTGACACCATTGTCATTTATAATGTCTGTATCGTTGGTGTCGTCTGTGTAGTCTTTGTCTATTTTGAAATCATTGTCATTCATAATGTCTGTTTCGTCTGTGTCAATTGTGACATCATTTTCATTTATTATGTCTGTGTTGTCTGTGTCTTCTGTGTCGTCTCTGTCTATTGTGACATCATTGTCATTTATATTATCTGTGTCGACTCTCTTGTGACATGATTATCATATATAATGTCTGTGTATATTTTGGCATCATTATCACTTTTAAAACCTGTGTCATCTTTGTTGTCTGTGTCATTTGTGTCTGTTGTGATATCATTTTCATTTATAAAGACTTTGTCATCTCTGTCATCTGTATCTTCAGTGTCTATTGCGACATCATTGTCTTTTGTAATGTCTGTGTTGTTTGTGTCATCTCTGTCGTCTTTGTCTATTGTGATATCATTGTCCTTTTTAAGTCTGTGTCATATGTGTCTTCTGTGTGTATTGCCACATAATAGCCATTTATACTGTCTGTGTCGTCGGTGGCTATTGTGACTTCATTGTCATTTATAATGTCTGTGTTTTCTGTGTTGTCATTTTCTATTTTGACATCGTTATCATTTATAAAGTCTGGTTGCATTTGTCATCTGTGTCTATTGTAACATCATTCTCATTTATAATGTCAGTGTCATCTGTGTCATCTCTGTCTATTATGACATCATTGTCATTTATAATGTCTGTCGTGTGTGTCGTCTGTGTTGTCTGTGTTAATAGTGACAAAATAGTCGTTTATAATGTCTGTGTTATTTATATTGTCTGTGTCGCTTTTGTCTATTGTGACATCATTGTCATTTATAATGTCTGTGTCATCTCCGTGTATTGTGGCATCTTTTTCGTATCTAATGTCTGTCGTCTGTGTCATCTATTTCTATAGTGACATCACTGTCATTTAAAATGTCTCTGTCGTCTGTGTCTATTTTGACAAAGTTGTCATATATGTCTGTGTTGTCTATGTCTATTTTGACATCATTGTCATTTATAATGTCTGTGTATTCTCTGTCTATTGTGACGTAATTTTCAATTATAATGTCTCTGTTGATTGTGTCTTTTATGTTGTCTCAGTCGTCTGTGTCTACCATCACATCATAAAGTCTGTCTTCTTTGTCTGTTCTGACATCATTTTCATTTATAATACCTCTGTCTTCTGTGTCATCTCTGTCTATTGTGACATCATCTTTATTTATGTCTGTTATCTGTGTCGTCTGTGTCTATTGCCACATCGTTGTCATTTATGTCTGTGTCATCTGTGTCTATTTTGATATCGTTGTAATTTATAATGTCTGTATCGTCTGTGTCTATTGTGACATCATATTCATTTATAATATCTGCCATCTGTGTCATCTGTGTCTATTCTGACATCATTGTATTTTATAATGTCTGTGTTGTCTGTGTCTATTTTGACATCAATTTCAGTTATAATGTCTGTGTCGTTTGTTTTGTCTGTGTCGTCTGTGTGTACTGTGATATCATTGTCATTTATAGTGTCTTTGTTGTCTGTGTCGTCTCTGTGTATTGTGACATCATTGTCATTTTTAATGTCTGTGTCGTCTGTGTCTATTTTGACATCGTTGTTATTTATAATGTCTGTGTTGTCTGTGTCTATTGTGACGTCATTTTCAATTATAATGTCTGTGTCGTTTGTGCCTTTTCTGTCGTCTGTCTACTGTGACTTTATTGTCGTTTATAATGTCTGTGTCGTCTCTGTCGTCTGTTTATATTGTGACACCATTGTCATTTATATTGTGTTGTCTGTGTAGTCTGTGTCTATTGTGAAAGCATTGTGATTTATAATGTCAGTGTCGTCTCTGTCTATAGTTACATCATTGTCCTTTATAATGACTGCGTCATCTGTGTCATCTCATTCGTCTTTGTCTAATGTGACGTCATTGTGTTTTATAATGTCTGTGTCGTTAGTGTCTGTTGTGACATCTTTGTCATTTATAATGTCTGTGTCATCTGTGTCCTCTGTGCCTTCTGTTTCAAACGTGACAACATTTTAATTTATAATGAATTTGTCGTCTGTCGTCTCTATCGTCTGTGTCTATTAAGACATCATTTTCATTTATAATGTTTGTTTTGTCTGTGTCGTCTATGTCGTCTGTTTCATCTGTGTCTATTGTGACATCATTGTCATTTAAAATGTCTGTGCCTTCTGAGTCATTTGTGTCTGTTGTGGCATCATTGTTATTTATAATGTCTGTGTCATCTCTTTTGTTTTTGTCGTCTTTGTCTATTGCGACATCGTTGTCATTTACAATGTCTGTGTCGTCTATTTTGTCTCAGTCGTCTCTGGAGTCCGATTCTATTGTGACATCATTGGCATTTATAACGTCTGTGTCTATTTTGGCATAATTGTTATTTTTAATGTCTGTGTCATCTCTGTCGACTGTGTCGTCTTTGTCGTCTGTGTCTATCATGACATTTTCATTTATAATGTCTGTGTCATCTGTGTCTGTTGTGATATCATTGTCATATATAATGCCTGTGTCTTTTGTGTCTATTCTGACATCAATTTCAATTATAATATCTGTCTTCTGTGTCGTCTCTGTCTATTTTGTTATCATCTTTATTTATAATGTCTGTCGTTTGTGTTGTCTGTGTCTATTGTCACATCATTGTAATTTATAATGTCTGTATCATCTGTGTCTATTGTGATATTATTGTCATTTATAATGTCTGTCGTCTTTGTCTATAGTGACATCATTTTCATGTATAATATCTGTGTCATCTGTGTCTATTGTGACATCTTTTTCATTGATAATGTCTGTGTCATTTGTGTTTTCTGTGTCTACAGTGACATCATTGTCATTTGTAATGTCTGTGTGTATTATGACATCATTGGCATTTATAATGTCTGTGTCGTCTGTGTCTATTGTGACACCATTGTTATTTATAATGTCTTTGTTGTCTGTGTCTATTTTGACATCATTTTGAATTATAATGTCTGTGTCTTTTGTGTCTTTTCTGTTGTCTGTATCTACTGCTAATTCATTGTCATTTATAATGTCTGTGTTGCGTGTGTCGTCTCTGTCGTCTGTTTATATTGTGACATCGTTGTCATTTATACTGTCTGTGTTGTCTGTGTCATCTTTGTCTATCGCGATATTATTGTCATTTATAATGTCTGTGTTTTGTGTATCGTCTTTATCTCTTTTGATATCGTTGTCATACATAATGTCTGTGTCGTCTGTGTCTATTTTGTCATCATTATCGTTTTTAATACCTGTGTCGTCTGTGTCACCATTGTCGTCTGTGTCACCATTGTCGTCTGTGTCTATTGTGACATAATTTTTTTAAATTTTTTCTGTCGTCTGTGTCTGTTGTCATATTATTGTAATTTATAATGTCTGTGTCATCTGTGTCTATTTTGATATCATTGTCATTTATAATGTCTGCATCGTCTGTCATCTGTGTCTATTGTGATATCTTTTTCATTTATCTGTGTCATATGTGTTGTCTGTGTCTATTTTGACGTCATTGTCATTTATAACGTCTGTGTCGTCTGTGTCTATTTTGACATCGTTTTCATTTATAATATCTGTCGTTTGTGTTGTCTGTGTCGTCTGTGTCTACTATGACATCATTGTCATTTATAATGTCTTTGTCATCTGTGTCGTCTCTGTGTATTGTGTCATCATTGTCATTTACAATGTCTGTGTCGTCTTTGTCTATTTTGACATCGTTGTTTTTTATAATATCTGTGTTGTCTGTGTTTATCTTGACACCGTTTTCAATTTTAATGTCTGTGTCGTTTGTGCCTTTTCTGTCATCTGTGTCTACTCTGACTTTATTGTCGTTTATAATGTCTGTGTCGTCTCTGTCATCTGTTTATATTGTGACACCATTGTCATTTATACTGTCTGTGTCATCTGTGTCTATTGTGATATTATTGTCATTTATAATGTCTGAGTCCTGTGTCATCTTTGTCTATTTTGATATCATTGTCATATAAAATGCCTGTGTCGTCTGTGTCGAATGCGTCTATTGTGACATCATTGTCATTTATAAAGTCTGTGTCTTCTGTGTCTATTCTGACATCATTTTCATTTATAATATCTCTGTTATCTCTGACTATTGTGACATCATTGTCATTTATAATGTCTGAATCTTCTGTGTCATCTGTCTATTGTGACTTCATTTTAACTTTTAATTTCTGTGTCTTTTTTGTTGTCTGCGTCGTCTGTGTCTACTTTGACATCATTGTCATTTGTAATGTCTGTGTCGTCTGTCATCTGTGTTTATTGTGACATCGTTGTAATTTATAATGTCTGTGTAATCTATGTCTATTGTGACATCATTTTCAATTATAATGTCTGTTACGTTTGTGTCTTTTCTGTCGTCTGTGTCTACTGTGACTTTTCTTTCGTTTATAATGTCTGTCTTCTGTGTTGTCTCTGTCATCTGTTCATATTGTGACACCATTGTCATTTATACTGTCTGTGTTGTCTGTCGTCTGTGTCTATTGTGATATTATTGTCGCTTATAATGTCTGTGTCGTGTGTGCCATCTTTGTATATTTTGATATCATTTTCATATATAAAATCTGTGTCGTCTGTGTCTATTGTGAAATAATTGTTATCTATAATGTCTCTGTGACATCATTGTCATTTTTAATGTCCATGTCCCCTGTGTGTCTTGTGAAATCAGTCTCATTTTTAATGTCCGTGTCGTCTGTGGCATCTGTGTTGTCTGTGACTTTTGTGACATCATTGTCATTCAAAATGTCTATGTATTATGTGTCTATTGTGACATCATTATCATTTATGAAGTCTGTGTCGCCTTTGTAGTGTGTCGTCTGTCTATTGTGACATAATAGTCATTTTTAATATCTGTGTCGTCTCTGTTGTCTGTGTCTATTGTGAAATAATTTTCATTTATAATATCTGTGTCGTCTGTGTCTATTGTGACATCATTGTCATTTATAATATCTGTGTCTGCTGAGTCATCTGTGTCTATTGTGACGTCATTGTAATTTATCATTTCTGTGTCGTCTGTGTCTATTGTGACGTCATTTTCATGTATAAAGTTTGTGTCGTCTGTTTCATCTGTGTCTATTGCGACAACATTGTCATAAAATATCGGTGTCGGCTGAGTCGTCTTTGTCTATTTTGATATTATTGTCATTTATAATGTCTGTGTCATCTGAGTCTATTATGACATCGTTGTCATTTATAATGTCTGTGTCGTCTGTGTCTGTTTTGATATCATTGTCATTTTTTATGTCTGTGTTGTCTCTGTCGTCTTTGAACTACTGTGTTGTCTCTGTCGTCTGTGTCTATGGTGACATCATTGTCATTTTTAATGTCTGTGTCGACTCTGTCGTCTTAGTCGTCTGTGCCTATTGTTACAACATTTTCATTTATAAAGCCTGTGTCCACTGTGTCATCTGTGTCTATTGTGACATCATTGTCAAATATAATGTCTGTCGTCTGTGTCATCTGTGTCTGTTGTGACATTATTTTCATTAATAATATCTGTCGTCTGTGTTGTTTTGTCATCTGTGTCTATTGTGACATCATTGTGATTTATAATGTCTTTGTTGTCTGTGTCTGTGTTTATTGTGATATCGTGTTCATTTATAATGTCTGTGTCTTCTCTGTCGTCTGTTTCGTCTGTGTCGATTATGTCTATTGTGACATCATTGTCATTTAAAATGTCTGTGTCTTCTCTGTCATCTGTGTCTATTTTGACTTCACTGTCATTTATAATGTCTGTGTCGTCTGTGTCGCCTTTGTATTTTGTGACATAATTTTCATTTATAATGTTAGTGTAGTCTGAGTAGTCTGTGTCTTTTGCGAAATAATTTTCATTAATTATGTATGTGTTTTCTGTGTCATCTGTGTCTGTTTTTATTTCATTGACATTTATAATGTCTGTGTCATCTGTGTCGTCGGTGTCTATTGTGACATCATTGTCATTTACAATGTCTGTGTCGTCTGTGTCTATTCTGATATCATTTTCATTTACAATATATGTGTCGTCTGTCTCATCTGTGTCTATTGTGATATCATTGTCATTTATAATGTCTGTGTCGTCTGTATCCTCTTTGTCCTCTGTGTCGTTTGTGTCTTTTGTGAACATCATTGTCATTTATAATGTCTGTGTCGCCTTTGTCGTCTATGTCTATTATGACATCATTTTCATTTATAACGTCTATGTCGTATGTTTCGTCTATGTCTTCTGTGTCTACTGGACATAATTTTCATTTAATATATTTGTGCTGTTTGTTTCGCCTGTGTCGTCTGTGCAGTCTGTTTCGTCTCTGATATCTGTCGTCTGTGTCGTCTGTGTCATGTGTTGTCTGTGTCTATTGTGGTACCACTGTTAATTATCATGTCTGTGTCGTCTCTGTCATCTGTGTCGTCTGTCGTCTGTGTCTACTGTGACATCATTGTCATTTATAATGTCTGTGTCGTGTGTGTATATTTTGACATCAATGTCATTTATAATCTCGTTGTCATGTGTGTTGTCTAGGTCTATTGTGAAATCATTGTGTTTTATAATGTCTGTGTCTTCTGTGTCTATTGTGACATCATTGTAATTTATAATGTCTGTGTTATCTGTTTCCTCTGTGTCTATTGTGACATCATTGTCATTTATAATGTCTCTGTCGTCTGTGTCATCTTTGTCTATTTTGACATCATTGACATATATAATTTCTGTGTCAACTGTGTTGTCTGTGTACATTGTGACATTATTGTCATTTATAATGTCTGTGTTGTCTGTGTCGTCTGTGTCTATTGTGACATAATTGTCATTTATAATGTCTGTGTCATCTGTGTCTATTTTGACATCATTGTCATTTATAATGTCTGTTTCATCTGGGTCGTCTATGTGTATTGTGACAACATTGTCATTTATAATGTCTGTGTCTATTTAATATAATTGTCATTTTTTGTCTGTGTCATCTTTGAACTTCTTTGTTGTCTCTGTTGTCTGTGTCTATTGTGACATCATTGTCATTTTTAATATCTGTGTCATCTCTGTCATATTTTTCGTCTTAGTTGTCTGTGCCTATTGTGACATCTTTTTAATTTAAAATGCCTGTGTCGACTGTGTCGTCTGTGTCTATTGTGACATCAATCTCAATTATAATGTATTTGTCGTCTGTGTCATCTGTGTGTATTGTGACATCATTTTCATTAATAGTATCTGTGTCGTCTGTGTTGTTGTGTCGTCTGTGTCTATTGTGATATCATTGTCATTTATAATGTCTTTGTTGTCTGTGTCGTCTGTGTTTATTGTGACATCATGTTCATTTATAATGTCTGTGTCATCTGTGTCGTCTGTTTCGTCTGTGTCGACTATGTCTAATGTGACATAATCAGCATTTATAATATCTCTGTCGTCTGTGTCTATTGTGACAGCATAGTCATTTGTAAAGTCTGTGTGGTCTGTCGTCTTTGTGTATTTTGACATCATTTTCATTTATAATGTCTGTTTCCTCTGTGTCTTCTCTGTTTATTGTTATATGATTGCCATTTATTATGTCTGTCTTGTCTGTTTTGTCTGGGTCTATTGTGACATTATTGTCATTTATAATGTCTTTGTCGTCTGTGTCGTCTTTGTCTATTGTGATATGATTGTCATATATTATGTCACTGTACATTCTGTGTCTATTGTGACGGCATTGTCATTTATAATGTCGGTGTAGTCTGTGTCGTCTTTGTCGTCTGGGTCTATTGTGACATCATTATCATCTATAATATCTGTGTCTTCTGTGTCATCTGTGTAATTTGTGACATCGTTGTCATTTATAGTGTCTTGTCATCCGTGTCGTCTTTTCTATTGTAACATCATTGTCATTTATAATGTCTGTCTTCTGTGTCATGTGTCTATTGTGACATCATTGTCATTTATAAAGTCTGTGTCGTCTGCGTCATATGTGTCTATTGTGATATCATTGTTATTTATAAGGTCTGTGTTGTATGTGTCTATTTTGACATCATTTTCATTTATAATATCTGTTGTTTGTGTTTTCTGTGTCTATTGTGACACCGTTGTCATTTCTATCATCTGTCATCTTTTTCATCTGTGTCTATTGTGACATCATTTTCCTTTATAATGTCTGTGTCGTCTGTGTAGTCTGATTTGGCTTTGTCTATTGTGACATCATTGTCATTTATAATGTCTGTGTCGTTTGTGGTGTCTGTGACGTCTGCGTCTACTGTGACATCATTGTCATTTATAATCTGTGTTGTCTTTGTAATCTGTGTCGTCTGTGTTTAATGTGACATCATTGTCTTCTGTAATATATGTGTCGTCTGTGTCTATTGTGGCATATTTTTTTTATTATGTCTGTGTCGTCTGTGTAGTCTCTTTGTCTTTGTATATTGTAACATCATTGTCATTTATAATGTCTGTGCCGTCTGTGTCGTCTGCGTCTGTTGTGACATCATTGTCATTTATGTCTGTGTCGTTTGCGTCTATTGTGACATCATTTTCGTTTATATTGTCTGTGTTGACTGTGTCGTCTGTGTCTATTTTGACATCTTTGTCCTTTATAATGTCTGTCGACTGCGTGGTCAGTTTCGTCTGTGTCATCTGTTTCTATTGTGACATCACTGTTACTTATATTGTATGTGTCGTTTGTGTCGTCTGTGTCTATTGTGACATCATTGTCATTTTTAATATCTGTGTCATCTCTGTCATAATTTTCATCTTCTTTCTGTGTCGTCTGTCACGTCTGTGTCATCAATGTCTGTTGTAACATCATTGTTATTTATAATGTCTGTGTATTCTGTATATCTTGTGAGATAATAGTCATTTATAATGTCTCTGTTGTCTGTGTCCTGTGCGTCGTCTCTGTCATCTGTGTTGCCTTTGTCTATTGTGACATCATTGTCTTTTATAATGTCTGTGTTTTCTGTGTCCTCTGTGTCATCTGTGTCTATTGTGATATTATTGTCATTTATAATGTCTGTGTCGTCTGTGTCTATTGTGGTGTCATTGTCATTTATAATGTCTGTGTTGTCTGTGTGTATTCTGTCATCATTTTCATTTATAAAGTCTATGTCGTCTGTGTCATCTGTGTGTATTTTGAAACAATTTTCATTTATATCTGTGTTGTCTGTGTCGTCTGAGAATATTTTAACATCATTGCCATTTATAATGTCTGTGTCCTCTGAGTTGTCTGTGTAGTCTGTATCGTCTGTGTCTATTCTGACAGCATTGGTGTTTATGCTATCTATGTAGTCTTTTTCATCTGTGTCGTCTGTGTCTATTGTGACGTAGTTGTCATTAATAATGTCAGTGTCCTCTGTGTCTATTGTGACATCATTGTCATTAATAATATCTGTGTCGTTTGTGTCGGCTGTGTTGTCTGTGTTTATTGCGTCATCATTGTAATCTATAATGCCTGTGTCGGCCGTGTCTATTGTGACATCATTATCATTTATAATATCTGTGTCATCTTTGTTGACTCTGTCGTCTGTGTCTATTGTGAGATCATTGTCATTTATAAGGTCTGTTTCGTCTGTGTCATATGTGTCTATTTTGTCATCCTTGTCATTTATAATGTCTGTGTTGTCTTTGTTGTCTTTGTCTATTGTGACATCATTGTAATTTACAATGTCTGTGTCGCATGTGTCTATTGTGACATCATGTCATTTATAATTTCTATTTCTTCTGTTTCTATTGTGTCTTCATTGTCATTTATAATGTCTTTGCTGTCTGTGTTGTCTCTCAAGTCTGTGTCTTCTATGTCGTCTGAGTCGTCTGTGTCTATGGTGACATCATTTTCATTTATAATGACTGTGTCGTCTGTGTCATCTGTCTTAATTTTGACATCATGTTCATTTATAACGTCTTTGTCTTATGTTACGTCTGTGTCAACTGTGTGTATTGTGATATCATTTTCATTTGTAATGTCTCTGTCTTCTGTGTCGTCTGTCGTCTGTGTCTATTTTGACATCATTTTCGTGTATAATGTCTTTGTCGTCTGTATCATCTGTGTCGTTTGTGTCTATTGTGATATCATTGTCATTTATAATGTCTCTGTAATCTGTGTTGTCTGTGTATATTGTGTCATCATTTTCATTTATAATGTCTGTGTTTTCTGTGTGGTCTGTGTTGTCTCTGTCGTCTGTGTCTGTTGTGACATCATTGTCATTTTAATGTCTGTCATCTGGGTCTATTGTGACATCATGGTCATGTATTATGTCTGGGTCGTCTGTGTCTATTGTGACATCATTGTCATTTTTAAAGTCTGTGTCGTCTGTGTCTATTGTTTCATCATTGTAATTTATAAAGTCTGTGTCATCTGTGTAAATTTTCACATCATTGTTATTTACAATGTCTGTGTCGTTATTGCCATCTGTGTCATCTGTGTCTATTGTGACATCATAGTCATTTATAATGTCTGTGTCTTCTGTGTCATCTGTGTCTATTGTGACATCATTGTCATTTATAATGTCTTTGTCGTCTGTGTCAGCTGTGTTGATGGTGATATAATTGTCATTTATTATTTCTGTGTCATCTGTTTCGTCTCTGTCTATTGTGGCATCGTTTTCCTTCATAATGTCTGTGTCGTCTGTGTCATCTGTGTCTATTGTTGCATCATTGTCATTTATAATGTCTGGGTCGTCTGGGTCGTCTGCGTCTATTGTGACATCATTGTCATTTACAATGTCTGAGTCGTCTGTGTTGTCTGTCTTTTTGTTCTCTGTGCCTATTTTGACATCATTGTAATTTATAATGTCTGTGTCGTCTGTGTCATCTGTGTCTATTGTGACATAGTTTTAATTTATAAAGTCTGTATCACCTGTGTCTATTATATCATTTTCAATTATGTTGTCTTTGTCGTCTATGTCTACTGTGACATCATCGTCATTAATAATGTCTGTGTCTTCTGTGTCTATTGTGACAGCATTGTAATTTATAATGTCTGTGTCGTCTGTGTCTATTGTGAATTCATTGTTATTTATAATATCTTTATCATCTGTGTCTATTGTGACATCATTGTCATTTATAGTTTCTGTGTCTTCTGTGTCGTCTCTGTCTATTTTTGAATCATGGTCATTTATAATGTCTGTGTCGTCTGTGTCTATTGTGACATTATTGATATTTAAAATATGTGTGTCTTCTCTGTTGTGAAATCATTGTCATTTGTCATGTCTGTGTCGTCTTTGTCAATTTTGACATCATTGTCATTTATATTGTCTGTGTCGGCTGTGTGTATTGTGACATCATTTTCGTTTATAATGGCTGTGTCGTCTGTGTCATCTGTGTCATCTGTGTCTAAATTGAAATCATTGTCATTTATAATGTCTGTGTTATCTGTGTCATCTGTGTCTAATTTGATATCCTTGTCATTTATAATGTCTGTGTCTTCTGTGTATATTGTGACATCATTATCATTTATAATGTCTGTGTTGTCAGAATACGCACTGTAGTCTGTGTCGTCTGTGTCTATTGTGACATCTTTGTCATTTATAATGTCTCTGTCGTTTGTGTCACCTGTCATCTGTGTCGTCTGTGTATTTTGTGATATCGTTGTCATATATAATATCTGTGTCTTCTGTGTCAATTGAGACATCATTGTAATTTGTAAATGTAAGGGGCAAGGCAAGGCGGGGCACGGCGGTGCAAGGCGGGGCAAGGTGAGGCAATGCAAGGCAAGGAGGGTCAAGGCAAGGCAAGGCAATGTGGGGCAAGGCGGGGCAATTTGGGGAAAGGCAATGCTGTGCAAGGCAAGGCAAGATGGGGCAAGGCCAGGCGGGGCAAGGAGGGGTGGGGCGAGGCGAGGCGGGGAAAGGTGGGGTGGGGCAAGACGGGGCAACGCAGGACATGTTGGGGCAAGGCAAGGCGGGGTGAGTCGGGGCAAGGCAATTCGGGGCAAGTCAAGGCAGGTCAAGGTGGGCAAGGCGGGGGAAAGCGAGGCAAGGCAAGTCGTGGGAAGGCAAGGTGAGGCAAGGCGGGGCAAGGCAAGGCGGGGCAAGGCAAGGCAAGGTAAGTTGCGGGGAGGCAAGGCGGGGCAAGGCAAGGTGAGGAAGGGCAAGGCAAGGTGAGGCGGGGCAAGGCAGGGCAAGGCAAGGCAAAACGGGGCAAGGCAGGGCAAGGCGGGGCAAGGTAAGGCAAGGTAACGAAAGGTAAGGTAAGCTAAGGTAAGGTATAGTAAGGATAGTTAGTGTAAGGTAAGGCAAGGCGAAGTAATGTAAGGGAAGTTAAGGTAAGGTAATATACATTAGGGTAAGTTAAGGTGATCTATGGTAACATCAGGACAGGTAAGTTAAGGTCAGGCAATTTAAGTTTATGGGAAATTAAGATCAGGTCTGGTCAGGACAGGTCAGGTCAAGGTGACGTCAGATCAGGGTAAGGTCTGGTATGGGTAAGGTAATGTAAGGTAAGATAGGGTAAGGTGATGTAAGGTAAGATAAGGTCAGGTAGGGTAAGTTAACATAAGGTAAGTTTAGGTAAGGTAATGTAAGGTAATTTAAGCTAAGGTAAGATAAGGGTAAGATAAGTGTAAGGTAAGGGTACGGTAAGGTAGGCCAAGATAAGATAACTTAAGGTTAGTTAAGGTAAGGTAATTTCAGGGTAAGGTCAGGTCAGGCTAAGTTCAGGTCAGGTTAAGTTCAGGTAAGGGTAAGGTATAGTAAGGTATTGTAAGGTAATTTAGGGTAATGTATGTTTAAGGTACAGACCTTCCCTTCCCCTTCCTTTCCCATACCCTTAACTTATCCTTAACTTACCCTTAACTTAAGAGGACTTGACCTTAACTTGCCCTGACCTGAACTTCACTTTCCCTGATGTCACCTTAACTTACCCTGACCCGACCTTACCCTTCCTTACCTTAACTTACAGTGACCTGACCTTACCTTGACGAGACCGGACCTGACCTGACCTTACCCGAAGCTAACTTGTCCTTACCTCTCCTGACCTGATCTTAACCTGAAATTTACTTTCCTGGCTTTACCTGCCCCGAACATACATTTCCCTGACTTTGACATTGACCTGAGCTTGACATCTTGTCCTCACCTTGGCCTGACCTTGACCTGACCATGACCTTGCCTTTACCTGACCTTACCTTACCTTACGTTACCTTAACTTTTCCTTAACATACCGTACCTTGCTAGCCCGACTGGACAGTCACAAGTCTATGGGGCCGGACGGGATTCACCCTAGGGTACTGAAGGAGCTGGCGGATGTGCTGGCCAGACCCCTTTCCATCATCTTCCAACAGTCCTGGAAGACTGGGGAAGTCCCACTGGACTGGAGGCTGGCTGATGTTGTGCCCATCTACAAAAAGGGCTGCAGGGAGGACCCAGGAAACTACAGGCCTGTCAGTCTGACCTCAGTGCCAGGGAAAGTCATGGAGCAGGTGATCTTGAGTGCTATCATGAAGCACATGCAAGAGAACCGGGTGATCAGGCCCAGTCAACATGGGTTCACAAAAGGCAGGTCTTGCCAGACTAACCTGATCGCCTTCTATGACAAAGTGACCCGGCTACTGGATGAGGGAAAGGCTGTGGATGTGGTCTTCCTGGACTTCAGCAAAGCCTTTGACACAGTTTCTCACAGCGTTCTGCTTGGGAAACTGTCAGCCTCTGGCTTGGACAGGCGCACACTCTGCTGGGTGGAAAACTGGTTGGATGGCCAGGCCCAGAGAGTGGTGGTAAATGGTGTTAAATCCAGCTGGAGGCCAGTGACAAGTGGGGTTCCCCAGGGCTCAGTGCTGGGTCCAGCCCTGTTCGATGTCTTCATCAATGACCTGGATGAAGGCATCGAATGCACCCTTAGCAAGTTTGCGGACGACACTAAGCTGGGTGGAAGTGTCGATCTGCTGGAGGGTCGGGAGGCTCTGCAAAGGGATCTGAACAGGCTGGACCGCTGGGCAGAGTCCAATGGCATGAGGTTTAACAAGGCCAAATGCCGGGTCCTGCACTTGGGGCACAACAACCCTATGCAGTGCTACAGACTGGGAGAAGTCTGTCTAGAAAGCTGCCTGGAGGAGAGGGACCTGGGGGTGTTGGTTGACAGCCGACTGAATATGAGCCAGCAGTGTGCCCAGGTGGCCAAGAAGGCCAATGGCATCTTGGCTTGTATCAGAAATGGCGTGACCAGCAGGTCCAGGGAGGTTCTTCTCCCTCTGTACTCGGCACTGGTGAGACCGCTCCTCGAATACTGTGTTCAGTTCTGGGCCCCTCACCACAAGAAGGATGTTGAGGCTCTGGAGAGAGTCCAGAGAAGAGCAACAAAGCTGGTGAAAGGGCTGGAGAACAGGCCTTATGAGGAGCGGCTGAGAGAGCTGGGGTTGTTTAGCCTGGAGAAGAGGAGGCTGAGGGGTGACCTCATTGCTCTCTACAACTACCTGAAAGGAGGTTATAGAGAGGAGGGTGCTGGCCTCTTCTCCCAAGTGACAGGGGACAGGACAAGAGGGAATGGCCTCAAGCTCCGCGAGGGGAGGTTTAGGCTAGACGTTAGGAAAAAATTCTTTACAGAAAGGGTCATTGGGCACTGGAACAGGCTGCCCAGGGAGGTGGTTGAGTCACCTTCCCTGGAGGTGTTTAAGGCACGGGTGGACGAGGTGCTGAGGGATATGGTTTAGTGTTTGGTAGGAACGGTTGGACTCGGTGATCCGGTGGGTCTCTTCCAACCTGGTTATTCTGTGATTCTGTGATCTGTGATTACCTTACCCTATCTTACATTAACTGACACAGACCTGACCTTACCCTGACCTGACCTGACCTTACTCAAACCTGACCTGAACTGACCTTACCATAACCTTACCTGAGCTTACCTACAACGACCTTACCTTGCCCTCACCTTGGCCTGACCTTGAACTGACCTTGACCTTTACCTTGACCTTACATAACCTTACCTAATCTTAAATTACCGGGTAAAGTCAGGACAGGTCAGGACAGGTAAGGTAAGGAAAGGTAAGGCAAGGTAATGTAAAGTAAGGCAAGGGAAGGCAAGGTAAGGTAAAGTAAGGGAAGGGAAGGGAAGGGAAGGTAGGAAAAGTTAAGGAAGGGAAGGGAAGGCAAGGTAAGGCAAGGAAAAGTAAAGTAAGGCAAGATAAGGTAAGGTAAAGTAAGGCAAGTTAAGGTAAAGTAAGGTAAGGTAAGGTAAGAAAAGTTAAGGAAGGGAAGGTAAGGCATGGTAAGGCAAGGAAAGGTAAAGTAAAGCAAGGTAAGGAAAAATAAGGTAAAGTAAGGCAAAGTAAGGTAAAGTAAGGCAAGGTAAGGTAAAGTAAAGCAAGGTAAGGTAAATTAAGGTAACGTAAGGTAAGGCAAGGTAAGGTAAAGTAAGGTAAAGTAAGGGAAGTGAAGGTAAGGCAAGGTAAGGTAAGGCAAGGTAAGGTAAAGTAAGGGAAGTGAAGGTAAGGCAAGGTAAGGTAAGGCAAGGTAAGGTAAAGTAAGGTAAGGTAAGGGAAGGCAAGTTAAGGTAAGGGAAGGGAAGGTAAGAAAAATTAAGGAAGGGAAGGCAATGTAAGTTAAGGCAAGGTAAGGTAAAGTAAAGTAAGGTAAGGAAAGGAAAGGTAAGGTAAAATAAGGTAAGTTAAGGGAAGGGAAGGGAAGAAAAGTTAAGGAAGGGGTGGGAAGGGAAGGGAAGTGAAGGGAAGGGAAGTTAAAGTAAGGGAAGGTAAGGTAAGAAAAGTTAAGGAAGGGAAGGGAAGTGAAGGTAAGGCAAGGTAAGGTAAGGCAAGGTAAGGTAAAGTAAGGTAAGGTAAGGCAAGGTAAGGTAAAGTAAGGTAAGGGAAGGTAAGTTAAGAAATGTTAAGGAACGGAAGGGAAGGGAAGGGAAGGTAAGGCAAGGTAAGGTAAAGTAATGTAAGGTAAGGCAAGGTAAGGTAAAGTAAGTTAAGCTAAGGCAAGGTAAAGTAAGGTAAGGTAAGGTTACGTAAGGTAAGAAAAGTTAAGGAAGGGAAGGGAAGGGAAAGTAATGTAAGATAAGGCAAGGCAAGGTAAAGTAAGGTAAGGTAAGGTTACGTAAGGTAAGAAAAGTTAAGGAAGGGAAGGGAAGGGAAAGTAATGTAAGATAAGGCAAGGCAAGGTAAAGTAAGGTAAGGTAAGGCAAGGTAAGGTAAAGTAAAGTAAGGGAAGGTAAGGTAAGGTAACTTAAGGTAAGGCAAGGTAAGGCAAGGTAAGGTAAAGTAAGGTAAGGCAAGGTTAGACAAGGTAAGGTAAGGTAAAGTTAGGCAAGGCAAGGTAAGGCAAGGTAAGGTAAAGTAAGGTAAGGTAAGACAATGTAAGGTAACGTAAGGCAAGTCAAGGTAAGGTGAAGTAAGGCAAGGCAAGGTAAGGTAAAAAATTTAAGGAAGGAAAGGGAAGGGAAGGTGAAGTAAGGTAAGGTAAGGCAAGGTAAGGTAACGTAAGGCAAGGCAAGGTAAGGTAAAGTAAGGCAAGGAAAGGTTAGGCAAGGTAAGGTAAAGTAAGGCAAGGCAAGGCAAGGTAAGGTAAAGTAAGGCAAGGCAAGGTTAGGTAAAGTAAGGCAAGGCAAGGCAAGGTAAGGTAAAGTAAGGTAAGGTAAAATAAGGTAAGGTAAGGCAAGGTAAGGTAAAGTAAGGAAAGGCAAGGTAAAGTAAAAAAGGCAAGGTAAGGTAAGAAAAGTTAAGGAAGGGAAGGGTAGGTATGGTAAGGTAAGGCAAGGTAAGGTAAAGTAAGGTAAGGTAAGGTAAAGTAAGGTAAGGTACGGTAAGGTAAAGGAAGGTAAGGTAAGGCAAGGTAAGGTAAAGAAAGGTAAGGTAAGGCAAGTTAAGGTAAAGTCAGGTAAGGCAAGGCAAGGTAAGGCAAGGTAAGGAAAAGTAAGGTAAGATAAGGCAAGGTAAGGTAAGGTAACGTAAGGTAAGGCAAGGCAACGTAAAGTAAGGCAACGTAAGGCAACGTAAGGCAAGGCAAGGTAAGGTAAGGCAACGTAAGGCAACGTAAGGCAACGTAAAGTAAGGCAACGTAAGGTAAGGCAACGTAAGGTAAGGCAAGGAAACGTAAGGTAAGGCAACGTAAGGTAAGGCAACGTAAGGTAAGGCAACGTAAGGCAAGGAAACTTAAGGGAAGGCAACGTAAGGCAACGTATCGTAAGGTAAGGCAACTTAAGGCAACGTAAGGTAAGGCAACGTAAGGCAACGTAAGGTAAGGTAAGGCAACGTAAGGCAACGTAAGGTAAGGCAAAGTCAGGTAAGGCAACGTAAGGTAAGGTAAGGCAACGTAAGGCAACGTAAAGGTAAGGCAACGTAATGTAAGGCAACGTAAGGTAAGGCAACGTAAGGCAACGTAAGTTAAGGTAAGGCAACGTAAGGCAACGTAAGGCAAGGCAAGGGAAGGTAAGGCAAGGTAAGGCGTCATAAGACAACTTAAGGCAGGGCAAGGCAAGGGAACGTAAGGTAAGGCAACGTAAGGTAAGGCAAGGCAACGTAACGTAAGGCAACGTAAGGCAACGTAAGGTAAGGTAAGGCAACGTAAGGTAATGCAACGTAAGGCAACGTAAAGTAAGGCAACGTAAGGTAAGGCAACCTAAGGTAAGGCAACGTAAGGTAAGGCTACGTAAGATAAGGCAACGTAAAGGTAAGGCAACGTAAGGTAAGGCAACGTATGGTAAGGCAACGTAAGGCAACGTAAGGTAAGGCAACGTAAGGTAAGGCAACGTAAGGTAAGGCAACGTAAGGCAAGGCAACGTAATTTAAGGCAAAGTAAGGCAACGTAAGGTAAGGCAACGTAAGGCAACGTAAGGAAAGGCAACTTAAGGCAACGTAAGGTAAGGCAACGTAAAGCAACGTAAGGTAAGGCAACGTAAGGTAAGGCAACGTAAAGCAACGTAAGGTAAGGCAACGTAAGGTAAGGAAACGTAAGGCAACGTAAGGTAAAGCAACGTAAGGTAAGGCAACGTAAGACAACGTAAGGTAAGGCAACGTAAGGCAAAAATAAGGTAAGGCAACGTAAGTTAAGGCAACGTAAGGCAACATAAGGCAAGGAAACATAAGGCAAGGCAACGTAAGGCAAGGCAACATAAGGCAACCTAAGGCAAGGCAACGTAAGGTAAGGCAACGTAAGGCAACGTAAGGTAAGGCAACGTAAGGTAAGGTAACGTATGGTAAGGCAACGTAAGGTAAGGTAAGGCAACCTAAGGTAAGGTAAGGCAATGTAAGGCAACGTAAGGTAAAGGCAACATAAGGCAACGTAAGGTAAGGCAACCTAAGGCAACGTTGGCTAAGGCAACGTAAGGCAACGTAAGTTAAGGCAACGTAAGGTAAGGCAACGTAAGGTAAGGCAACGTAAGGTAAGGCAACATAAAGAAACGTAATTAAGGCAACGTAAGGTAAGGCAACGTAAGGTAAGGTAAGGCAACGTAAGTTAAGGCAACGTAAGGCAACGTAAGCTAAGGCAAGGAAACGTAAGGTAAGGCAACGTAAGGTAAGGCAACGTAAGGCAAGGAAACTTAAGGGAAGGCAACGTAAGGCAACGTATCGTAAGGTAAGGCAACTTAAGGCAACGTAAGTTAAGGCAACGTAAGGCAACATAAGGTAAGGTAAGGCAACGTAAGGCAACGTAAGGTAAGGCAAAGTCAGGTAAGGCAACGTAAGGCAACGTAAAGGTAAGGCAACGTAAGGTAAGGTAAGGCAACGTAAGGCAAGGCAACGTAAGGTAAGGTAAGGCAACGTAAGGCAACGTAAGTTAAGGTAAGGCAACGTAAGGCAACGTAAGGCAAGGCAAGGCAAGGGAAGGTAAGGCAAGGTAAGGCGTCATAAGACAACTTAAGGCAGGGCAAGGCAAGGGAACGTAAGGTAAGGCAACGTAAGGCAACGTAAGGTAAGGCAAGGCAACGTAACGTAAGGCAACGTAAGGCAACGTAAGGTAAGGTAAGGCAACGTAAGGTAATGCAACGTAAGGCAACCTAAGGTAAGGCAACGTAAGGTAAGGCTACGTAAGATAAGGCAACGTAAAGGTAAGGCAACGTAAGGTAAGGCAACGTATGGTAAGGCAACGTAAGGTAAGGCAACGAAAGGCAAGGCAACGTAAGGCAAGGCAACGTAAGGTAAGGCAACGTAAGGTAAGGCAACGTAAGGCAACGTAAGGAAAGGCAACTTAAGGCAACGTAAGGTAAGGCAACGTAAAGCAACGTAAGGTAAGGCAACGTAAGGTAAGGCAACGTAAAGCAACGTAAGGTAAGGCAACGTAAGGTAAGGAAACGTAAGGCAACGTAAGGTAAAGCAACGTAAGGTAAGGCAACGTAAGACAACGTAAGGTAAGGCAACGTAAGGCAAAAATAAGGTAAGGCAACGTAAGTTAAGGCAACGTAAGGCAACATAAGGCAAGGAAACATAAGGCAAGGCAACGTAAGGCAAGGCAACATAAGGCAACCTAAGGCAAGGCAACGTAAGGTAAGGCAATGTAAGGCAACGTAAGGCAAGGCAACGTAAGGCAACGTAAGGCAAGGCAACGTAAGTTAAGGCAACGTAAGGTAAGGCAACGTAAGGCAACGTAAGGTAAAGGCAACGTAAGGCAAGGCAACGTAAGGTAAGGCATCGTAAGGCAACGTAAGTCAAGGCAACGTAAGGCAAGGCAACGTAAGTTAAGGAAACGTAAGGCAACGTAAGGTAAGGCAACGTAAGGAAACGTAAGGCAAGGCAACGTAAGCTAAGGCAACGTAAGGTAAGGCAACATAAGGGAAGGCATCGTAAGGTAAGGTAACGTAAGGCAACGTAAGGTAAGGGAAGGTAAGGCAACTTAAGGTGTGGATGACCTTGTGAGCACTTGGTTACAAGAAAAAGGTCATGAGGCCCCTCGAAGCTTGGCTACCTAAGCTTAGTTATTATGTTACAATAGTTATGGCCGAAACGCAAGGCTTAGCAAGTTCAAAGCCACTTAGATCATAGTACAGAACGTAGTGAGACTGAGATAATCATGTTTGTAATTGTTTCTTTTTAAGAACTTGATGTTTAGATAATTATAATAGCCGTGGTAACAGAATAATGCAGTATTGTGTTGTATTTAGACCTTTTGTAATAAATGACTAAAATAATGTAACCAATGATGAGCCTTTATTTTGCAATATGTATGAGCTAATTAACTAGTGTATATATGTCAGCGCTTTATCCTTAATAAATTGAGACTTGTTGATCATCATCTGATGTGCATGTCTCCCGTCGTTTCCGACAAATGGTGACCCCGACGTGATAAAGGTGACCGTATATACGAGCCTTGTTGCCACGGCGGAACGACGAGTGGTTCGAGTCCTTACGTGGCGAGGACGGCTTTAAGCGCAGGAGGAACCGCGCCGAGCCCCAGGTGACCGTATAGATGAGCCTGGTCGATACGTGCTGCCGAGACCTTGGAGAGCCGCAACAGCGCTGACGTTTTAAGGTATGGAGAGGCAAGCAGCATATGATTTATTTACCTGTTTCTTAACTAAGCGGCAGGTCAAAGATGTAGATTTAAAAAAGGAACTTCCAAATTTATTAGCATATGGTCAAGAGCAGGGTTGTTTTCAAAACCCGCATACTGTACACGAGTTGTCTGAATGGCGCAAATTCGGAGATAAATTATGGGAGGCAGCAATTGATGGGGACAAAACCGCAAAGAAGTTCGGTAAAGCATGGAAAATTATACATAATGAGCTGTTACAGTACCAGGCAGAACAAAAAGCCGCCGTGCATGCCACAGCCGCGCAAGATAAAAATAAGTCTTATATCTCTGACTGGATGCAGGTTCCTATTTTACCTCCCAGCACAAATACTGTTGTTCTACCTCCCCCTCGACCTCCTCCGCCTCCTGATGCAGTTGTTCCCTCTGCGCCCCTGGCGGTGCCTCCACATTCTCTGCCAGCTGCTACTTTCCCGGCAGTAGACTCACCACCAGATCCACTCCCCTCTGATTCTATTCCAACCCCTATCAAGGTATCTACCACGTCTCCTAGCCCGAAGGGTGATACCTTGCCTGGTGCTGAATCGGATTTGGCCGAAGCCATGGCAAGGGAGCATCGAGAAGCATGGGCAACTTTAGCTAGAGAGGGTGTAGATACGGGAGATGCTGATGTGTTTCACGCGGCCGCTCAGTTGGCGTGCCCAGTAATTTATCATCCCTTGCCCGGCGGCGGATTGAATGCTACTGTAACAGCCCTAGACTGGAAGCTTTTATCACAGCTCCGATCCACTGTTAGTCAGTTTGGAGTGAGCAGTGAACCCGTTAAACAAATGTTAGATTATATATGGGATACACAGTTATTATTGCCCTCCGACTGCAGAGGAGTGGTTCGCCTCCTTTTTTCACCACATCAACAACTGCTTTTTAATGCTCATTGGCAAACTTTGGTAAATCAATGTCTAGCTGTGCAGCGAGACCCAGCAGATCCCCTTTATGATATAACTATGGAGGAATTAATGGGTCTGGGACCATTTTTGCGAACGGAGGCTCAGGCACTTATCGGCCCAGATAAACTACGTGAAGATATGCGCCTTGTTCGGTTGGCAATTACTCGTGTAAAGGATCCGGGTGGTGTACCAGTTTACATGGGAATTAAACAAGGTCGTGACGAGCATTTTGGCACCTTTATAGACAAAGTTGCTTCTGCTATTGAACGTGCAGGAGTGCAAGATTTCATGAAAGGAGCATTGTTAAAACAATGCGCCTTGCAAAATTGTAATGCCACTACACGTAATGTGTTAAACACGTTGGGAGCTAATTGGACCATTGAGGAAGCATTAGAGAAAATGTCTCACATTCCAGTGGGTCCACAAGCCTTTGTAGTTGAAGCTATTAAAGAGTTAGGACAGGGATTACAGGAACAGGCAAAAGCCTCTCAACCACAAGTGTTAGCTGCTCTTGCACCTCTCCAAGTGTCCGCTGCGCAAACAAGGAATGCACAACCCAGAGGCCGGCCGAAATGTTATCGTTGTGGAGTGCTCGGACACACTCGGCGAGAATGTGCAGCAACAGGAATATGGTGTGCCCGATGCCGATCTGATACACACAATACTGGAGCTTGTCGCCGCAGATCGGGAAACTTCAATGGGAGCGCGACTCGCAGCTTCCGTGCGACGACACAAGTGGCCGCTGCTCAACCAGCACTGCCTCTACACTTTCGCCAGCAACCCGAGGCAGCCTTGGGCTCGACTTGGCAGCCTCAGTAGATACTAATTTGCTGACGAACCAGCCACACAAGATCTCAACTGGAATCATCGGACCGCTAAAAATTGATGGACAACAAGTAGGAGCACTGTTAATTGAGAGATCCTCCGCTTCAATGTTGGGACTTTTTGTACTCCCTGGACTCATTGATGCTGACTACACCGGAGAAATCATGATTATGGCCCATACGCCGTTTCCACCTGTTTGTATTCGCAAGGGACAACGAATTGCTCAATTGATACCAATGCCACAATTAACCAACAAGCTGACTCCAATTTCTACTTTTCCCCGAGAAGACAAAGGATTTGGTTCTACAGGAGGACTCACGCTGTTAACAATGAACCTCTCAGAGCGTCCTAAACGTAAAGTTACAGTGACCTATCAAGGAACTCATACTACATTGTTAGGACTTTTTGACACTGGGGCGGATTCTAGTATAATTGCCCCACAATTTTGGCCTTCTGATTGGCCAATTCAGCCAGCTACGGTAACAGTTTCTGGAGTTGGGGGTCTAACACTGGCCCAACAATCACCTACCGTGACTGTAAAAATTGATGGCCGGAAAGTCTCTGCTGTTTTTTCAATAGTTCAGCTGCCACCTACTGTTCAATGTTTAGTTGGCCGAGATATTCTCGCTCAATTGGGACTGGTTCTCACAAATGAGCACCCTTTAACCTTGTAGCCATTGCTTGGTCTTTCCCAATTCCCATAACTTGGACAACTGATACACCAGTATGGGTTAAGCAATGGCCTTTAAAACGGGAAAGCCTTCAGCAAGCACATCATTTGGTGCAGGAACAACTTCAGCAAGGACATTTAAAATTATCTACTAGTCCCTGGAATACTCCTATCTTTGTTATCAAGAAAAAGTCAGGAAAATATCGTCTTTTGCATGATCTAAGAGCTGTGAATGAGCAAATGGAACCTATGGGGGCCTTGCAACCAGGCCTCCCAAATCCATCTATGCTCCCTCAAGATTGGCCTCTACTGATCATTGACCTGAAAGATTGTTTTTTCACTATTGATTTGCACCCAAAAGACACAAGACGTTTTGCATTTACATTACCCTCTTTGAATAGAGAAGGTCCAGATCAACGCTTTGAATGGACAGTATTGCCTCAAGGTATGAGAAATAGCCCGACCTTATGCCAGCTATATGTTGATGCTGCTCTTCAACCACTCCGGAAACATTGGAAATCAGTGATTATCTATCATTACATGGACGATATATTATTTGCACAAGCAACACCTTTTACAGACAAACAAGTAAATACAATTCGGCAAACACTTGCTCATTCAAAATTGATCATCGCTCCTGAAAAAATACAGCGCTCTTCGCCATGGAAATACTTAGGTTGGACTTTAACAGAACGTACAGTATCTCCTCAAAAGATTCAGTTGAATTTGAATCTGAAAATATTAAATGATGCTCAACGTCTCTTGGGAGACCTACAGTGGTTGAAACCTATTGTGGGCATTCCCAATGAAATTTTAGACACTCTACGACCATTACTACAAGGCACAAATCCTGCTCAAGCAATTTCAGTAACTCTAGAGCAGAAGTGTGTCATACAGCAAATAGCAGATAGGATAACAACTGGCTGTACGTCTCGTTTTATCTCATCACAGGAACTCAGCCTACTCATATGGCTGGGCCAGCATCATTTATTAGGAGCCATCGCTCAGATTTCATCACAAGGAACAGAACTGAGTGTTTTAGCATGGATGTCTCCAAGTCTACAACAAACGAAGACATTAGTCCAACAAGTTGAAGTATTAGCTCATCTTATTAAAAGAGGCCGTGAAAGAGTTTTGCAACTTCATGGTCGTGAACCTACCATGATACATATCCCGATGAACTCTAAAGACACTCTCCAGTGGTATCTTGACAACAGCAAAGACCTTCAGGAAGCCCTTTTGGGTACCTCAGCTAGCGTCAACATCAATTTATTTAAATCACCCCTGCTACAATGGATGGGGAAATGGCGCTGGTTTGCCTGTCCAAAAAGAAAACGGGATCCAATTCCCCAAGCCATCACCGCGTATACTGACGCAGGAAGGAAATCTCGAACTGCAGCCATAACGTGGCAGCAAGACGGAAAATGGCAACATCATATTTTGCCTGCAGAAGAAACGGACTCTCTACAAACCTTGGAACTATCTGCTGTGATTTGGGCATTGATGACTTTGACTGATCCTTTAAACATTGTCACAGACTCATTATATGTTGCAGGAATTGTGGAACGTATTGAAGACGCCTTTATCAAAATGGTTCAAAACAAAAGACTATATGAGTTATTTCTCCAATTACAAAGGGCAATTAAACAAAGGGAAAATGCATTTTGTATTTTGCACATTCATAGTCACAAATGGGATGTTGGTTTAGGTGAAGGTCCTATCTGGGTCCCAGCAAGGTGGACGAAGGCTGCACCAAAGGCTGCACCGAATGTTGCAACTACTGAAAACATGCTCCCGAATTCTGATAATGACGTGGATTGAGATCCTAGTTCTCATGATTGTGTCGTCGACCCAAGGTCACATCAGTCCAAGAACTAACTTATGGGTAACTTGGGCAAACAAAACGGGTGTAACCTCCTTTTGTCTCTCTTTGGCATCCGCCACCGACCCTTTTCAAACTTGCCTACTTGGAATTCCGGGGTTCAACGAGTCAGACTTTAAGGGTCTGACCAGAGGGAATTGTGATGTTCATACGAGGCAGGATGAATGTGCTGCCCGTTTGTTAGCAGGATTAAATGTTTCTTTACCTTGGGATCCCCAAGAGATCAAACTGTTAGGCAGTCGCATGTTGAATAGAACAGCCAATGAATATGGATGTTTTAAATTAGGGTTTTATATTTATAAGAAAACTGACAAACTAATGTGGTTAACACCTAAAGAATGGCCTTTTTGGAATGCCACATATATGTGTGGTGGACCTTCTTATGGATGGGCAAAGAATCAGACCATAATTTGGGCAAACCGCACTGCGATGAAATTGCCCCATGATCTTTATTTGATATGTGGAAACCGTGCTTGGCAAGGAATTCCCCAAAACCCTATGAGAGGCCCCTGTTACTTAGGAAAACTGGGTTTATTTGCCCCAAATGTGTCTGAAATTCATTCTCTTTTTCCTAACCATCGTCTCAAACGCTCCATAGCAGCGTTATCACCTGACTGTAATGATCAAGTGGAACTTTGGGGTCCGACAGCCCGAATTTTTGCATCCCTTGTACCTGGTGTGGGTACAGCACATGCATTGAATACTTTAGGGAAATTGGCATGTTGGATTGTAAAACAATCTAATGTAACTACTGAAATTTTGTCTGAAATGGTACAAGATATGGATAGTTTGAGACACCAAATTTTACAAAACAGAGCTGCCATTAATTTTTTACTATTGGCTCAAGGTCATAGTTGTGAAAATTTTGAAGAAATGTGTTGTTTTAATTTGTCTTCTAATTCTAAGTCAATTCACCAGCACCTGCAATGGTTACGAGATCACACACGAAATATCAAAGTGGTCTCTAATCCCATAGACAAGTGGTTGTCCTCTTTTGGACTGGGTCAATGGCTCAGAACATTTATTATGTATGCATTAGGTATAGGGATTGTGATACTGTTCATAATCATCCTGTTACCTTGTTTGCTGACTTGTTTGCAAAACTTAGTCCTCAACTTAATCCACAAGTCACAGGCCAATGTTTTCTTACTTAAAGAAAACGGGGGAAATGTGGATGACCTTGTGAGCACTTGGTTACAAGAAAAAGGTCATGAGGCCCCTCGAAGCTTGGCTACCTAAGCTTAGTTATTATGTTACAATAGTTATGGCCGAAACGCAAGGCTTAGCAAGTTCAAAGCCGCTTAGATCATAGTACAGAACGTAGTGAGACTGAGATAATCATGTTTGTAATTGTTTCTTTTTAAGAACTTGATGTTTAGATAATTATAATAGCCGTGGTAACAGAATAATGCAGTATTGTGTTGTATTTAGACCTTTTGTAATAAATGACTAAAATAATGTAACCAATGATGAGCCTTTATTTTGCAATATGTATGAGCTAATTAACTAGTGTATATATGTCAGCGCTTTATCCTTAATAAATTGAGACTTGTTGATCATCATCTGATGTGCATGTCTACCGTCGTTTCCGACATTAAGGTAAGGGAACGTAAGGCAACGTAAGGTAAGGCAACGTAAGGCAAAGAAACGTAAGGTAAGGCAACGTAACACAAAGTAAGGTAAGGCAAGGTAAGGCAACGCAAGGTAAGGCAACGTAATGCAAGGCAACGTAAGGCAAGGCAACGTAAGGCAACGTAAGTTAATGCAACATAAGGCAACGTAAGGTAAGGCAACGTAAGGTAAGGCAACGTAAGGCAACGTAAGGCAACGTAAGGCAAGGCAACGTAAGTTAAGGCAACGTAAGGCAACGTAAGGCAAGGCAACGTAAGGCAAGGCAACGTAAGGTAAGGCAACCTAAGGTAAGGCAACCTAAGGCAAAGTAAGTTAAGGCAACGTAAGGCAACGTAAGGTAAGGCAACGTAAGGTAAGGCAACGTACGGCAACGTAAGGTAAGGCAACGTAAGGGAACGTAAGGTAAGGGAACGTAAGTTAAAGCAACGTAAGGCAACGTACTGCAAGGCAACGTAAGGTAAGGCAACGTAAGGCAAAGTAAGGTAAGGCAACGTAAGGCAACGTAACGTAAGGCAACGTAAGGCAAGGAAGCGTAAGGCAACGTAAGGTAAGGCAACGTAAGGTAAGGCAACGTAAGGCAAGGTAACGTAAGGTAAGGCAACGTAAGGCAACGTAAGGCACGGCAACGTAAGGCAACGTAAGGCAAGGCAACGTAAGGCAAGGCAACGTAAGGCAAAGGAAGGTAAGGCAACGTAAGGCAACGTAAGGTAAGGAAACGTAACGCTAGGCAACGTAAGGAAACGTAAGGCAACGTAAGGTAAGGCAACGTAAGGTAAGGAATTTTAAGGCAACGTAAGGTAAGGCAACGTAAGGCAACGTAAGGTAAGGCAACGTAAGGCAACGTAATGTAAGGCAACGTAAGGTAAGACTACGTAAGGCAATGTAAGGCAACTTAACGTAAGGCAACGTAAGCTAATGCAACGTAAAGCAACGTAAGGCACGGCAACGTAAGGCAACGTAAGGCAAGGCAACGTAAGGCAAGGCAATGTAAGGCAACGTAAGGCAACGTAAGGCAAGGCAACGTAAGGCAACATACTTCAAGGCAACGTAAGGTAAGGCAACGTAAGGCAAGGCAAATTATGGTAAGGCAACGTAAGGGAACGTAATGTAAGGCAACGTAAGACAAGGCAACTTAAGGCAACGTAAGGCAACGAAAGGCAAAGTAAGTTAAGGCAACGTAAGGGAACGTAAGGTAAGGGAACGTAAGTTAAAGCAACGTAAGGCAACGTACTGCAACGCAACGTAAGGTAAGGCAACATAAGGCAAGGTAACGTAAGGTAAGGCAACGTAAGGCAAGGCAAAGTAAGGTAAGGCAACGTAAGGCAAAGGAAGGTAAGGCAATGTAAGGCAACGTAAGGTAAGGCAACGAAAGGCAATGTAAGGCAACGTAAGTTAACGCAACGTAACGCTAGGCAACGTAAGGAAACGTAAGGCAACGTAAGGTAAGGCAACGTAAGGTAAGGCATTTTAAGGCATCGTAAGATAAGGCAACGTAAGGCAACGTAAGGTAAGGCAACGTAAGGCAACGTAAGGTAAGGCAACGTAAGGCAATGTAATGTAAGGCAACGTAAGGTAATGTAAGGTAAGGCAACGTAAGGCAAGGCAACTTAAGGTAAGGCAACGTAAGGCAAGGCAACGTAAGGTAAGGCTACCTAAGGCAATGTAAGGCAACTTAACGTAAGGCAACGTAAGGTAATGCAACGTAAAGCAACGTAAGACACGGCAACGTAAGGCAACGTAAGGCAAGGCAAATTAAGGCAAGGCAACGTAAGTTAAAGCAACGTAAGGCAACGTAAGGCAAGGCAAGTTAAGGTAAGGCAACGTAAGGCAACGTAAGGCAAGGTAAGGTAAGGCAACAAAAGGTAAGGCAAAGTTAGGTCTACGTGAGGCAAGGCAACGTGAGGCAAGGCAACGTAAGGCAAGGCAACGTAAGGCAAGGCAACGTAAGGCAACGTAAGGTAAGGCAAAGTAAGGCAACGTAAGGCAAGGCAACGTAAGGTAAGGCAAAGTAAGGCAACGTAAGGCAAGGCAACGTAAGGCAAGGCAACGTAAGGTAAGGCAACGTAAGGTAAGGCAACCTAAGGCAATGTAAGGCAAGGCAAAGTAAGGTAAGGCAACGTAAAGTAAGGCAACGTAAGGTAAGGCAACGTAAGGTAAGGCAACGTAAGGTAAGGCAACGTACGGCAACGTAAGATAAAGGCAACGTGAGGCAAGGCAACTTAAGGTAAGGCAACGTAAGGGAACGTAATGTAAGGCAACGTAAGACAAGGCAACGTAAGGCAACGTAAGGCAACGTAAGGTGAGGCAACATAAGGTAAAGGCAACGTAAGGTAAGGTAAAGTAAGGCAACGTAAGGTAAGGAAACATAAGGCAAGGTAAGGTAAGTCAACAGAAGGTAAGGCAACGTAAGGAAACGTAATGTAAGGCAACGTAAGGCAAGGAAGCGTAAGGCATCGTAAGGTAAGGCAACGTAAGGCAAGGTAACGTAAGGTAAGGCAACGTAAGGCAACGTAAGGTAAGGCAACATAAGGTAAAGTCAACGTAAGGTAAGGTAAAGTAAGGCAACGTAAGGTAAGGAAACATAAGGCAAGGTAAGGTAAGGCAACAGAAGGTAAGGCAACGTAAGGAAACGTAATGTAAGGCAACGTAAGGCAAGGAAGCGTAAGGCATCGTAAGGTAAGGCCACGTAAGGCAAGGTAACGTAAGGTAAGGCAACGTAAGGCAACGTAAGGTAAGGCAACATAAGGTAAAGTCAACGTAAGGTAAGGTAAGGTAAGGCAACGTAAGGCAAGGCAATGTAAGGTAAGGCAACGTAAGGCAACGTAAGGCAAGGCAACGTAAGGTAAGGCAACGTAAGGCAAAGGAAGGTAAGGCAACGTAAGGCAACGTAAGGTAAGGCAACGTAAGGAAAGGTAAAGGCAACGTAAGGAAACGTAAGGCAACGTAAGGAAACATAAGGCAACGTAAGGTAAGGCAACGTAAGGCAAGGAAACGTAAGGCAAGGCAACGTAAGGCAACTTAAGGCAACGTAAGGTAAGGCAACGTAAGGAAACGTAAGGCAAGGCAACGTAAGGCAACGTAAGGTAAGGCAACGTAAGGTAAGGCAACGTAAGGCAACGTAAGGCAAGGCAACGTAAGTTAAGGCAACGTAAGGCAACGTAAGGCAAGGCAACGCAAGGCAAGGCAACGCAAGGCAAGGCAACGCAAGGCAAGGCAACGCAAGGCAAGGCAACGTAAGGCAAGGCAACGTAAGGTAAGGCAAACTAAGGCAAAGTAAGTTAAGGCAACGTAAGGTAAGGCAACGTAAGTTAAGGCAACGTACGTCAACGTAAGGTAAGGCAACGTAAGGGAACGTAATGTAAGGCAACGTAAGACAAGGCAACGTAAGGCAACGAAAGGCAAAGTAAGGTAAGGCAACGTAAGGGAACGTAAGGTAAGGGAACCTAAGTTAAAGCAACGTAAGGCAACGTACTGCAAGGCAACGTAAGGTAAGTCAATGTAAGGCAAACTAAGGTAAGGCAACGTAAGGCAAGGTAAAGTAAGGCAACGTAAGGCAAGGAAGCGTAAGGCAACGTAAGGTAAGGCAACGTAAGGTAAGGCAACGTAAGGCAAGGTAACGTAAGGTAAGGCAACGTAAGGCAACGTAAGGCAAGGCAATGTAAGGTAAGGCAACGTAAGGCAAAGGAAGGTAAGGCAACGTAAGGCAACCTAAGGTAAGGCAACGTAAGGCAAGGCAACCTAAGGCAATGTAAGGCAACGTAAGTTAAGGCAACGTAACGCTAGGCAACGTAAGGAAACGTAAGGCAACGTAAGGTAAGGCAAAGTAAGGTAAGGAATTTTAAGGCAACGTAAGGTAAGGCAATGTAAGGCAACGTAAGGTAAGGCAACGTAAGGTAAGGAATTTTAAGGCAACGTAAGGTAAGGCAATGTAAGGCAACGTAAGGTAAGGCAACGTAAGGCAACGTAATGTAAGGCAATGTAAGGTAAGACTACGTAAGGCAATGTAAGGCAACTTAACGTAAGGCAACGTAAGCTAATGCAACGTAAAGCAACGTAAGGCACGGCAACGTAAGGCAAGGCAATGTAAGGCAACGTAAGGCAACGTAAGGCAAGGCAACGTAAGGCAACATACTTCAAGGCAACGTAAGGTAAGGCAACGTAAGGCAAGGCAAATTAAGGTAAGGCAACGTAAGGGAACGTAATGTAAGGCAACGTAAGACAAGGCAACTTAAGGCAACGTAAGGCAACGAAAGGCAAAGTAAGTTAAGGCAACGTAAGGCAACGTAAGGTAAGGGAACGTAAGTTAAAGCAACGTAAGGCAACGTACTGCAACGCAACGTAAGGTAAGGCAACGTAAGGCAACGTAAGGTAAAGGCAACATAAGGTAAGGAAACGTAAGGCAACGTAAGGTAATGCAACGTAAGGCAAAGAAAGTTAAGGCAACTTAAGGCAACGTAATGTAAGGCAACGTAAGGCAAGGAAGCGTAAGGCAACGTAAGGTAAGGCAACGTAAGGCAAGGTAACGTAAGATAAGGCAACGTAAGGCAACGTAAGGCAAGGCAACGTAAGGCAAGGCAACGTAAGGTAACGTAACGCAACGTAAGGCAAGGCAACGTAAGACAACATACTTCAAGGCAACGTAAGGTAAGGCAACGTAAGGCAACGTAAGGCAAGGTAAGGTAAGGCAACAGAAGGTAAGGCAACGTAAGGTCTACGTGAGGCAAGGCAACGTAAGGCAAGGCAACGTAAGACAACGTAAGGCAACGTAAGGTAAGGCAAAGTAAGGCAACGTAAGGTAAGGCAACCTAATGCAAGGTAACGTAAGGTAAAGGCAACCTAAGGCAATGTAAGGCAAGGCAACGTAAGTAAGGCAACGTAAGTAAGGCAACGTTAGGCAACGTAAGGTAAGGCAACGTAAGGCAACGTAAGGTAAGGCAACGTAATGCAAGGTAACGTAAGGTAAGGCAACGTAAGGCAAAGTAAGGTAAGGCAAACTAAGGCAACGCAATGTAAGGTAAGGCAACATAAGGCAACGTAAGGCAAGGCAACGTAAGGTAAGGCAACGTAAGCAAAGGAAGGCAAGGCAACGTAAGGCAACGTAAGCTAAGGCAACGTAAGGTAAGGCAACGTAAGGAAACGTAAAGGCAACGTAAGGAAACGTGAGGCAACTTAAGGAAACGTGAGGCAACTTAAGGAAACGTAAGGCAACGTAAGGTAAGGCAACGTAAGGCAAGGCAACGTAAGGTAAGGGAAGGTAACGCAACGAAAGGTAAGGCAACGTAATGCAAGGAAACGTAAGGCAAGGCAACGTAAGGCAACGTAAGGCAACGTAAGGCAACGTAAGGCAAGGCAACGTAAGGCAAGGCAACGTAAGGTAAGGCAACGTAAGGTAAGGAAACGTAAGGCAACGTAAGTTAATGCAACGTAAGGCAACGTAAGGTAAGGCAACGTAAGGTAAGGCAACGTAAGGCAACGTAAGGTAAGGCCACGTAAGGAAACGTAAGGCAAGGCAACGTAAGTTAAGGCAAGGCAAGGTAACTTAAGGCAAGGCAACGTAAGGCAACGTAAGGCAACGTAAGGCAAGGCAACGTAAGGCAAGGCAACGTAAGGTAAGGCAACGTAAGGTAAGGAAACGTAAGGCAACGTAAGTTAATGCAACGTAAGGCAACGTAAGGTAAGGCAACGTAAGGTAAGGCAACGTAAGGCAACGTAAGGTAAGGCCACGTAAGGAAACGTAAGGCAAGGCAACGTAAGTTAAGGCAAGGCAAGGTAACTTAAGGCAAGGCAACGTAAGGCAAGGCAACGTAAGGTAAGGCAACGTAAGGTAAGGCAACCTAAGGCAAAGTAAGTTAAGGCAACGTAAGTTAAGGCAACGTAAGGTAAGGCAAAGTAAGGTAAGGCAACGTACGGCAACGTTAGTTAAGGCAACGTAGGGCAAGGCAAATTAAGGTAAGGCAACGTAAGGGAACGTAATGTAAGGCAAGGTAAGACAAGGCAACGTAAGGCAACGTAAGGCAACGAAAGGCAAAGTAAGGTAAGGCAACGTAAGGAAAGGCAACGTAATGTAAGGAAACGTAAGGCAAGGCAACGTAAGGCAACTTAAGGCAAGGCAACGTAAGCTAAGGCAATGCAAGGCAACGTAAGGTAAGGCAACGTAATGCAAGGTAACGTAAGGTAAGGAAACGTAAGGCAACGTAAGGCAAGGCAACGTAATGTAAGGCAACGTAAGGCAACGTAAGGCAAGGTAAGGTAAGGCAACAAAAGGTAAGGCAACGTAAGGTCTACGTGAGGCAAGGCAACGTAAGGCAAGGCAACGTAATGTAAGGCAACGTAAGGAAACGTAAGGCAAGGCAACGTAAGGCAAGGCAACGTAAGGTAAGGCAACCTAAGGCAACGTAAGGCAAGGCAACGTAAGGTAAGGCAACGTAAGGTAAGGCAAAGTAAGGCAACGTAAGGTAAGGCAACGTAATGCAAGGTAACGTAAGGTAAGGAAACGCAAGGCAACGTAAGGCAAGGTAAGGTAAGGCAACCTAAGGTAATGTAAAGCAAGGCAACGTAAGGTAAGGCAACGTCAGGCAACTTAAGGTAAGGCAACGTTAGGCAACGTAAGGCAAGGCAACGTAAGGTAAGGCAAAGTAAGTTAAGGGAAGGTAAGGCAACTTAAGGTAAGGGAACGTAAGGCAACGTAAGGTAAGGCAATATAAGGCTAAGAAACGTAAGGTAAGGCAACGTAACGCAAGGACATGAAAGGCAAGGCAACGTAAGGCAACTTAAGGCAACGTAAGGTAAGGCAACGTAAGGCAAGGCAACTTAAGGTAAGGCAACGTAAGGCAAGGCAACGTAAGGTAAGGCAACGTAAGGTAAAGCAACGTAAGGCAATGTAAGTCAACGTAAGTTAAGGCAAAGTAATTTAAGGCAACGTAAGGCAAGGCAACTTAAGGTAAGGCTACGTAAGGCAACGTAAGGCAAGGCAACGTAAGGTAAGGCAACGTAAGGTAAGGCAACGTAAGGCAACGTAAGGTAAGGCAACGTAAGGCAACGTAAGGTAAGGCAACGTAAGGAAAGGCAACGTAAGGAAAGGCAACGTAATGTAAGGAAACGTAAGGTAAGGCAACGTAAGGCAACTTAAGGCAAGGCAACGTAAGCTAAGGCAATGCAAGGAAATGTAAGGTAAGGCAACGTAATGCAAGGTAACGTAAGGTAAGGAAACGTAAGGCAACGTAAGGAACGGCAACGTAATTTAAGGCAACGTAAGGCAACGTAAGGCAAGGTAAGGTAAGGCAACAAAAGGTAAGGCAACGTAAGGTCTACGTGAGGCAAGGCAACGTAAGGCAAGGCAACGTAAGGTAAGGCAACGTAAGGAAACGTAAGGCAAGGCAACGTAAGGCAAGGCAACGTAAGGTAAGGCAACGTAAGGCAACGTAAGGCTAGGCAACGTAAGGTAAGGCAACGTAAGGTAAGGCAAAGTAAGGCAACGTAAGGTAAGGCAACGTAATGCAAGATAACGTAAGGTAAGGAAACGCAAGGCAACGTAAGGAACGGCAACGTAATGTAAGGCAACCTAAGGCAATGTAAGGTAAGGCAACCTAAGGCAACGTAAGGTAAGGCAACGTAAGGCAAGGCAACCTAAGGAAACGTAAGGCAACGTAAGGTAAAGGCAACGTAAGGCAACGTAAGGCAAGGCAACGTAAGGTAAGGCAACGTGAGGCAACGTAAGGAAACGTAAGGTAAAGGCAACATAAGGAAAAGGCAACGTAAGGTAAGGCAACGTA
The DNA here is from genome assembly GCF_032191515.1 of Phaenicophaeus curvirostris. Taxonomy (NCBI): domain Eukaryota; kingdom Metazoa; phylum Chordata; class Aves; order Cuculiformes; family Cuculidae; genus Phaenicophaeus; species Phaenicophaeus curvirostris. Next base: position 187,874 of record NW_027206777.1, on the reverse strand, counting down.
AGGCAACCTAAGGCAAGGCAACATAAGGCATGGCAACGTAAAGTAAGGGAACGTAAGTTAACGTAGGGCAACGTAAGGTAAGACAACGTAAGTTAACATAATGCAAGGCAACGTAAGGTAAGGCACCGTAAGGCAACGTAAGGCAAGGCAACGTAAGGAAACGTAAGGCAAGGCAAAGTAAGGTAAGGCAAAGTAAGTTAAGGGAAGGTAAGGCAACTTAAGTTAAGGGAACGTAAGGCAACGTAAGGTAAGGCAATATAAGGCTAAGAAACTTAAGGTAAGGCAATGTAACGCAACGTAAGTTAAGACAACACAAGATAAGGCAACGTAATGCAAGCAAACGTAAGGCAAGGCAACGTAAGGCAACTTAAGGCAACGTAAGGTAAGGCAACGTAAGGCAAGGCAACTTAAGGTAAGGCAACGTAGGGCAACGTAATGCAAGGCAACGTAATGCAAGGCAACGTAAGGTAAGGCAACGTAAGGCAACGTATTTCAACGTAAGGTAAGGCAAAGTAATTTAAGGCAACGTAAGGCAAGGCAACTTAAGGTAAGGCAACGTAAGGCAACGTAAGGCAAGGCAACGTAAGGTAAGGCAACGTAAGGCAACGTAAGGCAACGTAAGGCAACTTAACGTAAGGCAACGTAAGGTAAGGCAACGTAAGGTAAGGCAACGTAAGGGAAGGCAACGTAAGCTAAGGCAACGTAAGGCAACGTAAGTCAAGGCAACGTAAGGGAAGGCAACGTAAGGGAAGGCAACGTAAGGGAAGGCAACGTAAGGCAAGGCAACGTAAGGGAAGGCAACGTAAGACAACGTAAGGCAACGTAAGGTAAGGCAACGTAAGGCAACGTAAGGCAAGGCAACTTAAGGTAAGGCAACGTAGGGCAACGTAATGCAAGGCAACGTAATGCAAGGCAACGTAAGGTAAGGCAACGTAAGGCAACGTATTTCAACGTAAGGTAAGGCAAAGTAATTTAAGGCAACGTAAGGCAAGGCAACTTAAGGTAAGGCAACGTAAGGCAACGTAAGGCAAGGCAACTTAAGGTAAGGCAACGTAAGGCAACGTAAGGCAAGGCAACGTAAGGTAAGGCAACGTAAGGCAACGTAAGGCAACGTAAGGAAAGGCAACGTAAGGCAACTTAACGTAAGGCAACGTAAGGTAAGGCAACGTAAGGAAAGGCAACGTAAGGTAAGGCAACGTAAGGTAAGGCAACGTAAGGCAACGTAAGTCAAGGCAACGTAAGGGAAGGCAACGTAAGGGAAGGCAACGTAAGGGAAGGCAACGTAAGACAACGTAAGGCAACGTAAGGCAAGGCAACGTAAGGTAAGGCAACGTAAGGCAACGTAAGGCAACGTAAGGCAAGGCAACGTAAGTTAAGGCAACGTAAGGTAAGGCAACGTAAGTTAAGGCAACCTAAGGCAACGTAAGGTAAGGCAACATAAGACAACGTAAGGTAAAGGCAACGTAAGACAACGTAAGGTAAGGCAACGTAAGGCAAGGCAACGTAATGTAAGGCAACGTAAGGCAACGTAAGGTAAGGTAACATAAGGAAACGTAAGGTAAGGCAACTTAAGGTAAGGCAACGTAAGGCAAGGCAACGAAATGTAAGGCAACGTAAGGCAACGTAAGGTAAGGCAACATAAGGTAAGGCAACCTAAGGCAATGTAAGGCAAGGCAACGTAAGGTAAGGCAAAGTAAGGCAACGTAAGGCAAGGCAACGTAAGGCAAGGCAACGTAAGGTAAGGCAACGTAAGGTAAGGCAACCTAAGGCAATGTAAGGCAAGGCAAAGTAAGGTAAGGCAACGTAAGGCAAGGCAACGAAATGTAAGGCAACGTAAGGTAAGGCAACATAAGGTAAGGCAAAGTAAGGCAACGTAAGGCAAGGCAACGTAAGGTAAGGCAAAGTAAGGCAACGTAAGGCAAGGCAACGTAAGGCAAGGCAACGTAAGGTAAGGCAACGTAAGGTAAGGCAACCTAAGGCAATGTAAGGCAAGGCAAAGTAAGGTAAGGCAACGTAAAGTAAGGCAACGTAAGGTAAGGCAACGTAAGGTAAGGCAACGTACGGCAACGTAAGATAAAGGCAACGTGAGGCAAGGCAACTTAAGGTAAGGCAACGTAAGGGAACGTAATGTAAGGCAACGTAAGACAAGGCAACGTAAGGCAACGTAAGGCAACGTAAGGTAAGGCAACATAAGGTAAAGGCAACGTAAGGTAAGGTAAAGTAAGGCAACGTAAGGTAAGGAAACATAAGGCAAGGTAAGGTAAGTCAACAGAAGGTAAGGCAACGTAAGGAAACGTAATGTAAGGCAACGTAAGGCAAGGAAGCGTAAGGCATCGTAAGGTAAGGCAACGTAAGGCAAGGTAACGTAAGGTAAGGCAACGTAAGGCAACGTAAGGTAAGGCAACATAAGGTAAAGTCAACGTAAGGTAAGGTAAAGTAAGGCAACGTAAGGTAAGGAAACATAAGGCAAGGTAAGGTAAGTCAACAGAAGGTAAGGCAACGTAAGGAAACGTAATGTAAGGCAACGTAAGGCAAGGAAGCGTAAGGCATCGTAAGGTAAGGCAACGTAAGGCAAGGTAACGTAAGGTAAGGCAACGTAAGGCAACGTAAGGTAAGGCAACATAAGGTAAAGTCAACGTAAGGTAAGGTAAAGTAAGGCAACGTAAGGTAAGGAAACATAAGGCAAGGTAAGGTAAGGCAACAGAAGGTAAGGCAACGTAAGGAAACGTAATGTAAGGCAACGTAAGGCAAGGAAGCGTAAGGCATCGTAAGGTAAGGCCACGTAAGGCAAGGTAACGTAAGGTAAGGCAACGTAAGGCAACGTAAGGTAAGGCAACATAAGGTAAAGTCAACGTAAGGTAAGGTAACGTAAGTCAACGTAAGTAAGGTAACGTAAGGCAACGTAAGGTAAGGCAACATAAGGCAAAGTCAACGTAAGGTAAGGTAAGGTAAGGCAACGTAAGGCAAGGCAATGTAAGGTAAGGCAACGTAAGGCAACGTAAGGCAAGGCAACGTAAGGTAAGGCAACGTAAGGCAAAGGAAGGTAAGGCAACGTAAGGCAACGTAAGGTAAGGCAACGTAAGGAAAGGTAAAGGCAACGTAAGGAAACGTAAGGCAACGTAAGGAAACATAAGGCAACGTAAGGTAAGGCAACGTAAGGCAAGGAAACGTAAGGCAAGGCAACGTAAGGCAACTTAAGGAAACGTAAGGTAAGGCAACGTAAGGAAACGTAAGGCAAGGCAACGTAAGGCAACGTAAGTTAATGCAACATAAGGCAACGTAAGGTAAGGCAACGTAAGGTAAGGCAAAGTAAGGCAACGTAAGGCAAGGCAACGTAAGTTAAGGCAACGTAAGGCAACGTAAGGCAAGGCAACGCAAGGCAAGGCAACGCAAGGCAAGGCAACGTAAGGTAAGGCAACGTAAGGTAAGGCAAACTAAGGCAAAGTAAGTTAAGGCAACGTAAGGTAAGGCAACGTAAGTTAAGGCAACGTACGTCAACGTAAGGTAAGGCAACGTAAGGGAACGTAATGTAAGGCAACGTAAGACAAGGCAACGTAAGGCAACGAAAGGCAAAGTAAGGTAAGGCAACGTAAGGGAACGTAAGGTAAGGGAACGTAAGTTAAAGCAACGTAAGGCAACGTACTGCAAGGCAACGTAAGGTAAGTCAATGTAAGGCAAACTAAGGTAAGGCAACGTAAGGCAACGTAAAGTAAGGCAACGTAAGGCAAGGAAGCGTAAGGCAACGTAAGGTAAGGCAACGTAAGGCAAGGTAACGTAAGGTAAGGCAACGTAAGGCAACGTAAGGCAAGGCAATGTAAGGTAAGGCAACGTAAGGCAAAGGAAGGTAAGGCAACGTAAGGCAACCTAAGGTAAGGCAACGTAAGGCAAGGCAACCTAAGGCAATGTAAGGCAACGTAAGTTAAGGCAACGTAACGCTAGGCAACGTAAGGAAACGTAAGGCAACGTAAGGTAAGGCAAAGTAAGGTAAGGAATTTTAAGGCAACGTAAGGTAAGGCAATGTAAGGCAACGTAAGGTAAGGCAACGTAAGGTAAGGAATTTTAAGGCAACGTAAGGTAAGGCAATGTAAGGCAACGTAAGGTAAGGCAACGTAAGGCAACGTAATGTAAGGCAACGTAAGGTAAGACTACGTAAGGCAATGTAAGGCAACTTAACGTAAGGCAACGTAAGCTAATGCAACGTAAAGCAACGTAAGGCACGGCAACGTAAGGCAAGGCAATGTAAGGCAACGTAAGGCAACGTAAGGCAAGGCAACGTAAGGCAACATACTTCAAGGCAACGTAAGGTAAGGCAACGTAAGGGAACGTAATGTAAGGCAACGTAAGACAAGGCAACTTAAGGCAACGTAAGGCAACGAAAGGCAAAGTAAGTTAAGGCAACGTAAGGGAACGTAAGGTAAGGGAACGTAAGTTAAAGCAACGTAAGGCAACGTACTGCAACGCAACGTAAGGTAAGGCAACGTAAGGCAACGTAAGGTAAAGGCAACATAAGGTAAGGAAACGTAAGGCAACGTAAGGTAATGCAACGTAAGGCAAAGAAAGTTAAGGCAACTTAAGGCAACGTAATGTAAGGCAACGTAAGGCAAGGAAGCGTAAGGCAACGTAAGGTAAGGCAACGTAAGGCAAGGTAACGTAAGATAAGGCAACGTAAGGCAACGTAAGGCAAGGCAACGTAAGGTAACGTAACGCAACGTAAGGCAAGGCAACGTAAGGCAACATACTTCAAGGCAACGTAAGGTAAGGCAACGTAAGGCAACGTAAGGCAAGGTAAGGTAAGGCAACAGAAGGTAAGGCAACGTAAGGTCTACGTGAGGCAAGGCAACGTAAGGCAAGGCAACGTAAGACAACGTAAGGCAACGTAAGGTAAGGCAAAGTAAGGCAACGTAAGGTAAGGCAACCTAATGCAAGGTAACGTAAGGTAAAGGCAACCTAAGGCAATGTAAGGCAAGGCAACGTAAGTAAGGCAACGTAAGTAAGGCAACGTTAGGCAACGTAAGGTAAGGCAACGTAAGGCAACGTAAGGTAAGGCAACGTAATGCAAGGTAACGTAAGGTAAGGCAACGTAAGGCAAAGTAAGGTAAGGCAAACTAAGGCAACGCAATGTAAGGTAAGGCAACATAAGGCAACGTAAGGCAAGGCAACGTAAGGTAAGGCAACGTAAGCAAAGGAAGGTAAGGCAACGTAAGGCAACGTAAGCGAAGGCAACGTAAGGTAAGGCAACGTAAGGAAACGTAAAGGCAACGTAAGGAAACGTGAGGCAACTTAAGGAAACGTGAGGCAACTTAAGGAAACGTAAGGCAACGTAAGGTAAGGCAACGTAAGGCAAGGCAACGTAAGGTAAGGGAAGGTAACGCAACGAAAGGTAAGGCAACGTAATGCAAGGAAACGTAAGGCAAGGCAACGTAAGGCAACGTAAGGCAACGTAAGGCAACGTAAGGCAAGGCAACGTAAGGCAAGGCAACGTAAGGTAAGGCAACGTAAGGTAAGGCAACGTAAGGTAAGGCAACGTAAGGTAAGGAAACGTAAGGCAACGTAAGTTAATGCAACGTAAGGCAACGTAAGGTAAGGCAACGTAAGGTAAGGCAACGTAAGGCAACGTAAGGTAAGGCCACGTAAGGAAACGTAAGGCAAGGCAACGTAAGTTAAGGCAAGGCAAGGTAACTTAAGGCAAGGCAACGTAAGGCAAGGCAACGTAAGGTAAGGCAACGTAAGGTAAGGCAACCTAAGGCAAAGTAAGTTAAGGCAACGTAAGTTAAGGCAACGTAAGGTAAGGCAAAGTAAGGTAAGGCAACGTACGGCAACGTTAGTTAAGGCAACGTAGGGCAAGGCAAATTAAGGTAAGGCAACGTAAGGGAACGTAATGTAAGGCAAGGTAAGACAAGGCAACGTAAGGCAACGTAAGGCAACGAAAGGCAAAGTAAGGTAAGGCAACGTAAGGAAAGGCAACGTAATGTAAGGAAACGTAAGGCAAGGCAACGTAAGGCAACTTAAGGCAAGGCAACGTAAGCTAAGGCAATGCAAGGCAACGTAAGGTAAGGCAACGTAATGCAAGGTAACGTAAGGTAAGGAAACGTAAGGCAACGTAAGGAACGGCAACGTAATGTAAGGCAACGTAAGGCAACGTAAGGCAAGGTAAGGTAAGGCAACAAAAGGTAAGGCAACGTAAGGTCTACGTGAGGCAAGGCAACGTAAGGCAAGGCAACGTAATGTAAGGCAACGTAAGGAAACGTAAGGCAAGGCAACGTAAGGCAAGGCAACGTAAGGTAAGGCAACCTAAGGCAACGTAAGGCAAGGCAACGTAAGGTAAGGCAACGTAAGGTAAGGCAAAGTAAGGCAACGTAAGGTAAGGCAACGTAATGCAAGGTAACGTAAGGTAAGGAAACGCAAGGCAACGTAAGGCAAGGTAAGGTAAGGCAACCTAAGGTAATGTAAAGCAAGGCAACGTAAGGTAAGGCAACGTCAGGCAACTTAAGGTAAGGCAACGTTAGGCAACGTAAGGCAAGGCAACGTAAGGTAAGGCAAAGTAAGTTAAGGGAAGGTAAGGCAACTTAAGTTAAGGGAACGTAAGGCAACGTAAGGTAAGGCAATATAAGGCTAAGAAACTTAAGGTAAGGCAATGTAACGCAACGTAAGTTAAGACAACACAAGATAAGGCAACGTAATGCAAGCAAACGTAAGGCAAGGCAACGTAAGGCAACTTAAGGCAACGTAAGGTAAGGCAACGTAAGGCAAGGCAACTTAAGGTAAGGCAACGTAGGGCAACGTAATGCAAGGCAACGTAATGCAAGGCAACGTAAGGTAAGGCAACGTAAGGCAACGTATTTCAACGTAAGGTAAGGCAAAGTAATTTAAGACAACGTAAGGCAAGGCAACTTAAGGTAAGGCAACGTAAGGCAACGTAAGGCAAGGCAACGTAAGGTAAGGCAACGTAAGGCAACGTAAGGCAACGTAAGGCAACTTAACGTAAGGCAACGTAAGGTAAGGCAACGTAAGGTAAGGCAACGTAAGGAAAGGCAACGTAAGGTAAGGCAACGTAAGGCAACGTAAGTCAAGGCAACGTAAGGGAAGGCAACGTAAGGGAAGGCAACGTAAGGGAAGGCAACGTAAGGCAAGGCAACGTAAGGGAAGGCAACGTAAGACAACGTAAGGCAACGTAAGGTAAGGCAACGTAAGGCAACGTAAGGCAAGGCAACTTAAGGTAAGGCAACGTAGGGCAACGTAATGCAAGGCAACGTAATGCAAGGCAACGTAAGGTAAGGCAACGTAAGGCAACGTATTTCAACGTAAGGTAAGGCAAAGTAATTTAAGGCAACGTAAGGCAAGGCAACTTAAGGTAAGGCAACGTAAGGCAACGTAAGGCAAGGCAACTTAAGGTAAGGCAACGTAAGGCAACGTAAGGCAAGGCAACGTAAGGTAAGGCAACGTAAGGCAACGTAAGGCAACGTAAGGAAAGGCAACGTAAGGCAACTTAACGTAAGGCAACGTAAGGTAAGGCAACGTAAGGAAAGGCAACGTAAGGTAAGGCAACGTAAGGTAAGGCAACGTAAGGCAACGTAAGTCAAGGCAACGTAAGGGAAGGCAACGTAAGGGAAGGCAACGTAAGGGAAGGCAACGTAAGACAACGTAAGGCAACGTAAGGCAAGGCAACGTAAGGTAAGGCAACGTAAGGCAACGTAAGGCAACGTAAGGCAAGGCAACGTAAGTTAAGGCAACGTAAGGTAAGGCAACGTAAGTTAAGGCAACCTAAGGCAACGTAAGGTAAGGCAACATAAGACAACGTAAGGTAAAGGCAACGTAAGACAACGTAAGGTAAGGCAACGTAAGGCAAGGCAACGTAAGGCAACGTAAGGTAAGGTAACATAAGGAAATGTAAGGTAAGGCAACTTAAGGTAAGGCAACGTAAGGCAAGGCAACGAAATGTAAGGCAACGTAAGGCAACGTAAGGTAAGGCAACATAAGGTAAGGCAACCTAAGGCAATGTAAGGCAAGGCAACGTAAGGTAAGGCAAAGTAAGGCAACGTAAGGCAAGGCAACGTAAGGCAAGGCAACGTAAGGTAAGGCAACGTAAGGTAAGGCAACCTAAGGCAATGTAAGGCAAGGCAAAGTAAGGTAAGGCAACGTAAGGCAAGGCAACGAAATGTAAGGCAACGTAAGGCAACGTAAGGTAAGGCAACATAAGGTAAGGCAAAGTAAGGCAACGTAAGGCAAGGCAACGTAAGGTAAGGCAAAGTAAGGCAACGTAAGGCAAGGCAACGTAAGGCAAGGCAACGTAAGGTAAGGCAACGTAAGGTAAGGCAACCTAAGGCAATGTAAGGCAAGGCAAAGTAAGGTAAGGCAACGTAAAGTAAGGCAACGTAAGGTAAGGCAACGTAAGGTAAGGCAACGTAAGGTAAGGCAACGTACGGCAACGTAAGATAAAGGCAACGTGAGGCAAGGCAACTTAAGGTAAGGCAACGTAAGGGAACGTAATGTAAGGCAACGTAAGACAAGGCAACGTAAGGCAACGTAAGGCAACGTAAGGTAAGGCAACATAAGGTAAAGGCAACGTAAGGTAAGGTAAAGTAAGGCAACGTAAGGTAAGGAAACATAAGGCAAGGTAAGGTAAGTCAACAGAAGGTAAGGCAACGTAAGGAAACGTAATGTAAGGCAACGTAAGGCAAGGAAGCGTAAGGCATCGTAAGGTAAGGCAACGTAAGGCAAGGTAACGTAAGGTAAGGCAACGTAAGGCAACGTAAGGTAAGGCAACATAAGGTAAAGTCAACGTAAGGTAAGGTAAAGTAAGGCAACGTAAGGTAAGGAAACATAAGGCAAGGTAAGGTAAGTCAACAGAAGGTAAGGCAACGTAAGGAAACGTAATGTAAGGCAACGTAAGGCAAGGAAGCGTAAGGCATCGTAAGGTAAGGCAACGTAAGGCAAGGTAACGTAAGGTAAGGCAACGTAAGGCAACGTAAGGTAAGGCAACATAAGGTAAAGTCAACGTAAGGTAAGGTAAAGTAAGGCAACGTAAGGTAAGGAAACATAAGGCAAGGTAAGGTAAGGCAACAGAAGGTAAGGCAACGTAAGGAAACGTAATGTAAGGCAACGTAAGGCAAGGAAGCGTAAGGCATCGTAAGGTAAGGCCACGTAAGGCAAGGTAACGTAAGGTAAGGCAACGTAAGGCAACGTAAGGTAAGGCAACATAAGGTAAAGTCAACGTAAGGTAAGGTAACGTAAGGCAACGTAAGGTAAGGCAACATAAGGTAAAGTCAACGTAAGGTAAGGTAAGGTAAGGCAACGTAAGGCAAGGCAATGTAAGGTAAGGCAACGTAAGGCAACGTAAGGCAAGGCAACGTAAGGTAAGGCAACGTAAGGCAAAGGAAGGTAAGGCAACGTAAGGCAACGTAAGGTAAGGCAACGTAAGGAAAGGTAAATGCAACGTAAGGAAACGTAAGGCAACGTAAGGAAACATAAGGCAACGTAAGGTAAGGCAACGTAGGGAAACTTAAGGCAACGTAAGGTAAGGCAACGTAAGGCAAGGAAACGTAAGGCAAGGCAACGTAAGGCAACTTAAGGCAACGTAAGGTAAGGCAACGTAAGGAAACGTAAGGCAAGGCAACGTAAGGCAACGTAAGTTAATGCAACATAAGGCAACGTAAGGTAAGGCAACGTAAGGTAAGGCAACGTAAGGCAACGTAAGGCAAGGCAACGTAAGTTAAGGCAACGTAAGGCAACGTAAGGCAAGGCAACGCAAGGCAAGGCAACGCAAGGCAAGGCAACGTAAGGTAAGGCAACGTAAGGTAAGGCAAACTAAGGCAAAGTAAGTTAAGGCAACGTAAGGTAAGGCAACGTAAGTTAAGGCAACGTACGTCAACGTAAGGTAAGGCAACGTAAGGGAACGTAATGTAAGGCAACGTAAGACAAGGCAACGTAAGGCAACGAAAGGCAAAGTAAGGTAAGGCAACGTAAGGGAACGTAAGGTAAGGGAACGTAAGTTAAAGCAACGTAAGGCAACGTACTGCAAGGCAACGTAAGGTAAGTCAATGTAAGGCAAACTAAGGTAAGGCAACGTAAGGCAACGTAAAGTAAGGCAACGTAAGGCAAGGAAGCGTAAGGCAACGTAAGGTAAGGCAACGTAAGGTAAGGCAACGTAAGGCAAGGTAACGTAAGGTAAGGCAACGTAAGGCAACGTAAGGCAAGGCAATGTAAGGTAAGGCAACGTAAGGCAAAGGAAGGTAAGGCAACGTAAGGCAACCTAAGGTAAGGCAACGTAAGGCAAGGCAACCTAAGGCAATGTAAGGCAACGTAAGTTAAGGCAACGTAACGCTAGGCAACGTAAGGAAACGTAAGGCAACGTAAGGTAAGGCAAAGTAAGGTAAGGAATTTTAAGGCAACGTAAGGTAAGGCAATGTAAGGCAACGTAAGGTAAGGCAACGTAAGGTAAGGAATTTTAAGGCAACGTAAGGTAAGGCAATGTAAGGCAACGTAAGGTAAGGCAACGTAAGGCAACGTAATGTAAGGCAACGTAAGGTAAGACTACGTAAGGCAATGTAAGGCAACTTAACGTAAGGCAACGTAAGCTAATGCAACGTAAAGCAACGTAAGGCACGGCAACGTAAGGCAACATACTTCAAGGCAACGTAAGGTAAGGCAACGTAAGGCAAGGCAAATTAAGGTAAGGCAACGTAAGGGAACGTAATGTAAGGCAACGTAAGACAAGGCAACTTAAGGCAACGTAAGGCAACGAAAGGCAAAGTAAGTTAAGGCAACGTAAGGGAACGTAAGGTAAGGGAACGTAAGTTAAAGCAACGTAAGGCAACGTACTGCAACGCAACGTAAGGTAAGGCAACGTAAGGCAACGTAAGGTAAAGGCAACATAAGGTAAGGAAACGTAAGGCAACGTAAGGTAATGCAACGTAAGGCAAAGAAAGTTAAGGCAACTTAAGGCAACGTAATGTAAGGCAACGTAAGGCAAGGAAGCGTAAGGCAACGTAAGGTAAGGCAACGTAAGGCAAGGTAACGTAAGATAAGGCAACGTAAGGCAACGTAAGGCAAGGCAACGTAAGGCAAGGCAACGTAAGGTAACGTAACGCAACGTAAGGCAAGGCAACGTAAGGCAACATACTTCAGGGCAACGTAAGGTAAGGCAACGTAAGGCAACGTAAGGCAAGGTAAGGTAAGGCAACAGAAGGTAAGGCAACGTAAGGTCTACGTGAGGCAAGGCAACGTAAGGCAAGGCAACGTAAGACAACGTAAGGCAACGTAAGGTAAGGCAAAGTAAGGCAACGTAAGGTAAGGCAACCTAATGCAAGGTAACGTAAGGTAAAGGCAACCTAAGGCAATGTAAGGCAAGGCAACGTAAGTAAGGCAACGTAAGTAAGGCAACGTTAGGCAACGTAAGGTAAGGCAACGTAAGGCAACGTAAGGTAAGGCAACGTAATGCAAGGTAACGTAAGGTAAGGCAACGTAAGGCAAAGTAAGGTAAGGCAAACTAAGGCAACGCAATGTAAGGTAAGGCAACATAAGGCAACGTAAGGCAAGGCAACGTAAGGTAAGGCAACGTAAGCAAAGGAAGGTAAGGCAACGTAAGGCAACGTAAGGTAAGGCAACGTAAGGAAACGTAAAGGCAACGTAAGGAAACGTGAGGCAACTTAAGGAAACGTGAGGCAACTTAAGGAAACGTAAGGCAACGTAAGGTAAGGCAACGTAAGGCAAGGCAACGTAAGGTAAGGGAAGGTAACGCAACGAAAGGTAAGGCAACGCAATGCAAGGAAACGTAAGGCAAGGCAACGTAAGGCAACGTAAGGCAACGTAAGGCAACGTAAGGCAAGGCAACGTAAGGCAAGGCAACGTAAGGTAAGGCAACGTAAGGTAAGGAAACGTAAGGCAACGTAAGTTAATGCAACGTAAGGCAACGTAAGGTAAGGCAACGTAAGGTAAGGCAACGTAAGGCAACGTAAGGTAAGGCCACGTAAGGAAACGTAAGGCAAGGCAACGTAAGTTAAGGCAAGGCAAGGTAACTTAAGGCAAGGCAACGTAAGGCAAGGCAACGTAAGGTAAGGCAACGTAAGGTAAGGCAACCTAAGGCAAAGTAAGTTAAGGCAACGTAAGTTAAGGCAACGTAAGGTAAGGCAAAGTAAGGTAAGGCAACGTACGGCAACGTTAGTTAAGGCAACGTAGGGCAAGGCAAATTAAGGTAAGGCAACGTAAGGGAACGTAATGTAAGGCAAGGTAAGACAAGGCAACGTAAGGCAACGTAAGGCAACGAAAGGCAAAGTAAGGTAAGGCAACGTAAGGAAAGGCAACGTAATGTAAGGAAACGTAAGGCAAGGCAACGTAAGGCAACTTAAGGCAAGGCAACGTAAGCTAAGGCAATGCAAGGCAACGTAAGGTAAGGCAACGTAATGCAAGGTAACGTAAGGTAAGGAAACGTAAGGCAACGTAAGGAACGGCAACGTAATGTAAGGCAACGTAAGGCAACGTAAGGCAAGGTAAGGTAAGGCAACAAAAGGTAAGGCAACGTAAGGTCTACGTGAGGCAAGGCAACGTAAGGCAAGGCAACGTAATGTAAGGCAACGTAAGGAAACGTAAGGCAAGGCAACGTAAGGCAAGGCAACGTAAGGTAAGGCAACCTAAGGCAACGTAAGGGAAGGCAACGTAAGGTAAGGCAACGTAAGGTAAGGCAAAGTAAGGCAACGTAAGGTAAGGCAACGTAATGCAAGGTAACGTAAGGTAAGGAAACGCAAGGCAACGTAAGGCAAGGTAAGGTAAGGCAACCTAAGGTAATGTAAAGCAAGGCAACGTAAGGTAAGGCAACGTCAGGCAACTTAAGGTAAGGCAACGTTAGGCAACGTAAGGCAAGGCAACGTAAGGTAAGGCAAAGTAAGTTAAGGGAAGGTAAGGCAACTTAAGGTAAGGGAACGTAAGGCAACGTAAGGTAAGGCAATATAAGGCTAAGAAACGTAAGGTAAGGCAACGTAACGCAAGGACATGAAAGGCAAGGCAACGTAAGGCAACTTAAGGCAACGTAAGGTAAGGCAACGTAAGGCAAGGCAACTTAAGGTAAGGCAACGTAAGGCAAGGCAACGTAAGGTAAGGCAACGTAAGGTAAAGCAACGTAAGGCAATGTAAGTCAACGTAAGTTAAGGCAAAGTAATTTAAGGCAACGTAAGGCAAGGCAACTTAAGGTAAGGCTACGTAAGGCAACGTAAGGCAAGGCAACGTAAGGTAAGGCAACGTAAGGTAAGGCAACGTAAGGCAACGTAAGGTAAGGCAACGTAAGGCAACGTAAGGTAAGGCAACGTAAGGAAAGGCAACGTAAGGAAAGGCAACGTAATGTAAGGAAACGTAAGGTAAGGCAACGTAAGGCAACTTAAGGCAAGGCAACGTAAGCTAAGGCAATGCAAGGAAATGTAAGGTAAGGCAACGTAATGCAAGGTAACGTAAGGTAAGGAAACGTAAGGCAACGTAAGGAACGGCAACGTAATGTAAGGCAACGTAAGGCAACGTAAGGCAAGGTAAGGTAAGGCAACAAAAGGTAAGGCAACGTAAGGTCTACGTGAGGCAAGGCAACGTAAGGCAAGGCAACGTAAGGTAAGGCAACGTAAGGAAACGTAAGGCAAGGCAACGTAAGGCAAGGCAACGTAAGGTAAGGCAACGTAAGGCAACGTAAGGCTAGGCAACGTAAGGTAAGGCAACGTAAGGTAAGGCAAAGTAAGGCAACGTAAGGTAAGGCAACATAATGCAAGGTAACGTAAGGTAAGGAAACGCAAGGCAACGTAAGGAACGGCAACGTAATGTAAGGCAACCTAAGGCAATGTAAGGTAAGGCAACCTAAGGCAACGTAAGGTAAGGCAACGTAAGGCAAGGCAACCTAAGGAAACGTAAGGCAACGTAAGGTAAAGGCAACGTAAGGCAACGTAAGGCAAGGCAACGTAAGGTAAGGCAACGTGAGGCAACGTAAGGAAACGTAAGGTAAAGGCAACATAAGGAAAAGGCAACGTAAGGTAAGGCAACGTAAGGCAACCTAAGGCAAGGCAACATAAGGCATGGCAACGTAAAGTAAGGGAACGTAAGTTAACGTAGGGCAACGTAAGGTAAGACAACGTAAGTTAACATAATGCAAGGCAACGTAAGGTAAGGCACCGTAAGGCAACGTAAGGCAAGGCAACGTAAGGAAACGTAAGGCTAGGCAACGTAAGGTAAGGCAAAGTAAGTTAAGGGAAGGTAAGGCAACTTAAGTTAAGGGAACGTAAGGCAACGTAAGGTAAGGCAATATAAGGCTAAGAAACTTAAGGTAAGGCAATGTAACGCAACGTAAGTTAAGACAACACAAGATAAGGCAACGTAATGCAAGCAAACGTAAGGCAAGGCAACGTAAGGCAACTTAAGGCAACGTAAGGTAAGGCAACGTAAGGCAAGGCAACTTAAGGTAAGGCAACGTAGGGCAACGTAATGCAAGGCAACGTAATGCAAGGCAACGTAAGGTAAGGCAACGTAAGGCAACGTATTTCAACGTAAGGTAAGGCAAAGTAATTTAAGGCAACGTAAGGCAAGGCAACTTAAGGTAAGGCAACGTAAGGCAACGTAAGGCAAGGCAACGTAAGGTAAGGCAACGTAAGGCAACGTAAGGCAACGTAAGGCAACTTAACGTAAGGCAACGTAAGGTAAGGCAACGTAAGGTAAGGCAACGTAAGGAAAGGCAACGTAAGGAAAGGCAACGTAAGCTAAGGCAACGTAAGGCAACGTAAGTCAAGGCAACGTAAGGGAAGGCAACGTAAGGGAAGGCAACGTAAGGGAAGGCAACGTAAGGCAAGGCAACGTAAGGGAAGGCAACGTAAGACAACGTAAGGCAACGTAAGGTAAGGCAACGTAAGGCAACGTAAGGCAAGGCAACTTAAGGTAAGGCAACGTAGGGCAACGTAATGCAAGGCAACGTAATGCAAGGCAACGTAAGGTAAGGCAACGTAAGGCAACGTATTTCAACGTAAGGTAAGGCAAAGTAATTTAAGGCAACGTAAGGCAAGGCAACTTAAGGTAAGGCAACGTAAGGCAACGTAAGGCAAGGCAACTTAAGGTAAGGCAACGTAAGGCAACGTAAGGCAAGGCAACGTAAGGTAAGGCAACGTAAGGCAACGTAAGGCAACGTAAGGAAAGGCAACGTAAGGCAACTTAACGTAAGGCAACGTAAGGTAAGGCAACGTAAGGAAAGGCAACGTAAGGTAAGGCAACGTAAGGTAAGGCAACGTAAGGCAACGTAAGTCAAGGCAACGTAAGGGAAGGCAACGTAAGGGAAGGCAACGTAAGGGAAGGCAACGTAAGACAACGTAAGGCAACGTAAGGCAAGGCAACGTAAGGGAAGGCAACGTAAGGCAACGTAAGGCAACGTAAGGCAAGGCAACGTAAGTTAAGGCAACGTAAGGTAAGGCAACGTAAGTTAAGGCAACCTAAGGCAACGTAAGGTAAGGCAACATAAGACAACGTAAGGTAAAGGCAACGTAAGACAACGTAAGGTAAGGCAACGTAAGGCAAGGCAACGTAATGTAAGGCAACGTAAGGCAACGTAAGGTAAGGTAACATAAGGAAACGTAAGGTAAGGCAACTTAAGGTAAGGCAACGTAAGGCAAGGCAACGTAAGGCAACGTAAGGTAAGGCAACATAAGGTAAGGCAACGTAAGGTAAGGCAAATTAAGGCAACGTAAGGCAAGGCAACGTAAGGTAAGGCAGAGTAAGGCAACGTAAGGTAAGGCAACGTAATGTAAGGCAAAGTAAGGCAATGTAAGGCAAAGTAAGGAAACGTAAGGGAAAGGAACGTAAGGGAAGGCAACGTTAGGCAACGTAAGACAACGTAAGACAACGTAAGGAAACGTAAGGCAACGTAAGGAAAGGCAACATAAGGTAAGGCAACGTAAGGCAACGTACTGCAAGGCAACGTAAGGTAAGGGAACGTAAGGCAAGGCAAAGTAAGGCAACATAAGTTAAGGCAACGTAAGGCAAGGATACATAAGGCAAGGCAACGTAAGTTAGGGCAACGTAAAGTAAGGCAACGTAAGGTAAGGCAAAGTAAGGCAACGTAATGCATGGCAAATTAATGTAACGCAACGTAAGGCAACGTAAGGCAACGTAAGGCAAGGAAACGTAAGGTAAGGCAACGTAAGGCAAAGTAAGGTAAGGCAACGTAAGGTAAGGCAACGTAAGGCAAGGCAACGAAAGGTAAGGCTACCTAAGGCAATGTAAGGCAACTTAACGTAAGGCAACGTGAGTTAATGCAACGTAAAGCAACGTAAGGCACGGCAACTTAAGGCAACGTAAGGCAAGGCAACGTAAGTTATAGGCAAAGTAAGGCAAGGCAACGTAAGGCAACGTAAGGTAAGGCAACGTAAGGCAACATACTTCAAGGCAACGTAAGGTAAGGCAACGTAAGGCAACGTAAGGCAAGGTAAGGTAAGGCAACAGAAGGTAAGGCAACGTAAGGTCTACGTGAGGCAAGGCAACGTAAGGCAAGGCAACGTAAGACAACGTAAGGCAACGTAAGGTAAGGCAAAGTAAGGCAACGTAAGGTAAGTCAACCTAATGCAAGGTAACGTAAGGTAAGGCAACCTAAGGCAATGTAAGGCAAGGCAACGTAAGTAAGGCAACGTTAGGCAACGTAAGGTAAGGCAACGTAAGGCAACGTAAGGTAAGGCAACGTAATGCAAGGTAACGTAAGGTAAGGCAACGTAAGGCAAAGTAAGGTAAGGCAAACTAAGGCAACGCAATGTAAGGTAAGGCAACATAAGGCAACGTAAGGCAAGGCAACGTAAGGTAAGGCAACGTAAGCAAAGGAAGGTAAGGCAACGTAAGGCAACGTAAGCTAAGGCAACGTAAGGTAAGACAACGTAAGGAAACGTGAGGCAACTTAAGGAAACGTGAGGCAACTTAAGGAAACGTAAGGCAACGTAAGGTAAGGCAACGTAAGGCAAGGCAACGTAAGGTAAGGGAAGGTAACGCAACGAAAGGTAAGGCAACGTAATGCAAGGAAACGTAAGGCAAGGCAACGTAAGGCAACGTAAGGCAACGTAAGGCAACGTAAGGTAAGACAACGTAAGGCAACGTAAGGCAAGGCAACGTAAGGCAAGGCAACGTAAGGTAAGGCAACGTAAGGTAAGGAAACGTAAGGCAACGTAAGTTAATGCAACGTAAGGCAACGTAAGGTAAGGCAACGTAAGGTAAGGCAACGTAAGGCAACGTAAGGTAAGGCCACGTAAGGAAACGTAAGGCAAGGCAATGTAAGTTAAGGCAAGGCAAGGTAACTTAAGGCAAGGCAACGTAAGGCAAGGCAACGTAAGGTAAGGCAACGTAAGGTAAGGCAAACTAAGGCAAAGTAAGTTAAGGGAACGTAAGTTAAGGCAACGTAAGGTAAGGCAAAGTAAGGTAAGGCAACGTACGGCAACGTTAGTTAAGGCAACGTAGGGCAAGGCAAATTAAGGTAAGGCAACGTAAGGGAACGTAATGTAAGGCAAGGAAAGACAAGGCAACGTAAGGCAACGTAAGGCAACGAAAGGCAAAGTAAGGTAAGGCAACGTAAGGAAAGGCAACGTAATGTAAGGAAACGTAAGGTAAGGCAACGTAAGGCAACTTAAGGCAAGGCAACGTAGGCTAAGGCAATGCAAGGCAACGTAAGGTAAGGCAACGTAATGCAAGGTAACGTAAGGTAAGGAAACGTAAGGCAACGTAAGGAACGGCAACGTAATGTAAGGCAACGTAAGGCAACGTAAGGCAAGGTAAGGTAAGGCAACAAAAGGTAAGGCAACGTAAGGTCTACGTGCGGCAAGGCAACGTAAGGCAAGGCAACGTAAGGTAAGGCAACGTAAGGAAACGTAAGGCAAGGCAACGTAAGGCAAGGCAACGTAAGGCAAGGCAACGTAAGGCAAGGCAACGTAAGGTAAGGCAACGTAAGGTAAGGCAAAGTAAGGCAACGTAAGGTAAGGCAACGTAATGCAAGGTAACGTAAGGTAAGGAAACGCAAGGCAACGTAAGGCAAGGTAAGGTAAGGCAACCTAAGGCAAGGTAAGGTAAGGCAACGTTAGGCAACTTAAGGTAAGGCAACGTTAGGCAACGTAAGGTAAGGCAACGTAAGGTAAGGCAAAGTAAGTTAAGGGAAGGTAAGGCAACTTAAGGTAAGGGAACGTAAGGCAACGTAAGGTAAGGCAACGTAAGGTAAGGCAACGTAAGTTAAGGCAACCTAAGGCAACGTAAGGTAAGGCGACATAAGACAACGTAAGGTAAGGCAACGTAAGGCTAGGCAACGTAAGGTAAGGCAAGGTAAGGTAGGGCAACGTAAGACAACGTAAGGTAAGGCAACGTAAGACAACGTAAGGTAAGGCAATGTAAGGCAAGGCAACATAATGTAAGGCAACGTAAGGTAAGGTAACTTAAGGAAACGTAAGGTAAGGCAACTTAAGGTAAGGCAATGTAAGGCAAGGCAACGAAATGTAAGGCAACGTAAGGCAACGTAAGGTAAGGCAACATAAGGTAAGGCAACGTAAGGTAAGGCAAATTAAGGCAACGTAAGGCAAGGCAACGTAAGGTAAGGCAGAGTAAGGCAACGTAAGGTAAGGCAACGTAATGTAAGGCAAAGTAAGGCAAAGTAAGGCAAAGTAAGGAAACGTAAGGGAAAGGAACGTAAGGGAAGGCAACATTAGGCAACGTAAGACAACGTAAGACAACGTAAGGAAACGTAAGGCAACGTAAGGAAAGGCAACATAAGGTAAGGCAACGTAAGGCAACGTACTGCAAGGCAACGTAAGGCAACATACTTCAAGGCAACGTAAGGTAAGGCAACGTAAGGCAACGTAAGGCAAGGTAAGGTAAGGCAACAGAAGGTAAGGCAACGTAAGGTCTACGTGAGGCAAGGCAACGTAAGGCAAGGCAACGTAAGACAACGTAAGGCAACGTAAGGTAAGGCAACCTAAGGCAATGTAAGGCAAGGCAACGTAAGTAAGGCAACGTTAGGCAACGTAAGGTAAGGCAACGTAAGGCAACGTAAGGTAAGGCAACGTAATGCAAGGTAACGTAAGGTAAGGCAACGTAAGGCAAAGTAAGGTAAGGCAAACTAAGGCTACGCAATGTAAGGTAAGGCAACATAAGGCAACGAAAGGCAAGGCAACGTAAGGTAAGGCAACGTAAGCAAAGGAAGGTAAGGCAACGTAAGGCAACGTAAGCTAAGGCAACGTAAGGTAAGGCAACGTAAGGAAACGTAAAGGCAACGTAAGGAAACGTGAGGCAACTTAAGGAAACGTGAGGCAACTTAAGGAAACGTAAGGCAACGTAAGGTAAGGCAACGTAAGGCAAGGCAACGTAAGGTAAGGGAAGGTAACGCAACGAAAGGTAAGGCAACGTAATGCAAGGAAACGTAAGGCAAGGCAACGTAAGGCAACGTAAGGCAACGTAAGGCAACGTAAGGTAAGACAACGTAAGGCAACGTAAGGCAAGGCAACGTAAGGCAAGGCAACGTAAGGTAAGGCAACGTAAGGTAAGGAAACGTAAGGCAACGTAAGTTAATGCAACGTAAGGCAACGTAAGGTAAGGCAACGTAAGGTAAGGCAACGTAAGGCAACGTAAAGGTAAGGCCACGTAAGGAAACGTAAGGCAAGGCAATGTAAGTTAAGGCAAGGCAAGGTAACTTAAGGCAAGGCAACGTAAGGCAAGGCAACGTAAGGTAAGGCAACGTAAGGTAAGGCAAACTAAGGCAAAGTAAGTTAAGGCAACGTAAGTTAAGGCAACGTAAGGTAAGGCAAAGTAAGGTAAGGCAACGTACGGCAACGTTAGTTAAGGCAACGTAGGGCAAGGCAAATTAAGGTAAGGCAACGTAAGGGAACGTAATGTAAGGCAAGGTAAGACAAGGCAACGTAAGGCAACGTAAGGCAACGAAAGGCAAAGTAAGGTAAGGCAACGTAAGGAAAGGCAACGTAATGTAAGGAAACGTAAGGTAAGGCAACGTAAGGCAACTTAAGACAAGGCAACGTAAGCTAAGGCAATGCAAGGCAACGTAAGGTAAGGCAACGTAATGCAAGGTAACGTAAGGTAAGGAAACGTAAGGCAACGTAAGGAACGGCAACGTAATGTAAGGCAACGTAAGGCAAGGTAAGGTAAGGCAACAAAAGGTAAGGCAACGTAAGGTCTACGTGAGGCAAGGCAACGTAAGGCAAGGCAACGTAAGGTAAGGCAACGTAAGGAAACGTAAGGCAAGGCAACGTAAGGCAAGGCAACGTAAGGTAAGGCAAAGTAAGGCAACGTAAGGTAAGGCAACATAATGCAAGGTAACGTAAGGTAAGGAAACGCAAGGCAACGTAAGGAAAGGTAAGGTAAGGCAACCTAAGGCAATGTAAAGCAAGGCAACGTAAGGCAAGGTAAGGTAAGGCAACCTAAGGCAATGTAAAGCAAGGCAACGTAAGGTAAGGCAAGGTTAGGCAACTTAAGGTAAGGCAACATTAGGCAACGTAAGGCAAGGCAACGTAAGGTAAGGCAAAGTAAGTTAAGGGAAGGTAAGGCAACTTAAGGTAAGGGAACGTAAGGCAACGTAAGGTAAGGCAATATAAGGCTAAGAAACGTAAGGTAAGGCAACGTAACGCAAGGACATGAAAGGCAAGGCAACGTAAGGCAACTTAAGGCAACGTAAGGTAAGGCAACGTAAGGCAAGGCAACTTAAGGTAAGGCAACGTAAGGCAAGGCAACGTAAGGTAAGGCAACGTAAGGTAAAGCAACGTAAGGCAATGTAAGTCAACGTAAGTTAAGGCAAAGTAATTTAAGGCAACGTAAGGCAAGGCAACTTAAGGTAAGGCTACGTAAGGCAACGTAAGGCAAGGCAACGTAAGGTAAGGCAACGTAAGGTAAGGCAACGTAAGGTAAGGCAACGTAAGGCAACTTAACGTAAGGCAACGTAAGGTAAGGCAACGTAAGGAAAGGCAACGTAATGTAAGGAAACGTAAGGTAAGGCAACGTAAGGCAACTTAAGGCAAGGCAACGTAAGCTAAGGCAATGCAAGGAAACGTAAGGTAAGGCAACGTAATGCAAGGTAACGTAAGGTAAGGAAACTTAAGGCAACGTAAGGAACGGCAACGTAATGTAAGGCAACGTAAGGCAAGGTAAGGTAAGGCAACAAAAGGTAAGGCAACGTAAGGTCTACGTGAGGCAAGGCAACGTAAGGCAAGGCAACGTAAGGTAAGGCAACGTAAGGAAACGTAAGGCAAGGCAACGTAAGGCAAGGCAATGTAAGGTAAGGCAACGTAAGGCAACGTAAGGCTAGGCAACGTAAGGTAAGGCAACGTAAGGTAAGGCAAAGTAAGGCAACGTAAGGTAAGGCAACGTAATGCAAGGTAACGTAAGGTAAGGAAACGCAAGGCAACGTAAGGAACGGCAACGTAATGTAAGGCAACCTAAGGCAATGTAAGGTAAGGCAACCTAAGGCAACGTAAGGTAAGGCAACGTAAGGCAAGGCAACCTAAGGCAACGTAAGGTAAGGCAACATAAGACAACGTAAGGTAAGGCAACGTAAGGCTAGGCAACGTAAGGTAAGGCAAGGTAAGGTAGGGCAACGTAAGACAACGTAAGGTAAGGCAACGTAAGGCAAGGCAACGTAATGTAAGGCAACGTAAGGCAACGTAAGGTAAGGTAACATAAGGAAACGTAAGGTAAGGCAACTTAAGGTAAGGCAACGTAAGGCAAGGCAACGAAATGTAAGGCAACGTAAGGCAACGTAAGGTAAGGCAACATAAGGTAAGGCAACGTAAGGTAAGGCAAATTAAGGCAACGTAAGGCAAGGCAACGTAAGGTAAGGCAGAGTAAGGCAACGTAAGGTAAGGCAACGTAATGTAAGGCAAAGTAAGGCAATGTAAGGCAAAGTAAGGAAACGTAAGGGAAAGGAACGTAAGGGAAGGCAACGTTAGGCAACGTAAGACAACGTAAGACAACGTAAGGAAACGTAAGGCAACGTAAGGAAAGGCAACATAAGGTAAGGCAACGTAAGGCAACGTACTGCAAGGCAACGTAAGGTAAGGGAACGTAAGGCAAGGAAAAGTAAGGCAACATAAGTTAAGGCAACGTAAGGCAAGGATACATAAGGCAAGGCAACGTAAGTTAGGGCAACGTAAAGTAAGGCAACGTAAGGTAAGGCAAAGTAAGGCAACGTAATGCATGGCAACTTAATGTAACGCAACGTAAGGCAACGTAAGGCAACGTAAGGCAAGGAAACGTAAGGTAAGGCAACGTAAGGCAAAGTAAGGTAAGGCAACGTAAGGTAAGGCAACGTAAGGCAACGTAAGGTAAGGCAACGTAAGGCAAGGCAACGTAAGGCAACGTAAGGTAAGGAAGCGTAAGGTTATGTAAGGTAAAGGCAACGTAAGGAAAGGCAACGTAAGGCAAGGCAACCTAAGGCAACGTAAGGCAACGTAAGGTAAGGCAACGTAAGGTAAGGCAACGTAAGGCAACGTAAGGTAAGGCAACGTAATGTAAAGGAACGTAAGGCAAGGCAACGTAAGGTAAGGCAACGTAAGGCAACGTAAGGCAAGGCAACGTAAGGTAAGGCAACGTAAGGCAACGTAAGGCAGGGCAACGTAATGTAAGGCAACGTAAGGCAACTTAAGGTAAGGCAACGTAAGGCAAGGAACGTAAGGTAAGGCAACGTAAGGCAACTTAAAGCAAGGCAACGTAAGCTAAGGCAATGTTAGGCAACGTAAGGTAAGGCAACGTAAGTCAAGGTAACATAAGGTAAGGCAACGTAAGGCAACGTAAGGCTAGGCAACGTAAGGTAAGGCAACGTAAGACAAAGTAAGTTAAGGCAACGTAAGGCAACGTAAGGTAAGGCAAAGTAAGGCAAGGCAACGTAAGGCAACGTAAGGCAAGGCAACGTAAGGCAAGGCAACGTAAGGGAAGGCAACGTAAGGGAAGGCAACGTAAGGGAAGGCAACGTAAGGGAAGGCAACGTAAGACAACGTAAGGAAACGTAAGGTAAGGCAACGTAAGGCAACGTATTTCAACGTAAGGTAAGGCAAAGTAATTTAAGGCAACGTAAGGCAAGGCAACTTAAGGTAAGGCAACGTAAGGCAACGTAAGGCAAGGCAACGTAAGGTAAGGCAACGTAAGGCAACGTAAGGCAACGTAAGGAAAGGCAACGTAAGGCAACTTAACGTAAGGCAATGTAAGGTAAGGCAACGTAAGGAAAGGCAACGTAAGGTAAGGCAACGTAAGGTAAGGCAACGTAAGGCAACGTAAGTCAAGGCAACGTAAGGGAAGGCAACGTAAGGGAAGGCAACGTAAGGGAAGGCAACGTAAGACAACGTAAGGCAACGTAAGGTAAGGCAACGTAAGGCTACGTAAGGCAACGTAAGGCAAGGCAACGTAAGTTAAGGCAACCTAAGGCAACGTAAGGTAAGGCAACATAAGACAACGTAAGGTAAGGCAACGTAAGGCTAGGCAACGTAAGGTAAGGCAAGGTAAGTTAGGGCAACGTAAGACAACGTAAGGTAAGGCAACGTAAGGCAAGGCAACGTAATGTAAGGCAACGTAAGGCAACTTAAGGTAAGGTAACATAAGGAAACGTAAGGTAAGGCAACTTAAGGTAAGGCAACGTAAGGCAAGGCAACGAAATGTAAGGCAACGTAAGGCAACGTAAGGTAAGGCAACATAAGGTAAGGCAACGTAATGTAAGGCAAAGTAAGGCAATGTAAGGCAAAGTAAGGAAACGTAAGGGAAAGGAACGTAAGGGAAGGCAACGTTAGGCAACGTAAGACAACGTAAGACAACGTAAGGAAACGTAAGGCAACGTAAGGAAAGGCAACATAAGGTAAGGCAACGTAAGGCAACGTACTGCAAGGCAACGTAAGGTAAGGGAACGTAAGGCAAGGCAAAGTAAGGCAACATAAGTTAAGGCAACGTAAGGCAAGGATACATAAGGCAAGGCAACGTAAGTTAGGGCAACGTAAAGTAAGGCAACGTAAGGTAAGGCAAAGTAAGGCAACGTAATGCATGGCAACTTAATGTAACGCAACGTAAGGCAACGTAAGGCAAGGAAACGTAAGGTAAGGCAACGTAAGGCAAAGTAAGGTAAGGCAACGTAAGGTAAGGCAACGTAAGGCAACGTAAGGTAAGGCAAAGTAAGGCAAGGCAACGTAAGGCAACGTAAGGTAAGGAAGCGTAAGGTTATGTAAGGTAAAGGCAACGTAAGGAAAGGCAACGTAAGGCAAGGCAACGTAAGGCAACGTAAAGCAACGTAAGGTAAGGCAACGTAAGGTAAGGCAACGTAAGGCAACGTAAGGTAAGGCAACGTAATGTAAAGGAAAGTAAGGCAAGGCAACGTAAGGTAAGGCAACGTAAGGCAACGTAAGGCAAGGCAACGTAAGGTAAGGCAACGTAAGGCAACGTAAGGCAGGGCAACGTAATGTAAGGCAACGTAAGGCAACTTAAGGTAAGGCAACGTAAGGCAAGGAACGTAAGGTAAGGCAACGTAAGGCAACTTAAAGCAAGGCAACGTAAGCTAAGGCAATGTTAGGCAACGTAAGGTAAGGCAACGTAAGTCAAGGTAACATAAGGTAAGGCAACGTAAGGCAACGTAAGGCTAGGCAACGTAAGGTAAGGCAACGTAAGACAAAGTAAGTTAAGGCAACGTAAGGCAACGTAAGGTAAGGCAAAGTAAGGCAAGGCAACGTAAGGCAACGTAAGGCAAGGCAACGTAAGGAAAGGCAACGTAAGGTAAGGAAACGTAAGGTAAGGCAACGTAAGGCAAGGCAACTTAAGGTAAGGCAACGTAGGGCAACGTAATGCAAGGCAACGTAATGCAAGGCAACGTAAGGTAAGGCAACGTAAGGCAACGTATTTCAACGTAAGGTAAGGCAAAGTAATTTAAGGCAACGTAAGGCAAGGCAACTTAAGGTAAGGCAACGTAAGGCAACGTAAGGCAAGGCAACGTAAGGTAAGGCAACGTAAGGCAACGTAAGGCAACGTAAGGAAAGGCAACGTAAGGCAACTTAACGTAAGGCAACGTAAGGTAAGGCAACGTAAGGAAAGGCAACGTAAGGTAAGGCAACGTAAGGGAAGGCAACGTAAGGCAACGTAAGTCAAGGCAACGTAAGGGAAGGCAACGTAAGGGAAGGCAACGTAAGGGAAGGCAACGTAAGGGAAGGCAACGTAAGGGAAGGCAACGTAAGACAACGTAAGGCAACGTAAGGTAAGGCAACGTAAGGCAACGTAAGGCAAGGCAACTTAAGGTAAGGCAACGTAGGGCAACGTAATGCAAGGCAACGTAATGCAAGGCAACGTAAGGTAAGGCAACGTAAGGCAACGTATTTCAACGTAAGGTAAGGCAAAGTAATTTAAGGCAACGTAAGGCAAGGCCACTTAAGGTAAGGCAAAGTAAGGCAACGTAAGGCAAGGCAACGTAAGATAAGGCAACGTAAGGCAACGTAAGGCAACGTAAGGAAAGGCAACGTAAGGCAACTTAACGTAAGGCAACGTAAGGTAAGGCAACGTAAGGAAAGGCAACGTAAGGTAAGGCAACGTAAGGCAACGTAAGTCAAGGCAACGTAAGGGAAGGCAACGTAAGTGAAGGCAACGTAAGGGAAGGCAACGTAAGACAACGTAAGGCAACGTAAGGTAAGGCAACGTAAGGCAACGTAAGGCAAGGCAACGTAAGGTAAGGCAACGTAAGGCAACGTAAGGCAAGGCAACGTAAGTTAAGGCAACGTAAGGTAAGGCAACGTAAGTTAAGGCAACCTAAGGCAACGTAAGGTAAGGCAACATAAGACAACGTAAGGTAAGGCAACGTAAGGCTAGGCAACGTAAGGTAAGGCAAGGTAAGGTAGGGCAACGTAAGACAACGTAAGGTAAGGCAACGTAAGACAACGTAAGGTAAGGCAACGTAAGGCAAGGAAACGTAATGTAAGGCAACGTAAGGCAACGTAAGGTAAGGTAACATAAGGAAACGTAAGGTAAGGCAACTTAAGGTAAGGCAATGTAAGGCAAGGCAACGAAATGTAAGGCAACGTAAGGCAACGTAAGGTAAGGCAAATTAAGGCAACGTAAGGCAAGGCAACGTAAGGTAAGGCAGAGTAAGGCAACGTAAGGTAAGGCAACGTAATGTAAGGCAAAGTAAGGCAATGTAAGGCAAAGTAAGGAAACGTAAGGGAAAGGAACGTAAGGGAAGGCAACGTTAGGCAACGTAAGACAACGTAAGAAAACGTAAGGAAACGTAAGGCAACGTAAGGAAAGGCAAGATAAGGTAAGGCAACGTAAGGCAACGTACTGCAAGGCAACGTAAAGTAAGGGAACGTAAGGCAAGGCAAAGTAAGGCAACATAAGTTAAGGCAACGTAAGGCAAGGATACATAAGGCAAGGCAACGTAAGTTAGGGCAACGTAAAGTAAGGCAACGTAAGGTAAGGCAAAGTAAGGCAACGTAATGCATGGCAAATTAATGTAACGCAACGTAAGGCAACGTAAGGCAACGTAAGGCAAGGAAACGTAAGGTAAGGCAACGTAAGGCAAAGTAAGGTAAGGCAACGTAAGGAAAGGCAACGTAAGGCAACGTAAGGTAAGGCAACGTAAGGCAAGGCAACGAAAGGTAAGGCTACCTAAGGCAATGTAAGGCAACTTAACGTAAGGCAACGTGAGTTAATGCAACGTAAAGCAACGTAAGGCACGGCAACGTAAGGCAACGTAAGGCAAGGCAACGTACGTTATAGGCAAAGTAAGGCAAGGCAACGTAAGGCAACGTAAGGTAAGGCAACGTAAGGCAAGGCAACGTAAGGTAAGGCAACGTAAGGCAAGGCAAAGTAAGGCAACGTAACGCAACGTAAGGTAAGGCAACGTAAGGCAACGTAAGGCAAGGTAAGGTAAGGCAACAGAAGGTAAGGCAACGTAAGGTCTACGTGAGGCAAGGCAACGTAAGGCAAGGCAACGTAAGACAACGTAAGGCAACGTAAGGTAAGGCAAAGTAAGGCAACGTAAGGTAAGGCAACCTAATGCAAGGTAACGTAAGGTAAGGCAACCTAAGGCAATGTAAGGCAAGGCAACGTAAGTAAGGCAACGTTAGGCAACGTAAGGTAAGGCAACGTAAGGCAACGTAAGGTAAGGCAACGTAATGCAAGGTAACGTAAGGTAAGGCAACGTAAGGCAAAGTAAGGTAAGGCAAACTAAGGCAACGCAATGTAAGGTAAGGCAACATAAGGCAACGTAAGGCAAGGCAACGTAAGGTAAGGCAACGTAAGCAAAGGAAGGTAAGGCAACGTAAGGCAACGTAAGCTAAGGCAACGTAAGGTAAGGCAACGTAAGGAAACGTAAAGGCAACGTAAGGAAACGTGAGGCAACTTAAGGAAACGTGAGGCAACTTAAGGAAACGTAAGGCAACGTAAGGTAAGGCAACGTAAGGCAAGGCAACGTAAGGTAAGGGAAGGTAACGCAACGAAAGGTAAGGCAACGTAATGCAAGGAAACGTAAGGCAAGGCAACGTAAGGCAACGTAAGGCAACGTAAGGCAACGTAAGGTAAGACAACGTAAGGCAACGTAAGGCAAGGCAACGTAAGGCAAGGCAACGTAAGGTAAGGCAACGTAAGGTAAGGCAACGTAAGGCAACGTAAGGTAAGGCAACGTAAGGTAAGGCAACGTAAGGCAACGTAAGGTAAGGCCACGTAAGGAAACGTAAGGCAAGGCAACGTAAGTTAAGGCAAGGCAAGGTAACTTAAGGCAAGGCAACGTAAGGCAAGGCAACGTAAGGTAAGGCAACGTAAGGTAAGGCAACCTAAGGCAAAGTAAGTTAAGGCAACGTAAGTTAAGGCAACGTAAGGTAAGGCAAAGTAAGGTAAGGCAACGTACGGCAACGTTAGTTAAGGCAACGTAGGGCAAGGCAAATTAAGGTAAGGCAACGTAAGGGAACGTAATGTAAGGCAAGGTAAGACAAGGCAACGTAAGGCAACGTAAGGCAACGAAAGGCAAAGTAAGGTAAGGCAACGTAAGGAAAGGCAACGTAATGTAAGGCAACGTAAGGCAACGTAAGGCAAGGTAAGGTAAGGCAACAAAAGGTAAGGCAACGTAAGGTCTACGTGAGGCAAGGCAACGTAAGGCAAGGCAACGTAAGGTAAGGCAACGTAAGGAAACGTAAGGCAAGGCAACGTAAGGCAAGGCAACGTAAGGTAAGGCAACCTAAGGCAACGTAAGGCTAGGCAACGTAAGGTAAGGCAACGTAAGGTAAGGCAAAGTAAGGCAACATAAGGTAAGGCAACGTAATGCAAGGTAACGTAAGGTAAGGAAACGCAAGGCAACGTAAGGCAAGGTAAGGTAAGGCAACCTAAGGCAATGTAAAGCAAGGCAACGTAAGGTAAGGCAAGGTTAGGCAACTTACGGTAAGGCAACGTTAGGCAACGTAAGGCAAGGCAACGTAAGGTAAGGCAAAGTAAGTTAAGGGAAGGTAAGGCAACTTAAGGTAAGGGAACGTAAGGTAAGGCAACGTAAGGAAAGGCAACGTAAGGGAAGGCAACGTAAGGGAAGGCAACGCAAGACAACGTAAGGCAACGAAATGTAAGGCAACGTAAGGCAACGTAAGGCAAGGCAACATAAGGTAAGGCAACGTAAGGCAACGTAAGGCAACGTAAGGCAAGGCAACGTAAGTTAAGGCAACGTAAGGTAAGGCAACGTAAGTTAAGGCAACCTAAGGCAACGTAAGGTAAGGCAACATAAGACAAAGTAAGGTAAGGCAACGTAAGGCTAGGCAACGTAAGGTAAGGCAAGGTAAGGTAGGGCAACGTAAGACAACGTAAGGTAAGGTAACGTAAGACAACGTAAGGTAAGGCAACGTAAGGCAAGGCAACGTAATGTAAGGCAACGTAAGGCAACGTAAGGTAAGGTAACATAAGGAAACGTAAGGTAAGGCAACTTAAGGTAAGGCAACGTAAGGCAAGGCAACGAAATGTAAGGCAACGTAAGGCAACGTAAGGTAAGGCAACATAAGGTAAGGCAACGTAAGGTAAGGCAAATTAAGGCAACGTAAGGCAAGGCAACGTAATGTAAGGCAGAGTAAGGCAACGTAAGGTAAGGCAACGTAATGTAAGGCAAAGTAAGGCAATGTAAGGCAAAGTAAGGAAACGTAAGGGAAAGGAACGTAAGGGAAGGCAACGTTAGGCAACGTAAGACAACGTAAGACAACGTAAGGAAACGTAAGGCAACGTAAGGAAAGGCAACATAAGGTAAGGCAACGTAAGGCAACGTACTGCAAGGCAACGTAAAGTAAGGGAACGTAAGGCAAGGCAAAGTAAGGCAACATAAGTTAAGGCAACGTAAGGCAAGGATACATAAGGCAAGGCAACGTAAGTTAGGGCAACGTAAAGTAAGGCAAAGTAAGGCAACGTAATGCATGGCAACTTAATGTAACGCAACGTAAGGCAACGTAAGGCAACGTAAGGCAAGGAAACGTAAGGTAAGGCAACGTAAGGCAAAGTAAGGTAAGGCAACGTAAGGTAAGGCAACGTAAGGCAACGTAAGGTAAGGCAACGTAAGGCAAGGCAACGTAAGGCAACGTAAGGTAAGGAAGCGTAAGGTTATGTAAGGTAAAGGCAACGTAAGGAAAGGCAACGTAAGGCAAGGCAACGTAAGGCAACGTAAAGCAACGTAAGGTAAGGCAACGTAAGGTAAGGCAACGTAAGGCAACGTAAGGTAAGGCAACGTAATGTAAAGGAACGTAAGGCAAGGCAACGTAAGGTAAGGCAACGTAAGGCAACGTAAGGCAAGGCAACGTAAGGTAAGGCAACGTAAGGCAACTTAAGGTAAGGCAACGTAAGGCAAGTAACGTAAGGTAAGGCAACGTAAGGCAACTTAAAGCAAGGCAACGTAAGCTAAGGCAATGTTAGGCAACGTAAGGTAAGGCAACGTAAGGTAAGGCAACGTAAGTCAAGGTAACATAAGGTAAGGCAACGTAAGGCAACGTAAGGCTAGGCAACTTAAGGTAAGGCAACGTAAGACAAAGTAAGTTAAGGCAACGTAAGGCAACGTAAGGTAAGGCAAAGTAAGGCAAGGCAACGTAAGGCAACGTAAGGCAAGGCAACGTAAGGAAAGGCAACGTAAGGTAAGGAAACGTAAGGTAAGGCAACGTAAGGCAAGGCAACTTAAGGTAAGGCAACGTAGGGCAACGTAATGCAAGGCAACGTAATGCAAGGCAACGTAAGGTAAGGCAACGTAAGGCAACGTATTTCAACGTAAGGTAAGGCAAAGTAATTTAAGGCAACGTAAGGCAAGGCAACTTAAGGTAAGGCAACGTAAGGCAACGTAAGGCAAGGCAACGTAAGGCAACTTAACGTAAGGCAACGTAAGGTAAGGCAACGTAAGGAAAGGCAACGTAAGGTAAGGCAACGTAAGGGAAGGCAACGTAAGGCAACGTAAGTCAAGGCAACGTAAGGGAAGGCAACGTAAGGGAAGGCAACGTAAGGGAAGGCAACGTAAGGGAAGGCAACGTAAGGGAAGGCAACGTAAGACAACGTAAGGCAACGTAAGGTAAGGCAACGTAAGGCAACGTAAGGCAAGGCAACTTAAGATAAGGCAACGTAGGGCAACGTAATGCAAGGCAACGTAATGCAAGGCAACGTAAGGTAAGGCAACGTAAGGCAACGTATTTCAACGTAAGGTAAGGCAAAGTAATTTAAGGCAACGTAAGGAAGGCAACTTAAGGAAAGGCAAAGTAAGGCAACGTAAGGCAAGGCAACGTAAGGTAAGGCAACGTAAGGCAACGTAAGGCAACGTAAGGAAAGGCAACGTAAGGCAACTTAACGTAAGGCAACGTAAGGTAAGGCAACGTAAGGAAAGGCAACGTAAGGTAAGGCAACGTAAGGTAAGGCAACGTAAGGCAACGTAAGTCAAGGCAACGTAAGGGAAGGCAACGTAAGGGAAGGCAACGTAAGGGAAGGCAACGTAAGACAACGTAAGGCAACGTAAGGTAAAGCAACGTAAGGCAACGTAAGGCAACGTAAGGCAAGGCAACGTAAGTTAAGGCAACGTAAGGTAAGGCAACGTAAGTTAAGGTAAGCTAAGGCAACGTAAGGTAAGGCAACATAAGACAACGTAAGGTAAGGCAACGTAAGACAACGTAAGGTAAGGCAACGTAAGGCAAGGCAACGTAATGTAAGGCAACGTAAGGCAACGTAAGGTAAGGTAACATAAGGAAACGTAAGGTAAGGCAACTTAAGGTAAGGCAACGTAAGGCAAGGCAACGAAATGTAAGGCAACGTAAGGCAACGTAAGGTAAGGCAACATAAGGTAAGGCAACGTAAGGTAAGGCAAATTAAGGCAACGTAAGGCAAGGCAACGTAAGGTAAGGCAGAGTAAGGCAACGTAAGGTAAGGCAACGTAATGTAAGGCAAAGTAAGGCAATGTAAGGCAAAGTAAGGAAACGTAAGGGAAAGGAACGTAAGGGAAGGCAACATTAGGCAACGTAAGACAACGTAAGACAACGTAAGGAAACGTAAGGCAACGTAAGGAAAGGCAACATAAGGTAAGGCAACGTAAGGCAACGTACTGCAAGGCAACGTAAGGTAAGGGAACGTAAGGCAAGGCAAAGTAAGGCAACATAAGTTAAGGCAACGTAAGGCAAGGATACATAAGGCAAGGCAACGTAAGTTAGGGCAACGTAAAGTAAGGCAACGTAAGGTAAGGCAAAGTAAGGCAACGTAATGCATGGCAACTTAATGTAACGCAACGTAAGGCAACGTAAGGCAAGGAAACGTAAGGTAAGGCAACGTAAGGCAAAGTAAGGTAAGGCAACGTAAGGTAAGGCAACGTAAGGCAACGTAAGGTAAGGCAACGTAAGGCAAGGCAACGTAAGGCAACGTAAGGTAAGGAAGCGTAAGGTTATGTAAGGTAAAGGCAACGTAAGGAAAGGCAACGTAAGGCAAGGCAACGTAAGGCAACGTAAAACAACGTAAGGTAAGGCAACGTAAGGTAAGGCAACGTAAGGCAACGTAAGGTAAGGCAACGTAATGTAAAGGAAAGTAAGGCAAGGCAACGTAAGGTAAGGCAACGTAAGGCAACGTAAGGCAAGGCAACGTAAGGTAAGGCAACGTAAGGCAACGTAAGGCAGGGCAACGTAATGTAAGGCAACGTAAGGCATCGTAAGGTAAGGCAACGTAAGGCAACGTAAGGCAGGGCAACGTAATGTAAGGCAACGTAAGGCAACTTAAAGCAAGGCAACGTAAGCTAAGGCAATGTTAGGCAACGTAAGGTAAGGCAACGTAAGGTAAGGCAACGTAAGTCAAGGTAACATAAGGTAAGGCAACGTAAGGCAACGTAAGGCTAGGCAACGTAAGGTAAGGCAACGTAAGACAAAGAAAGTTAAGGCAACGTAAGGCAACGTAAGGTAAGGCAAAGTAAGGCAAAGCAACGTAAGGCAACGTAAGGCAAGGCAACGTAAGGCAAGGCAACGTAAGGTAAGGCAACGTAAGGTAAGGCAACGTAAGGCAACTTAACGTAAGGCAACGTAAGGTAAGGCAACGTAAGGAAAGGCAACGTAAGGTAAGGAAACGTAAGGTAAGGCAAAGTAAGGCAACGTAAGGTAAGGCAACGTAATGTAAGGCAAAGTAAGGCAATGTAAGGCAAAGTAAGGAAACGTAAGGGAAAGGAACGTAAGGAAAGGCAACGTTAGGCAACGTAAGACAACGTAAGACAACGTAAGGAAACGTAAGGCAACGTAAGGCAAGGCAATATAAGGTAAGGCAAAGTAAGGCAATGTACTGCAAGGCAACGTAAGGTAAGGGAACTTAAGGCAAGGCAAAGTAAGGCAACATAAGTTAAGGCAACGTAAGGCAAGGATACATAAGGCAAGGCAACGTAAGTTAGGGCAACGTAAAGTAAGGCAACGTAAGGTAAGGCAAAGTAAGGCAACGTAATGCATGGCAACTTAATGTAACGCAACGTAAGGCAAAGTAAGGTAAGGCAACGTAAGGTAAGGCAACGTAAGGCAACGTAAGGTAAGGCAACGTAAGGCAAGGCAACGTAAGGCAACGTAAGGTAAGGAAGCGTAAGGTTATGTAAGGTAAAGGCAACGTAAGGAAAGGCAACGTAAGGCAAGGCAACGTAAGGAAACGTAAAGCAACGTAAGGTAAGGCAACGTAAGGTAAGGCAACGTAAGGCAACTTAAGGTAAGGCAACGTAATGTAAAGGAACGTAAGGCAAGGCAACGTAAGGTAAGGCAACGTAAGGCAACGTAAGGCAAGGCAACGTAAGGCAAGGCAACGTAAGGTAAGGCAACGTAAGGCAACTTAAGGTAAGGCAATGTAATGTAAAGGAACGTAAGGCAAGGCAACGTAAGGTAAGGCAACGTAAGGCAACGTAAGGCAGGGAAACGTAATGTAAGGCAACGTAAGGCAACTTAAGGTAAGGCAACGTAAGGCAAGGAACGTAAGGTAAGGCAACGTAAGGCAACTTAAAGCAAGGCAACGTAAGCTAAGGCAATGTTAGGCAACGTAAGGTAAGGCAACGTAAGGTAAGGCAACGTAAGTCAAGGTAACATAAGGTAAGGCAACGTAAGGCAACGTAAGGCTAGGCAACGTAAGGTAAGGCAACGTAAGACAAAGAAAGTTAAGGCAACGTAAGGCAACGTAAGGTAAGGCAAAGTAAGGCAAAGCAACGTAAGGCAACGTAAGGCAAGGCAACGTAAGGCAAGGCAACGTAAGGTAAGGCAACGTAAGGTAAGGCAACGTAAGGCAACTTAACGTAAGGCAACGTAAGGTAAGGCAACGTAAGGAAAGGCAACGTAAGGTAAGGAAACGTAAGGTAAGGCAACGTATGGCAACTTAAGGCAAGGCAACGTAAGGCAACTTAAGGCAAGGCAACGTAACCTAAGGCAATGCAAGGCAACGTAAGGTAAGGCAACGTAATGCAAGGTAACGTAAGGCAACGTAAGGAACGGCAACGTAATGTACGGCAACGTAAGGCAATGTAAGGTAAGGCAACCTAAGGAAACGTAAGGCAACGTAAGGTAAAGGCAACGTAAGGCAAGGCAACGTAAGGTAAGGCAACGTGAGGCAACGTAAGGCAACGTAAGGTAAAGGCAACATAAGGAAAAGGCAACGTAAGGTAAGGCAACGTAAGGCAACCTAAGGCAAGGCAACATAAGGCATGGCAACATAAAGTAAGGGAACGTAAGTTAACGTAGGGCAACGTAAGGTAAGATAACGTAAGTTAACGTAATGCAAGGCAACGTAAGGTAAGGCACCGTAAGGCAACGTAAGGCAAGGCAACGTAAGGAAACGTAAGGCAAGGCAACGTAAGGTAAGGCAACGTAAGGCAACGTATTTCAACGTAAGGTAAGGCAAAGTAATTTAAGGCAACGTAAGGCAAGGCAACTTAAGGTAAGGCAACGTAAGGCAACGTAAGGCAAGGCAACGTAAGGTAAGGCAACGTAAGGCAACGTAAGGCAACGTAAGGAAAGGCAACGTAAGGCAACTTAACGTAAGGCAACGTAAGGTAAGGCAACGTAAGGAAAGGCAACGTAAGGTAAGGCAACGTAAGGTAAGGCAACGTAAGGCAACGTAAGTCAAGGCAACGTAAGGGAAGGCAACGTAAGGGAAGGCAACGTAAGGGAAGGCAACGTAAGACAACGTAAGGCAACGTAAGGTAAGGCAACGTAAGGCAACGTAAGGCAAGGCAACGTAAGGTAAGGCAACGTAAGGCAACGTAAGGCAACGTAAGGCAAGGCAACGTAAGTTAAGGCAACGTAAGGTAAGGCAACGTAAGTTAAGGCAACCTAAGGCAACGTAAGGTAAGGCAACATAAGACAACGTAAGGTAAGGCAACTTAAGGTAAGGCAACGTAAGGCAAGGCAACGAAATGTAAGGCAACGTAAGACAACGTAAGGTAAAGCAACATAAGGTAAGGCAACGTAAGGTAAGGAAAATTAAGGCAACGTAAGGCAAGGCAACGTAAGGTAAGGCAGAGTAAGGCAACGTAAGGTAAGGCAACGTAATGTAAGGCAAAGTAAGGCAATGTAAGGCAAAGTAAGGAAACGTAAGGGAAAGGAACGTAAGGAAAGGCAACGTTAGGCAACGTAAGACAACGTAAGACAACGTAAGGAAACGTAAGGCAACGTAAGGCAAGGCAATATAAGGTAAGGCAAAGTAAGGCAATGTACTGCAAGGCAACGTAAGGTAAGGGAACGTAAGGCAAGGCAAAGTAAGGCAACATAAGTTAAGGCAACGTAAGGCAAGGATACATAAGGCAAGGCAACGTAAGTTAGGGCAACGTAAAGTAAGGCAACGTAAGGTAAGGCAAAGTAAGGCAACGTAATGCATGGCAACTTAATGTAACGCAACGTAAGGCAAAGTAAGGTAAGGCAACGTAAGGTAAGGCAACGTAAGGCAACGTAAGGTAAGGCAACGTAAGGCAAGGCAACGTAAGGCAACGTAAGGTAAGGAAGCGTAAGGTTATGTAAGGTAAAGGCAACGTAAGGAAAGGCAACGTAAGGCAAGGCAACGTAAGGAAACGTAAAGCAACGTAAGGTAAGGCAACGTAAGGTAAGGCAACGTAAGGCAACTTAAGGTAAGGCAACGTAATGTAAAGGAACGTAAGGCAAGGCAACGTAAGGTAAGGCAACGTAAGGCAACGTAAGGCAAGGCAACGTAAGGTAAGGCAACGTAAGGCAACTTAAGGTAAGGCAATGTAATGTAAAGGAACGTAAGGCAAGGCAACGTAAGGTAAGGCAACGTAAGGCAACGTAAGGCAGGGAAACGTAATGTAAGGCAACGTAAGGCAACTTAAGGTAAGGCAACGTAAGGCAAGGAACGTAAGGTAAGGCAACGTAAGGCAACTTAAAGCAAGGCAACGTAAGCTAAGGCAATGTTAGGCAACGTAAGGTAAGGCAACGTAAGGTAAGGCAACGTAAGTCAAGGTAACATAAGGTAAGGCAACGTAAGGCAACGTAAGGCTAGGCAACGTAAGGTAAGGCAACGTAAGACAAAGTAAGTTAAGGCAACGTAAGGCAACGTAAGGTAAGGCAAAGTAAGGCAAGGCAACGTAAGGCAACGTAAGGCAAGGCAACGTAAGGCAAGGCAACGTAAGGTAAGGCAACGTAAGGTAAGGCAACGTAAGGCAACGTAAGTTAAGGCAACGTAACGTAAGGCAACGTAACGTAAGGCAACGTAAGGTAAGGTAACGTAAGGTAAGGCAAGGTAAGGCAAGGCAACGTAAGGTAAGGCAACGTAAGGTAAGGCAACGTAAGATAACGTAAGGTAAGGCAACGTAAGGCAAGGCAACGTAAGGAAAGTCAACGTAAGGCAACGTAAGGAAACGTAAGGTAAGGCAACGATAGGGAAGGCAACGTAAGGGAAGGCAACGTAAGGGACGGCAACGTTAGGCAACGTAAGGCAACGTAAAGCAACGTAAGGCAACGTAAGTTAAGGCAACGTAAGGCAACGTATTTTAAGGCAACGTAAGGCAAGGCAACGTAAGGCAACGTAAGGCAAGGCAACGTAAGGTAAGGCAACGTAAGGCAACGTAAGGTAAGGCAACGTAAGGAAACGTAAGGTAAGGCAACGTAAGGGAAGGCAACGTAAGGCAAGGCAACGTAAGGTAAGGCAACGTAAGTTAAGGCAACCTAAGGCAACGTAAGGTAAGGCAACTTAAGACAACGTAAGGTAAGGCAACTTAAGGAAAGGCAATGTAAGGTAAGGCAACGTAAGGCAATGTAAGGCAAGGCAACGTAAGGTAAGACAACGTAAGGCAACGTAAGGTAAGGCAACGTAAGGAAACGTAAGGTAAGGCAACGTAAGGGAAGGCAACGTAAGGGAAGGCAACGTTAGGCAACGTAAGACAACGTAAGGCAACGTAAGGCAACGTAAGGTAAGGCAATGTAAGTCAACGTAAGGTAAGGAAACTTAAGGCAACATAATGCAACGTAAGGCAAGGCAACGTAAGGCAACGTAAGATAAGGCAACGTAAGTTAAGGCAACCTAAGGCAACGTAAAGTAAGGCAACTTAAGACAACGTAAGGTAAGGCAACGTAAGGCAAGGCAATGTAAGGTAACGCAACGTAAGGTAAGGCAAAGTAAGGCAACGTTAGGCAAGGCAACGTAAGGTAAGAAAACGTAAGGCAACGTAAGGCAACGTAAGGCAAGGTAAGGCACGGTAACGTAAGGTAAGGCAACGTAAAGCAATGTAAGGTAAGGCAACCTAAGGCAACGTAAGGTAAGGCAACGTAAGGCAAGGCAACCTACGACAACGTAACGTAACGTAAGGTAAAGGCAACGTAAGGAAACGTAAGGCAAGGCAACGTAAGGCAACGTAAGGCAACGTAAGCCAAGGCAACGTAAGGTAAGGCAATGTAAGTTAAGGGAAGGTATGGTAACTTAAGGTATGGGAACGTTACGCAACGTAAGGTAAGGCAACGCAAGGTAAGGCAACGTAATGCAAGGAAACGTAAGGCAAGGCAACGTAAGGCAACTTAAGGCAACGTAAGGTAAGGCAACGTAAGGCAACGTAAGGCAAGGCAACGTAAGGCAAGGCAACGTAAGGTAAGGCAACGTAAGGTAAGGCAACGTAAGGCAACGTAAGGCAACGTAAGGTAAGGCAACGTAAGGCAACTTAACGTAAGGCAACGTAAGGTAAAGGCAACATAAGGCAACGTAAGGTAAGGCAACGTAAAACAAGGTAACAAAAGGTAAGGAAACGTAAGGCAACGTAAAGAAAGGCAACGTAACGTAAGGCAACGTAAGGCAACGTAAAGTAAGGGAAGGTAAGGCAACTTAAGGTAAGGCAACGTAAGGCAATGTAAGGTAAGGTAACGTAAGGCAAAGAAACGTAAGGTAAGTCAACGTAAGGTAAGGCAAGGTAAGGCAACGTAAGGCAACGTAAGGCAAGGCAACGTAAGGCAACGTAAGGCAACGTAAGGCAAGGCAACTTTAGGCAATGTAAGGAAACGTAAGGCAACGTAAGGTAAGGCAACGTAGGGAAGGCAACGTAAGGCAATGTAAGGTAAGGCAACGTAAGGCAATGTAAGGTAAGGCAACATAAGGTAAGGCAACGTAAGGCAACGTAAGGCAAGGCAACCTAAGGCAACGTAAGTTAAGGCAACGTAAGGTAAGGCAACTTAAGACAACATAAGTTAAGGCAAGGTAAGGCAATGCAACGTAAGGCAAGGCAACGTAAGGTAA
Organism: Phaenicophaeus curvirostris; assembly: GCF_032191515.1. Classification (NCBI taxonomy): domain Eukaryota; kingdom Metazoa; phylum Chordata; class Aves; order Cuculiformes; family Cuculidae; genus Phaenicophaeus; species Phaenicophaeus curvirostris. The sequence goes on along the minus strand of NW_027206777.1, from coordinate 149,729 downwards.
GGCAACGTAAGACAACGTAAGGTAAGGCAACTTAAGGCAAGGCAACGTAAGGTAAGGCAACGTAAGGCAACGTAAAGTAAGGCAACGTAAGGCAACGTAAGGTAAGGCAACGTTAGGGAAGGCAACGTAAGGGAAGGCAACGTAAGGGAAGGCAACGTAAGGGAAGGCAACGTTAGGCAACGTAAGGAAACGTAAGGCAACGTAAGGTAAGGCAACGTAAGGTAAGGCAACGTAAGGCAACGTAAGGCAAGGCAACGTAAGGCAACGTAAGGCAAGGCAACGTAAGGTAAGGCAACGTAAGGCAAGGCAATGTAATGTAAGGCAACGTAAGGCAAGGGAACGTAAGGTAAGACAACGTAAGGCAACGTAAGGGAAGGCAACGTAAGGAAAGGATATATAAGGCAAGGCAACGTAAGTTAAGGCAACGTAAAGTAAGGCAACGTAAGGTAAGGCAACGTAAGGCAACGTAAAGCAAGGCAACTTAAAGTAACGCAACGTAAGGCAAGGAAACGTAAGGTAAGCCAATGTAAGTTAAGGCAACGTAAGGCAACGTAAGGTAAGGCAACCTAAGGCAACGTAGGGTAAGGAAGCGTAAGGCACGTAAGGTAAAGGCAACGTAAGGCAAGGCAACGTAAGGTAAGGCAACGTAAGGTAAGGCAACGTAAGGCAACGTAAGGTAAGGCAACGTAAGGTAAAGGAACGTAAGTCAAGGCAAAGTAAGGCAACGTAAGGTAAGGCAACGTAAGGTAAGGCAACGTAAGGCAAGGCAACGTAAGGTAAGGCAACGTAAGGCAAGGCAACGTAAGGCAAGGAACGTAAGGTAAGGCAACGTAAGGCAACTTAAAGCAAGGCAACGTAAGCTAAGGCAATGTTAGGCCACGTAAGGTAAGGCAACGTAAGGCAACGTACTGCAAGGCAAAGTTAGGTTATGCAACGTAAGGCAACGTAAGGCAACGCAAGGTAAGGAAACATAAGTAAGGCAACGTAAGGCAACGTAAGGCAAGGCAACGAAAGGTAAGGCAACGTAAGGCAACGTAATGCAAGGCAACGTAAGGCAACGTAAGGTAAGGCAATGTTAGGCAACGTATTGTAAGGCAACCTAAGGCAACGTAAGGTAAGGCAACGTAAGGCAACGTAAGGCAAGGCAACTTAAGGTAAGGCAAGATAAGGGAAAGTAAGGTAAGGCAACGTAGGTCAACGTAGTGTAATGCAACGTAAGACAAGGAAGCGTAAGGCAACGTAAGGCAAGGCAACGTAAGGCAACGTAAGGCAACGTAAGGCAAGGCAATGTAAGGCAACGTAAGGCCAGGAAACGTAAGGCAACGTAAGGCAAGGAAACGTAAGGTAAGGCAACGTAAGGCAAAGTAAGGTAAGGCAACGTAAGGCAACGTAAGGTAAGGCAACGGAAGGTAAGGCAGCGTAAGGCAACATAAGTTAAGGCAACGTAAGGCAAGGCAACGTAAGGCAACGTAAGGTAAGGGAACGCAAGGCAACGGAAGTTAAGGCAACGTAAGGCAACGTAAGGTAGGGCAACGTAAGGCAACGTAAGTTAAGGCAAAGTAAGGTAAGGCAAAGTTAGGCAACGTAAGGCAACGTAAGGCAAGGCAACGTAAGGTAAGGCAACGTAAGGCAAAGTAAAGGTAAGGAAACCTAAGGTAAGGCAACGTAAGGCAAGGCAATGTACGGTAAGGCAACGTAAGGCAACGTAAGGGAAGGCAATGTAAGGTAAGGCAACGTAAGGCAACGTATGCAAGGCAACGTAAGTTAAGGCAACGTAAGGCCACGTAAGGCAACGTAAGGCAACGTAAGGTAAGGCAACGTAAGGCAAGGCAACATAAGGCAAGGCAACGTAAGAAAGGCAACGTAAGGCAACGTAAGATAAGGCAAAGTAAGGCAAGGCAACATAAGGAAAGGCAATGTTAGGCAACGTAAGGTAAGGAAACTTAAGGCAACATAAGTTAAGGAAACGTAAGCCAACGTAACGTAAGGCAACGTAAGGTAAGGCAACGTAAGTTAAGGCAACGTAAGACAACGTAAGGTAGGCAACATAAGGTAAGGCAACGTAAGGCAAGGCAACGTAAGGTAAGGCAATGTATGCAAGGCAACTTAACGTAAGGCAACGTAAGGTATGGCAACGTAAGGCAAGGCAACGTAAGGCAAGGCAACGTAAGGTAAGGCAACGTAAGGCAAGGCAACGTAAGGTAAGGCAACGTAAGGCAAGGCAACGTAAGGCATGGCAACGTAAGGTAAGGCAACGTAAGGCAACGTAAGGTAAAGGGAACGTAAGGCAACGTAACGTAAGGCAACTTAAGGTAAGGCAACGTAAGGCAACGTAAGGTAAGGCAAAGTAAGGCAACGTAAGGTACGGCAACTTAAGGCAAGGCAACCTAAGGCAAAGTAAGGCAACGTAAGTTAAGGCAACGTAAGGCAAGGCAACGTAAGGAAACGTAAGGCAACGTAAGGCAAGGAAACGTAAGGCAACGTAAGGCAACATAAGGCAAGGAAACGTAAGGCAACGTACTGCAAGGCAACGTAAGGTGAGGCAACGTAAGGCAACGTAAGGTAAGGCAACGTAAGACAACGTAAGGTAGGCAACGTAGGGTAAGGCAACGTAAGGCAACGTAAGGCAAGGCAACGTAAGGCAAGGCAACGTAAGGCAAGGCAACGTAAGGGAAGGCAACGTAAGGCAAGGCAACGTAAGGTAAGGCAACGTAAGGCAACGTAAGGCAGGGCAACGTAATGTAAGGCAACGTAAGGCAACTTAAGGTAAGGCAACGTAATGCAAGGAACGTAAGGTAAGGCAACGAAGGCAACTAAAAGCAAGGCAACGTAAGCTAAGGCAATGTTAGGCAACGTAAGGTAAGGCAACGTTATGTAAGGCAACGTAAGTCAAGGTAACATAAGGTAAGGCAACGTAAGGCAACGTAAGGCTAGGCAACGTAAGGTAAGGCAACGTAAGACAAAGTAAGTTAAGGCAACGTAAGGCAACGTAAGGTAAGGCAAAGTAAGGCAAGGCAACGTAAGGCAACGTAAGGCAAGGCAACGTAAGGCAAGGCAACGTAAGGTAAGGCAACGTAAGGTAAGGCAACGTAAGGCAACGTAAGTTAAGGCAACGTAACGTAAGGCAACGTAACGTAAGGCAACGTAAGGTAAGGTAACGTAAGGTAAGGCAAGGTAAGGCAAGGCAACGTAAGGTAAGGCAACGTAAGGTAAGGCAACGTAAGATAACGTAAGGTAAGGCAACGTAAGGCAAGGCAACGTAAGGAAAGTCAACGTAAGGCAACGTAAGGAAACGTAAGGTAAGGCAACGATAGGGAAGGCAACGTAAGGGAAGGCAACGTTAGGCAACGTAAGGCAACGTAAAGCAACGTAAGGCAACGTAAGTTAAGGCAACGTAAGGCAACGTAAGTTAAGGCAACGTAAGGCAACGTATTTTAAGGCAACGTAAGGCAAGGCAAAGTAAGGCAACGTAAGGCAAGGCAACGTAAGGTAAGGCAACGTAAGGCAACGTAAGGCAAGGTGACGTAAGGTAAGGCAACGTAAGTTAAGGCAACCTAAGGCAACGTAAGGTAAGGCAACTTAAGACAACGTAAGGTAAGGCAACTTAAGGAAAGGCAATGTAAGGTAAGGCAACGTAAGGCAATGTAAGGCAAGGCAACGTAAGGTAAGACAACGTAAGGCAACGTAAGGTAAGGCAACGTAAGGAAACGTAAGGTAAGGCAACGTAAGGGAAGGCAACGTAAGGGAAGGCAACGTTAGGCAACGTAAGACAACGTAAGGCAACGTAAGGCAACGTAAGGTAAGGCAACGTAAGTCAACGTAAGGTAAGGAAACGTAAGGCAACGTAAGTTAAGGCAACGTAATGCAACGTAAGGCAAGGCAACGTAAGGCAACGTAAGATAAGGCAACGTAAGTTAAGGCAACCTAAGGCAACGTAAGGTAAGGCAACTTAAGACAACGTAAGGTAAGGCAACGTAAGGCAAGGCAATGTAAGGTAACGCAATGTAAGGTAAGGCAAAGTAAGGCAACGTTAGGCAAGGCAACGTAAGGCAAGGTAAGACAAGGTAACGTAAGGTAAGGCAACGTAAAGCAATGTAAGGTAAGGCAACCTAAGGCAACGTAACGTAAAGTAAGGTAAAGGCAACGTAAGGCAACGTAAGGCAAGGCAACGTAAGGCAACGTAAGGCAACGTAAGCCAAGGCAACGTAAGGTAAGGCAACGTAAGTTAAGGGAAGGTATGGTAACTTAAGGTATGGGAACGTTACGCAACGTAAGGTAAGGCAACGCAAGGTAAGGCAACGTAATGCAAGGAAACGTAAGGCAAGGCAACGTAAGGCAACTTGAGGCAACGTAAGGTAAGGCAACGTAAGGCAACGTAAGGCAAGGCAACGTAAGGCAAGGCAACGTAAGGTAAGGCAACGTAAGGTAAGGCAACGTAAGGCAACGTAAGGCAACGTAAGGTAAGGCAACGTAAGGCAACGTAAAGTAAGGGAAGGTAAGGCAACTTAAGGTAAGGCAACGTAAGGCAATGTAAGGTAAGGAAACGTAAGGCAAAGAAACGTTAGGTAAGTCAACGTAAGGTAAGGCAAGGTAAGGCAATGTAAGGCAACGTAAGGCAAGGCAACGTAAGGCAACGTAAGGCAACGTAAGGCAAGGCAACTTTAGGCAACGTAAGGAAACGTAAGGCAACGTAAGGTAAGGCAACGTAGGGAAGGCAACGTAAGGCAATGTAAGGTAAGGCAACGTAAGGCAATGTAAGGTAAGGCAACATAAGGTAAGGCAACGTAATGCAACGTAAGGCAACGTAAGGTAAAGGCAACATAAGGAAAAGGCAACGTAAGGTAAGGCAACGTAAGGCAACCTAAGGCAAGGCAACATAAGGCATGGCAACATAAAGTAAGGGAACGTAAGTTAACGTAGGGCAACGTAAGGTAAGATAACGTAAGTTAACGTAATGCAAGGCAACGTAAGGTAAGGCACCGTAAGGCAACGTAAGGCAAGGCAACGTAAGGAAACGTAAGGCAAGGCAACGTAAGGTAAGGCAACGTAAGGCAACGTATTTCAACGTAAGGTAAGGCAAAGTAATTTAAGGCAACGTAAGGCAAGGCAACTTAAGGTAAGGCAACGTAAGGCAACGTAAGGCAAGGCAACGTAAGGTAAGGCAACGTAAGGCAACGTAAGGCAACGTAAGGAAAGGCAACGTAAGGCAACTTAACGTAAGGCAACGTAAGGTAAGGCAACGTAAGGAAAGGCAACGTAAGGTAAGGCAACGTAAGGTAAGGCAACGTAAGGCAACGTAAGTCAAGGCAACGTAAGGGAAGGCAACGTAAGGGAAGGCAACGTAAGGGAAGGCAACGTAAGACAACGTAAGGCAACGTAAGGTAAGGCAACGTAAGGCAACGTAAGGCAAGGCAACGTAAGGTAAGGCAACGTAAGGCAACGTAAGGCAACGTAAGGCAAGGCAACGTAAGTTAAGGCAACGTAAGGTAAGGCAACGTAAGTTAAGGCAACCTAAGGCAACGTAAGGTAAGGCAACATAAGACAACGTAAGGTAAGGCAACTTAAGGTAAGGCAACGTAAGGCAAGGCAACGAAATGTAAGGCAACGTAAGACAACGTAAGGTAAAGCAACATAAGGTAAGGCAACGTAAGGTAAGGAAAATTAAGGCAACGTAAGGCAAGGCAACGTAAGGTAAGGCAGAGTAAGGCAACGTAAGGTAAGGCAACGTAATGTAAGGCAAAGTAAGGCAATGTAAGGCAAAGTAAGGAAACGTAAGGGAAAGGAACGTAAGGAAAGGCAACGTTAGGCAACGTAAGACAACGTAAGACAACGTAAGGAAACGTAAGGCAACGTAAGGCAAGGCAATATAAGGTAAGGCAAAGTAAGGCAATGTACTGCAAGGCAACGTAAGGTAAGGGAACGTAAGGCAAGGCAAAGTAAGGCAACATAAGTTAAGGCAACGTAAGGCAAGGATACATAAGGCAAGGCAACGTAAGTTAGGGCAACGTAAAGTAAGGCAACGTAAGGTAAGGCAAAGTAAGGCAACGTAATGCATGGCAACTTAATGTAACGCAACGTAAGGCAAAGTAAGGTAAGGCAACGTAAGGTAAGGCAACGTAAGGCAACGTAAGGTAAGGCAACGTAAGGCAAGGCAACGTAAGGCAACGTAAGGTAAGGAAGCGTAAGGTTATGTAAGGTAAAGGCAACGTAAGGAAAGGCAACGTAAGGCAAGGCAACGTAAGGAAACGTAAAGCAACGTAAGGTAAGGCAACGTAAGGTAAGGCAACGTAAGGCAACTTAAGGTAAGGCAACGTAATGTAAAGGAACGTAAGGCAAGGCAACGTAAGGTAAGGCAACGTAAGGCAACGTAAGGCAAGGCAACGTAAGGTAAGGCAACGTAAGGCAACTTAAGGTAAGGCAATGTAATGTAAAGGAACGTAAGGCAAGGCAACGTAAGGTAAGGCAACGTAAGGCAACGTAAGGCAGGGAAACGTAACGTAAGGCAACGTAAGGCAACTTAAGGTAAGGCAACGTAAGGCAAGGAACGTAAGGTAAGGCAACGTAAGGCAACTTAAAGCAAGGCAACGTAAGCTAAGGCAATGTTAGGCAACGTAAGGTAAGGCAACGTAAGGTAAGGCAACGTAAGTCAAGGTAACATAAGGTAAGGCAACGTAAGGCAACGTAAGGCTAGGCAACGTAAGGTAAGGCAACGTAAGACAAAGTAAGTTAAGGCAACGTAAGGCAACGTAAGGTAAGGCAAAGTAAGGCAAGGCAACGTAAGGCAACGTAAGGCAAGGCAACGTAAGGCAAGGCAACGTAAGGCAAGGCAACGTAAGGTAAGGCAACGTAAGGCAACGTAAGTTAAGGCAACGTAACGTAAGGCAACGTAACGTAAGGCAACGTAAGGTAAGGCAACGTAAGGTAAGGCAAGGTAAGGCAAGGCAACGTAAGGTAAGGCAACGTAAGGTAAGGCAACGTAAGATAACGTAAGGTAAGGCAACGTAAGGCAAGGCAACGTAAGGAAAGTCAACGTAAGGCAACGTAAGGAAACCTAAGGTAAGGCAACGATAGGGAAGGCAACGATAGGGAAGGCAACGTAAGGGAAGGCAACGTTAGGCAACGTAAGGCAACGTAAAGCAACGTAAGGCAACGTAAGTTAAGGCAACGTAAGGCAACGTATTTTAAGGCAACGTAAGGCAAGGCAACGTAAGGCAACGTAAGGCAAGGCAACGTAAGGTAAGGCAACGTAAGGCAACGTAAGGTAAGGCAACGTAAGGAAACGTAAGGTAAGGCAACGTAAGGGAAGGCAACGTAAGGCAAGGCAACGTAAGGTAAGGCAACGTAAGTTAAGGCAACCTAAGGCAACGTAAGGTAAGGCAACTTAAGACAACGTAAGGTAAGGCAACTTAAGGAAAGGCAATGTAAGGTAAGGCAACGTAAGGCAATGTAAGGCAAGGCAACGTAAGGTAAGACAACGTAAGGCAACGTAAGGTAAGGCAACGTAAGGAAACGTAAGGTAAGGCAACGTAAGGGAAGGCAACGTAAGGGAAGGCAACGTTAGGCAACGTAAGACAACGTAAGGCAACGTAAGGCAACGTAAGGTAAGGCAATGTAAGTCAACGTAAGGTAAGGAAACTTAAGGCAACATAATGCAACGTAAGGCAAGGCAACGTAAGGCAACGTAAGATAAGGCAACGTAAGTTAAGGCAACCTAAGGCAACGTAAAGTAAGGCAACTTAAGACAACGTAAGGTAAGGCAACGTAAGGCAAGGCAATGTAAGGTAACGCAACGTAAGGTAAGGCAAAGTAAGGCAACGTTAGGCAAGGCAACGTAAGGTAAGAAAAAGTAAGGCAACGTAAGGCAACGTAAGGCAAGGTAAGGCACGGTAACGTAAGGTAAGGCAACGTAAAGCAATGTAAGGTAAGGCAACCTAAGGCAACGTAAGGTAAGGCAACGTAAGGCAAGGCAACCTACGACAACGTAAAGTAACGTAAGGTAAAGGCAACGTAAGGAAACGTAAGGCAAGGCAACGTAAGGCAACGTAAGGCAACGTAAGCCAAGGCAACGTAAGGTAAGGCAATGTAAGTTAAGGGAAGGTATGGTAACTTAAGGTATGGGAACGTTACGCAACGTAAGGTAAGGCAACGCAAGGTAAGGCAACGTAATGCAAGGAAACGTAAGGCAAGGCAACGTAAGGCAACTTAAGGCAACGTAAGGTAAGGCAACGTAAGGCAACGTAAGGCAAGGCAACGTAAGGCAAGGCAACGTAAGGTAAGGCAACGTAAGGTAAGGCAACGTAAGGCAACGTAAGGCAACGTAAGGTAAGGCAACGTAAGGCAACTTAACGTAAGGCAACGTAAGGTAAAGGCAACATAAGGCAACGTAAGGTAAGGCAACGTAAAACAAGGTAACAAAAGGTAAGGAAACGTAAGGCAACGTAAAGAAAGGCAACGTAACGTAAGGCAACGTAAGGCAACGTAAAGTAAGGGAAGGTAAGGCAACTTAAGGTAAGGCAACGTAAGGCAATGTAAGGTAAGGTAACGTAAGGCAAAGAAACGTAAGGTAAGTCAACGTAAGGTAAGGCAAGGTAAGGCAACGTAAGGCAACGTAAGGCAAGGCAACGTAAGGCAACGTAAGGCAACGTAAGGCAAGGCAACTTTAGGCAATGTAAGGAAACGTAAGGCAACGTAAGGTAAGGCAACGTAGGGAAGGCAACGTAAGGCAATGTAAGGTAAGGCAACGTAAGGCAATGTAAGGTAAGGCAACATAAGGTAAGGCAACGTAAGGCAACGTAAGGCAAGGCAACCTAAGGCAACGTAAGTTAAGGCAACGTAAGGTAAGGCAACTTAAGACAACATAAGTTAAGGCAAGGTAAGGCAATGCAACGTAAGGCAAGGCAACGTAAGGTAAGGCAACGTAAGACAACGTAAGGTAAGGCAACGTAAGGCAACGTAAAGTAAGGCAACGTAAGGCAACGTAAGGTAAGGCAACGTTAGGGAAGGCAACGTAAGGGAAGGCAACGTAAGGGAAGGCAACGTAAGGGAAGGCAACGTTAGGCAACGTAAGGAAACGTAAGGCAACGTAAGGTAAGGCAACGTAAGGTAAGGCAACGTAAGGCAACGTAAGGCAAGGCAACGTAAGGCAACGTAAGGCAAGGCAACGTAAGGTAAGGCAACGTAAGGCAAGGCAATGTAATGTAAGGCAACGTAAGGCAAGGGAACGTAAGGTAAGACAACGTAAGGCAACGTAAGGGAAGGCAACGTAAGGAAAGGATATATAAGGCAAGGCAACGTAAGTTAAGGCAACGTAAAGTAAGGCAACGTAAGGTAAGGCAACGTAAGGCAACGTAAAGCAAGGCAACTTAAAGTAACGCAACGTAAGGCAAGGAAACGTAAGGTAAGCCAATGTAAGTTAAGGCAACGTAAGGCAACGTAAGGTAAGGCAACCTAAGGCAACGTAGGGTAAGGAAGCGTAAGGCACGTAAGGTAAAGGCAACGTAAGGCAAGGCAACGTAAGGTAAGGCAACGTAAGGTAAGGCAACGTAAGGCAACGTAAGGTAAGGCAACGTAAGGTAAAGGAACGTAAGTCAAGGCAAAGTAAGGCAACGCAAGGTAAGGAAACATAAGTAAGGCAACGTAAGGCAACGTAAGGCAAGGCAACGAAAGGTAAGGCAACGTAAGGCAACGTAATGCAAGGCAACGTAAGGCAACGTAAGGTAAGGCAATGTTAGGCAACGTATTGTAAGGCAACCTAAGGCAACGTAAGGTAAGGCAACGTAAGGCAACGTAAGGCAAGGCAACTTAAGGTAAGGCAAGATAAGGGAAAGTAAGGTAAGGCAACGTAGGTCAACGTAGTGTAATGCAACGTAAGACAAGGAAGCGTAAGGCAACGTAAGGCAAGGCAACGTAAGGCAACGTAAGGCAACGTAAGGCAAGGCAATGTAAGGCAACGTAAGGCCAGGAAACGTAAGGCAACGTAAGGCAAGGAAACGTAAGGTAAGGCAACGTAAGGCAAAGTAAGGTAAGGCAACGTAAGGCAACGTAAGGTAAGGCAACGGAAGGTAAGGCAGCGTAAGGCAACATAAGTTAAGGCAACGTAAGGCAAGGCAACGTAAGGCAACGTAAGGTAAGGGAACGCAAGGCAACGGAAGTTAAGGCAACGTAAGGCAACGTAAGGTAGGGCAACGTAAGGCAACGTAAGTTAAGGCAAAGTAAGGTAAGGCAAAGTTAGGCAACGTAAGGCAACGTAAGGCAAGGCAACGTAAGGTAAGGCAACGTAAGGCAAAGTAAAGGTAAGGAAACCTAAGGTAAGGCAACGTAAGGCAAGGCAATGTACGGTAAGGCAACGTAAGGCAACGTAAGGGAAGGCAATGTAAGGTAAGGCAACGTAAGGCAACGTATGCAAGGCAACGTAAGTTAAGGCAACGTAAGGCCACGTAAGGCAACGTAAGGCAACGTAAGGTAAGGCAACGTAAGGCAAGGCAACATAAGGCAAGGCAACGTAAGAAAGGCAACGTAAGGCAACGTAAGATAAGGCAAAGTAAGGCAAGGCAACATAAGGAAAGGCAATGTTAGGCAACGTAAGGTAAGGAAACTTAAGGCAACATAAGTTAAGGAAACGTAAGCCAACGTAACGTAAGGCAACGTAAGGTAAGGCAACGTAAGTTAAGGCAACGTAAGACAACGTAAGGTAGGCAACATAAGGTAAGGCAACGTAAGGCAAGGCAACGTAAGGTAAGGCAATGTATGCAAGGCAACTTAACGTAAGGCAACGTAAGGTATGGCAACGTAAGGCAAGGCAACGTAAGGCAAGGCAACGTAAGGTAAGGCAACGTAAGGCAAGGCAACGTAAGGTAAGGCAACGTAAGGCAAGGCAACGTAAGGCATGGCAACGTAAGGTAAGGCAACGTAAGGCAACGTAAGGTAAAGGGAACGTAAGGCAACGTAACGTAAGGCAACTTAAGGTAAGGCAACGTAAGGCAACGTAAGGTAAGGCAAAGTAAGGCAACGTAAGGTACGGCAACTTAAGGCAAGGCAACCTAAGGCAAAGTAAGGCAACATAAGGCAACTTTAGGCAAGGCAACGTAAGCTAAGGCAATGTTAGGCAACGTAAGGTAAGGCAACGTAAGGCAAAGTAAGGTAAGGCAAAGTAAGGCAACGTAAGGTACGGCAACTTAAGGCAAGGCAACCTAAGGCAAAGTAAGGCAACGTAAGTTAAGGCAACGTAAGGCAAGGCAACGTAAGGAAACGTAAGGCAACGTAAGGCAAGGAAACGTAAGGCAACGTAAGGCAACATAAGGCAAGGAAACGTAAGGCAACGTACTGCAAGGCAACGTAAGGTGAGGCAACGTAAGGCAACGTAAGGTAAGGCAACGTAAGACAACGTAAGGTAGGCAACGTAGGGTAAGGCAACGTAAGGCAACGTAAGGCAAGGCAACGTAAGGCAAGGCAACGTAAGGCAAGGCAACGTAAGGGAAGGCAACGTAAGGCAAGGCAACGTAAGGTAAGGCAACGTAAGGCAACGTAAGGCAGGGCAACGTAATGTAAGGCAACGTAAGGCAACTTAAGGTAAGGCAACGTAATGCAAGGAACGTAAGGTAAGGCAACGTAAGGCAACTTAAAGCAAGGCAACGTAAGCTAAGGCAATGTTAGGCAACGTAAGGTAAGGCAACGTTATGTAAGGCAACGTAAGTCAAGGTAACATAAGGTAAGGCAACGTAAGGCAACGTAAGGCTAGGCAACGTAAGGTAAGGCAACGTAAGACAAAGTAAGTTAAGGCAACGTAAGGCAACGTAAGGTAAGGCAAAGTAAGGCAAGGCAACGTAAGGCAACGTAAGGCAAGGCAACGTAAGGCAAGGCAACGTAAGGTAAGGCAACGTAAGGTAAGGCAACGTAAGGCAACGTAAGTTAAGGCAACGTAACGTAAGGCAACGTAACGTAAGGCAACGTAAGGTAAGGTAACGTAAGGTAAGGCAAGGTAAGGCAAGGCAACGTAAGGTAAGGCAACGTAAGGTAAGGCAACGTAAGATAACGTAAGGTAAGGCAACGTAAGGCAAGGCAACGTAAGGAAAGTCAACGTAAGGCAACGTAAGGAAACGTAAGGTAAGGCAACGATAGGGAAGGCAACGTAAGGGAAGGCAACGTAAGGGAAGGCAACGTTAGGCAACGTAAGGCAACGTAAAGCAACGTAAGGCAACGTAAGGAAAGTCAACGTAAGGCAACGTAAGGAAACGTAAGGTAAGGCAACGATAGGGAAGGCAACGTAAGGGAAGGCAACGTAAGGGAAGGCAACGTTAGGCAACGTAAGGCAACGTAAAGCAACGTAAGGCAACGTAAGTTAAGGCAACGTAAGGCAACGTAAGTTAAGGCAACGTAAGGCAACGTATTTTAAGGCAACGTAAGGCAAGGCAAAGTAAGGCAACGTAAGGCAAGGCAACGTAAGGTAAGGCAACGTAAGGCAACGTAAGGCAAGGTGACGTAAGGTAAGGCAACGTAAGTTAAGGCAACCTAAGGCAACGTAAGGTAAGGCAACTTAAGACAACGTAAGGTAAGGTAACTTAAGGAAAGGCAATGTAAGGTAAGGCAACGTAAGGCAATGTAAGGCAAGGCAACGTAAGGTAAGACAACGTAAGGCAACGTAAGGTAAGGCAACGTAAGGAAACGTAAGGTAAGGCAACGTAAGGGAAGGCAACGTAAGGGAAGGCAACGTTAGGCAACGTAAGACAACGTAAGGCAACGTAAGGCAACGTAAGGTAAGGCAACGTAAGTCAACGTAAGGTAAGGAAACGTAAGGCAACGTAAGTTAAGGCAACGTAATGCAACGTAAGGCAAGGCAACGTAAGGCAACGTAAGATAAGGCAACGTAAGTTAAGGCAACCTAAGGCAACGTAAGGTAAGGCAACTTAAGACAACGTAAGGTAAGGCAACGTAAGGCAAGGCAATGTAAGGTAACGCAATGTAAGGTAAGGCAAAGTAAGGCAACGTTAGGCAAGGCAACGTAAGGCAAGGTAAGACAAGGTAACGTAAGGTAAGGCAACGTAAAGCAATGTAAGGTAAGGCAACCTAAGGCAACGTAACGTAAAGTAAGGTAAAGGCAACGTAAGGCAACGTAAGGCAAGGCAACGTAAGGCAACGTAAGGCAACGTAAGCCAAGGCAACGTAAGGTAAGGCAACGTAAGTTAAGGGAAGGTATGGTAACTTAAGGTATGGGAACGTTACGCAACGTAAGGTAAGGCAACGCAAGGTAAGGCAACGTAATGCAAGGAAACGTAAGGCAAGGCAACGTAAGGCAACTTGAGGCAACGTAAGGTAAGGCAACGTAAGGCAACGTAAGGCAAGGCAACGTAAGGCAAGGCAACGTAAGGTAAGGCAACGTAAGGTAAGGCAACGTAAGGCAACGTAAGGCAACGTAAGGTAAGGCAACGTAAGGCAACGTAAAGTAAGGGAAGGTAAGGCAACTTAAGGTAAGGCAACGTAAGGCAATGTAAGGTAAGGAAACGTAAGGCAAAGAAACGTTAGGTAAGTCAACGTAAGGTAAGGCAAGGTAAGGCAACGTAAGGCAACGTAAGGCAAGGCAACGTAAGGCAACGTAAGGCAACGTAAGGCAAGGCAACTTTAGGCAACGTAAGGAAACGTAAGGCAACGTAAGGTAAGGCAAAGTAGGGAAGGCAACGTAAGGCAATGTAAGGTAAGGCAACGTAAGGCAATGTAAGGTAAGGCAACATAAGGTAAGGCAACGTAATGCAACGTAAGGCAAGGCAACCTAAGGCAACGTAAGTTAAGGCAACGTAAGGTAAGGCAACTTAAGACAACATAAGTTAAGGCAAGGTAAGGCAATGCAACGTAAGGTAAGGCAACGTAAGGTAAGGCAACGTAAGGCAACGTAAGGTAAGGCAACGTAAGGAAACGTAAGGTAAGGCAACGTTAGGGAAGGCAACGTAAGGGAAGGCAACGTAAGGGAAGGCAACGTAAGGGAAGGCAACGTTAGGCAACGTAAGGAAACGTAAGGCAACGTAAGGTAAGGCAACGTAAGGTAAGGCAACGTAAGGCAACGTAAGGCAAGGCAACGTAAGGCAACGTAAGGCAAGGCAACGTAAGGTAAGGCAACGTAAGGCAAGGCAATATAATGTAAGGCAACGTAAGGCAACGTAAGGCAAGGGAACGTAAGGTAAGACAACGTAAGGCAACGTAAGGGAAGGCAACGTAAGGAAAGGATACATAAGGCAAGGCAACGTAAGTTAAGGCAACGTAAAGTAAGGCAACGTAAGGTAAGGCAACGTAAGGCAACGTAAAGCAAGGCAACTTAAAGTAACGCAACGTAAGGCAAGGAAACGTAGGGTAAGCCAACGTAAGTTAAGGCAACGTAAGGCAACGTAAGGTAAGGCAACCTAAGGTACGTAGGGTAATGAAGCGTAAGGCACGTAAGGTAAAGGCAACGTAAGGCAAGGCAACGTAAGGCAACGTAAGGTAAGGCAACGTAAGGTAATGCAACGTAAGGCAACGTAAGGTAAGGCAACGTAAGGTAAAGGAACGTAAGTCAAGGCAACGTAAGGCAACGTAAGGTAAGGCAACGTAAGGTAAGGCAACGTAAGGCAACGTAAGGTAAGGCAACGTAAGGCAAGGTAACGTAAGGCAAGGAACGTAAGGTAAGGCAACGTAAGGCAACTTAAAGCAAGGCAACGTAAGCTAAGGCAATGTTAGGCCACGTAAGGTAAGGCAACGTAAGGCAACGTACTGCAAGGCAAAGTTAGGTTATGCAACGTAAGGCAACGTAAGGCAACGCAAGGTAAGGAAACATAAGTAAGGCAACGTAAGGCAACGTAAGGCAAGGCAACGAAAGGTAAGGCAACGTAATGCAAGGCAACGTAAGGCAACGTAAGGTAAGGCAATGTTAGGCAACGTATTGTAAGGCAACCTAAGGCAACGTAAGGTAAGGCAACGTAAGGCAACGTAAGGCAAGGCAACTTAAGGTAAGGCAACATAAGGGAAAGTAAGGTAAGGCAACGTAGGTCAACGTAGTGTAAGGCAACGTAAGACAAGGAAGCGTAAGGCAACGTAAGGCAAGGCAACGTAAGGCAACGTAAGGCAACGTAAGGCAAGGCAATGTAAGGCAACGTAAGGCCAGGAAACGTAAGGCAACTTAAGGCAAGGAAACGTAAGGTAAGGCAACGTAAGGCAAAGTAAGGTAAGGCAACGTAAGGCAACGTAAGGTAAGGCAACGGAAGGTAAGGCAGCGTAAGGCAACATAAGTTAAGGCAACGTAAGGCAAGGCAACGTAAGGCAACGTAAGGTAAGGGAACGCAAGGCAACGGAAGTTAAGGCAACGTAAGGCAACGTAAGGTAGGGCAACGTAAGGCAACGTAAGGTAAGGCAAAGTAAGGTAAGGCAAAGTTAGGCAACGTAAGGCAACGTAAGGCAAGGCAACGTAAGTTAAGGCAACGTAAGGCAAAGTAAAGGTAAGGAAACCTAAGGTAAGGCAACGTAAGGCAAGGCAATGTACGGTAAGGCAACGTAAGGCAACGTAAGGGAAGGCAATGTAAGGTAAGGCAACGTAAGGCAACGTATGCAAGGCAACGTAAGGTAAGGCAACGTAAGGCCACGTAAGGCAACGTAAGGCAACTTAACGTAAGTCAACGTAAGGTAAGGCAACGTAAGGTAAGGCAATGTAAAGGCAACGTAAGTTAATGCAACGTAAGGCAACGTAAGGTAAATGCAAAATAAGGCAAAGTAAGGTAAGGCAACGTAAGTTAAGGCAATGTAAAGGCAACGTAAGTTAATGCAACGTAAGGCAACGTAAGGTAAATGCAAAATAAGGCAAAGTAAGGTAAGGCAACGTAAGGCAAGATAACGTAAGGTAAGGCAACCTAAGGCAAAATAAGGTAAGGCAACATAAGGCAACATAAGTTGGGGCAACTTAAGGCAAGGAAATCTAAGGCAAAGTAAGGCAACGTAAGTTAAGGCAACGTAAGGCAACGTAAGGGAAGGAAACATAAGGCAACGTAAGGCAACGTACTGCAATGCAACGTAAGTTGAGGCAACGTAAGGCAACGTAAGGCAACGTAAGGTAAGGCAACGTAAGGCAACGTAAGGCAAGGCAACATAAGGCAAGGCAACGTAAGAAAGGCAACGTAAGGCAACGTAAGATAAGGCAAAGTAAGGCAAGGCAACATAAGGAAAGGCAATGTTAGGCAACGTAAGGTAAGGAAACTTAAGGCAACATAAGTTAAGGAAACGTAAGTCAACGTAACGTAAGGCAACGTAAGGTAAGGCAACGTAAGTTAAGGCAACGTAAGACAACGTAAGGTAGGCAACATAAGGTAAGGCAACGTAAGGCAAAGAAACGTAAGGTAAGGCAACGTAAGGCAACGTAAGGTAAGGCAACGTAAGGCAACGTAAGGTAAGGCAACGTAAGGCAAGGTAACGTAAGGCAACGTAAGGCAAGGCAACGTAAGGCAAGGCAGTGTAAGGCATCGTAAGGCAAGGAAACTTAAGGCAACGTAAGGCAAGGAAACGTAAGTTAAGGCAACGTAAGGCAACATAAGGTAAGGCAACGTAAGGCAACGTAAGGCAAGGCAACGTAAGGTAAGGCAATGTATGCAAGGCAACTTAACGTAAGGCAACGTAAGGTATGGCAACGTAAGGCAACGTAAGGCAAGGCAACGTAAGGCAAGGCAACGTAAGGCAAGGCAACGTAAGGTAAGGCAACGTAAGGCAAGGCAACGTAAGGCATGGCAACGTAAGGTAAGGCAACGTAAGGCAACGTTAGGTAAAGGGAACGTAAGGCAACGTAACGTAAGGCAACTTAAGGTAAGGCAACGTAAGGCAAAGTAAGGTAAGGCAAAGTAAGGCAACGTAAGGTACGGCAACTTAAGGCAAGGCAACCTAAGGCAAAGTAAGGCAACATAAGGCAACTTTAGGGAAGGCAACGTAAGCTAAGGCAATGTTAGGCAACGTAAGGTAAGGCAACGTAAGGCAAAGTAAGGTAAGGCAAAGTAAGGCAACGTAAGGTACGGCAACTTAAGGCAAGGCAACCTAAGGCAAAGTAAGGCAACGTAAGTTAAGGCAACGTAAGGCAAGGCAACGTAAGGAAACGTAAGGCAACGTAAGGCAAGGAAACGTAACTGCTTCTTCGGCAGCATCTAGCAGCAGGACGGTGAGTTCTGTGGTGGGGTGGACTTTTTGAGGCGGTGGGAGCTTCCCGGAGCCGGGAAAATCCCAGAAAAAATAAAAAACCCAGGCGGGGGTCCTGACAGCCCCCACACGCCAGTCCCGCGCGGTGCCTGACGGGAGGGGGCGGTCCCGGCAGCTACCGCGGGAGATTTAAACTGCGCCCCTGGGAACACCGCGACCTGGAGCACGGCGAAGAGGAGCGTGGCAAAGAGGTGCGGGGCAGTTTGAGCGGCAGTTCGAGAAGGCAGGGCGCAGAGAGGACCTAGAGACTAGAGAGAAGACACCGAAGACCATGGTGGCCACCCGTCAGAAGGCTAAAGCTGCTCCGTGTGCTGCAGCAGGCAGGGTGGATGCTGCCACCCAGACAGAGCCACAGTGGGTGCATGCAGCTACCCAGACCCTGGGCTGCAGGCAGTGCCCCCCTCCCACACCGGCTCGTGCCTCTGGTCCTGGCCCCACTTGTGAAAGCTGCGCTCGAGTGGGGGAACTCCTTCACATGGTGAAGGAGCTAAGAGAGGAGGTGAAGAGACTGAGGACCATCAGGGAGTGTGAGAGGGAGATTGACCAGTGGAGCAGGGCCCTCTCACTAACTCAGCAGCCTGCTGGGGCTGGAGTGTCCGAACATCATCCACCTGCAAGCTGCAAGGTTGGGGTTACAAGAGATGGGGAATGGCAGCAAGTTCCTGCCAGAGGAAGGAAACCTACTCCCCTCACCCATACAGCAAAGCCCCAGATCCCCCTGGTGAACAAGTACCAGGTGCTGCAGGTGGAATCCAGCCCTGAGGATGAGGATGGTGGCTCCCACAGCCTAGAATCCTTCCCTAGGCTGCACCATTCTCAGAAAAAGATAAAAACATCCTCCATCAAGAAGAAGAGGAGGGTGATTGTTGTAGGGGACTCCCTCCTAAAAGGAACGGAGGGACCCATCTGCAGACCGGACCCGCTCCACAGAGAGGTCTGCTGCTTGCCAGGTGCATCAGGGAAGGAGGTAGCTAGAAAACTTCCTTCCCTGGTTCACGAGACGGACTACTATCCTTTGATAGTAGTCCAAACTGGTAATGATGACCTAACAAACAAAAAGGCCAAAGCCATCAAGAATGGCTTCAGGGCAATTGGGAAAGTGATGGAGGGCTCTGGAGCACAAGTAGTATTCTGCTCCATCCCAATGCTAAATAGAGAGGAGGGGGAAGCCAGGAGGAAGAATTCGATTAATACCTGGCTCCGAGCCTGGTGCGAGGAGAGGGGCTTTGGTTTTTTTGATCATGGGGGGGCTCATGCACCCCCAGGCTTTCTCGCTAAGGGCGGGACACATGGGTCTCCTAGGGGGGCTAAAGCCCTTGCCAGAAACCTAGCCAAGCTCATAAATCGAGCTTTAAACTAGATGTGAAGGGGGAGGGGGTTGAGCCCAGGCTAGACAGGAATGAGCCTGGATGTGGGGAATTGGTGATTGGGAGAGGGTGCGCGGGCGAGGACCACCAGTACCTCACCGCACAAAAAGTGGGGGAGAACACACCTCGGGGTGTTAAGGGAGATGCAGGCACTCTGGTGTCAACTGATCCAGTTACCAGGCAGTTGGGAACGAACCCTGTTCCCTCTAGGAGGGCTGAAGGCTCGGCAGCTCAGCTGAAGTGCATTTACACCAATGCACGCAGCATGGGAAATAAGAAGGAAGAGCTGGAAGCTGTCGTAGGGCAAGGGGCCTATGATGTTGTTGCCATCACGGAAACGTGGTGGGACGACTCATATAACTGGAGTACGACTATGGTGGGGTATAAGCTTTTCAGGCGGGACAGGAAGGGTAGGAGAGGAGGTGGGGTAGCCCTCTTTGTAAGGGAGGACTTGGACATCACTGAGATGGATTGTGGAGATGAGGAGGTTGAGTGCCTGTGGGTCAAAATCAGAGGAGCCCACCAGAAGGTAGATTTTGTGATGGGAGTCTGTTACAGACCACCCAACCAAGGAGAAGCAGCTGATGAGCTCTTCTATAAACAGCTGGGGTTAATCTCTAGATCGATGCCTCTCGTTCTGGTGGGAGACTTCAATCTGCCTGATATCTGCTGGGTGTACAACACAGCAGAAAGGAAGCAGTCTAGGAGGTTCCTGGAGTGCGTGGGAGATAACTTCCTTGCACAGTTGGTGAATGAACCAACCAGGGAAGGTGCCCTCCTGGACCTCCTGTTGGTGAACAGAGAAGGCCTTGTAGGGGATGTGGCGGTAGGTGGACGCCTAGGACTAAGCGACCATGAGATTATAAAATTTTCTGTTCTAGGTGAAGTGAAGAGGGTGGTTAGCAAGACGGTAACATTAAATTTCCAGAGGGCTGACTTTGATCTCTTCAGCAGGCTGGTTGGTGAAGTCTCATGGGAGACAGTACTCAAGGGCAAGGGAGCCCAGGAGGGCTGGGAGCTCTTCAAAGGGGTGGTCCTAGCAGCTCAGGAGAAAGCCATCCCCGTGGTCCGGAAAAAAAGCCGGCAGGGGAGAAAGCCAGCTTGGTTGAATAGAGAGATCTTGAGGGATATCAAGAAGAAAAGAAATGTTTATGGCCTCTGGAAGAAGGGACAGGCCTCTTGGGTGGACTACAGGAGGGAAGTGAGATTGTGTAGGGAAAAAATCAGAAGGGCTAAGGCTCAGCTAGAAATTGGATTGGCCAAGTCAGTGAAAGATAACAAAAAATCTTTCTACAAATATATAAATAATAAAAGGCGGACTAGGGAGACCATACAGTCCCTATTGGACACAGAAGGGACAACAGTAACAGGGGATGAGGAAAAGGCTGAGGTACTTAATGCCTTCTTTGCCTCAGTCTTTAGTCGTAAGGAGGGTCGTTCCGCCTGTGTACAAACCCAGGAGCTAGAGGAGCAAAATGAGGCTCCCATGATCCAAGAGGAGGTGGTCAGAGCCTTGCTAGCCCGACTGGACAGTCACAAGTCTATGGGGCCGGACGGGATTCACCCTAGGGTACTGAAGGAGCTGGCGGATGTGCTGGCCAAACCCCTTTCCATCATCTTCCAACAGTCCTGGAAGACTGGGGAAGTCCCACTGGACTGGAGGCTGGCTGATGTTGTGCCCATCTACAAAAAGGGCCGCAGGGAGGACCCAGGAAACTACAGGCCTGTCAGTCTGACCTCAGTGCCAGGGAAAGTCATGGAACAGGTGATCTTGAGTGCTATCATGAAGCACATGCAAGAGAACCGGGTGATCAGGCCCAGTCAACATGGGTTCACTAAAGGCAGGTCTTGCCAGACTAACCTGATCGCCTTCTATGACAAAGTGACCCGGCTACTGGATGAGGGAAAGGCTGTGGATGTGGTCTTCCTGGACTTCAGCAAAGCCTTTGACACAGTTTCTCACAGCGTTCTGCTTGAGAAACTGTCAGCCTCTGGGCTGGACAGGCGCACACTCTCCTGGGTGGAAAACTGGTTGGATGGCCGGGCCCAGAGAGTGGTGGTAAATGGTGTGAAATCCAGCTGGAGGCCAGTGACAAGTGGGGTTCCCCAGGGCTCAGTGCTGGGTCCAGCCCTGTTCAATGTCTTCATCAATGACCTGGATGAAGGCATCGAATGCACCCTTAGCAAGTTTGCGGATGACACTAAGCTGGGTGGAAGTGTCGATCTGCTGGAGGGTCAGGAGGCTCTGCAAAGGGATCTGAACAGGCTGGACCGCTGGGCAGAGTCCAATGGCATGAGGTTTAACAAGGCCAAATGCCGGGTCCTGCACTTGGGGCACAACAACCCTATGCAGTGCTACAGACTGGGAGAAGTCTGTCTAGAAAGCTGCCTGGAGGAGAGGGACCTGGGGGTGTTGGTTGACAGCCGACTGAATATGAGCCAGCAGTGTGCCCAGGTGGCCAAGAAGGCCAATGGCATCTTGGCTTGTATCAGAAACGGCGTGACCAGCAGGTCCAGGGAGGTTCTTCTCCCTCTGTACTCGGCACTGGTGAGACCGCTCCTCGAATACTGTGTTCAGTTCTGGGCCCCTCACCACAAGAAGGTTGTTGAGGCTCTGGAGAGAGTACAGAGAAGAGCAACAAAGCTGGTGAAAGGGCTGGAGAACAGGCCTTATGAGGAGCGGCTGAGAGAGCTGGGGTTGTTTAGCCTGGAGAAGAGGAGGCTGAGGGGTGACCTCATTGCTCTCTACAACTACCTGAAAGGACGTTGTAGAGAGGAGGGTGCTGGCCTCTTCTCCCAAGTGACAGGGGACAGGACAAGAGGGAATGGCCTCAAGCTCCGACAGGGGAGGTTTAGGCTAGACGTTAGGAAAAAATTCTTTACAGAAAGGGTCATTGGGAACTGGAACAGGCTGCCCAGGGAGGTGGTTGAGTCACCTTCCCTGGAGGTGTTTAAGGCACGGGTGGACGAGGTGCTGAGGGATATGGTTTAGTGTTTGGTAGGAACGGTTGGACTCGGTGATCCGGTGGGTCTCTTCCAACCTGGTTATTCTGTGATTCTGTGATTCTGTAAGGCAACGTAAGGCAACATAAGGCAAGGAAACGTAAGGCAACGTACTGCAAGGCAACGTAAGGTGAGGCAACGTAAGGCAACGTAAGGTAAGGCAACGTAAGACAACGTAAGGTAGGCAACGTAGGGTAAGGCAACGTAAGGCAACGTAAGGCAAGGCAACGTAAGGCAAGGCAACGTAAGGCAAGGCAACGTAAGGGAAGGCAACGTAAGGTAAGGCAACGTAAGGCAACGTAAGATAAGGCAAAGTAAGGCAAGGCAACATTAGGCACGGAAACGTAAGGCAAGGCAACGTAAAGCAACGTAAGGTAAGGCAACGTAAGGCATCATAAGGTAAGGAAACGTAAGGCAACGTTAGGTAAGGCAACGTAAGGCAAGGTAACTTAAGGCAAAGTAAGGTAAGGAAACGTAAGGCAACGTTAGGTAAGGCAACGTAAGGCAAGGTAACTTAAGGCAAAGTAAGGCAAGGAAACGTAAGGCAATATAAGTCAACGTAAGTTAAGGCAACGTAAGGCAACGTAAAGCAACGTAAGGAAAGGCAACATAAGGTAAGGCAACGTAAGACAACGTAAGGTAAGACAACGTAAGGCAAAGAAACATAAGGTAAGGCAACGTAAAGCACGGTAAGTTAAGGCAACGTAAGGCAACGTAAGGCAAGGCAACGTAAGGCAACGTAAGGCAACTTAAGGCAAGGCAACGTAAGCTAAGGCAATGTTAGGCAACGTAAGGTAAGGCAACTTAAGGCAACGTAAGGTAAGGCAACGTAAGGCAACTTAAGGCAAGGCAACGTAAGCTAAGGCAATGTTAGGCAATGTAAGGTAAGGCAATGTTAGACAACGTAAGGTAAGGCAACGTAAGGCAAGGCAACGTAAGGAAAGGCAACATAAGGTAAGGCAACGTAAAGCAACATAAGTTAAGGCAACGTTAGGTAAGGCAATGTCAGGCAACGTAAGGTGAGGCAACGTAAGGCAACGTAAGTTAAGGCAACGTAAGGCAACGTAAGGTAGGCAACGTAAGGCAACGTAAGGTAAGGCAACGTAAGGCAACGTAAGGCAAGTCAACTTTAGGTAAGGCAACGTAAGAAAATTAAGGCAACTTAAGGCAACTTGAGGTAAGGCAACATAAGGAAAGGAAACGTAAGGTAAGGCAACGTAAGGCAACGTAAACTAAGGCAACCTAAATGTAAGGCAACGTAATGTAAAGTATGGTAAGGCAACGTAAGGTAAGGCAACGTAAGACAACGTAAGGTAAGGCAACTTAAGGCAAGGCAACGTAAGGTAAGGCAACGTAAGGAAACGTAAGGTAAGGCAACGTTAGGGAAGGCAACGTAAGGGAAGGCAACGTAAGGGAAGGCAACGTTAGGCAACGTAAGGAAACGTAAGGCAACGTAAGGTAAGGCAACGTAAGGTAAGGCAACGTAAGGCAACGTAAGGCAAGGCAACGTAAGGCAACGTAAGGCAAGGCAACGTAAGGTAAGGCAACGTAAGGCAAGGCAATGTAATGTAAGGCAACGTAAGGCAAGGGAACGTAAGGTAAGACAACGTAAGGCAACGTAAGGGAAGGCAACGTAAGGAAAGGATACATAAGGCAAGGCAACGTAAGTTAAGGCAACGTAAAGTAAGGCAACGTAAGGTAAGGCAACGTAAGGCAACGTAAAGCAAGGCAACTTAAAGTAACGCAACGTAAGGCAAGGAAACGTAAGGTAAGCCAACGTAAGTTAAGGCAACGTAAGGCAACGTAAGGTAAGGCAACCTAAGGTACGTAGGGTAATGAAGCGTAAGGCACGTAAGGTAAAGGCAACGTAAGGCAAGGCAACGTAAGGCAACGTAAGGTAAGGCAACGTAAGGCAAGGCAACGTAAGGCAAGGAACGTAAGGTAAGGCAACGTAAGGCAACTTAAAGCAAGGCAACGTAAGCTAAGGCAATGTTAGGCCACGTAAGGTAAGGCAACGTAAGGCAACGTACTGCAAGGCAAAGTTAGGTTATGCAACGTAAGGCAACGTAAGGCAACGTAAGGCAAGGCAACGAAAGGTAAGGCAACGTAATGCAAGGCAACGTAAGGCAACGTAAGGTAAGGCAATGTTAGGCAACGTATTGTAAGGCAACCTAAGGCAACGTAAGGTAAGGCAACGTAAGGCAACGTAAGGCAAGGCAACTTAAGGTAAGGCAAGATAAGGGAAAGTAAGGTAAGGCAACGTAGGTCAACGTAGTGTAAGGCAACGTAAGACAAGGAAGCGTAAGGCAACGTAAGGCAAGGCAACGTAACGCAACGTGAGGCAACGTAAGGCAAGGCAATGTAAGGCAACGTAAGGCCAGGAAACGTAAGGCAACTTAAGGCAAGGAAACGTAAGGTAAGGCAACGTAAGGCAAAGTAAGGTAAGGCAACGTAAGGCAACGTAAGGTAAGGCAACGGAAGGTAAGGCAGCGTAAGGCAACATAAGTTAAGGCAACGTAAGGCAAGGCAACGTAAGGCAACGTAAGGTAAGGGAACGCAAGGCAACGGAAGTTAAGGCAATGTAAGGCAACGTAAGGTAGGGCAACGTAAGGCAACGTAAGGTAAGGCAAAGTAAGGTAAGGCAAAGTTAGGCAACGTAAGGCAACGTAAGGCAAGGCAACGTAAGTTAAGGCAACGTAAGGCAAAGTAAAGGTAAGGAAACCTAAGGTAAGGCAACGTAAGGCAAGGCAATGTACGGTAAGGCAACGTAAGGCAACGTAAGGGAAGGCAATGTAAGGTAAGGCAACGTAAGGCAACGTATGCAAGGCAACGTAAGGTAAGGCAACGTAAGGCCACGTAAGGCAACGTAAGGCAACTTAACGTAAGTCAACGTAAGGTAAGGCAACGTAAGGTAAGGCAATGTAAAGGCAACGTAAGTTAATGCAACGTAAGGCAACGTAAGGTAAATGCAAAATAAGGCAAAGTAAGGTAAGGCAACGTAAGGCAAGATAACGTAAGGTAAGGCAACATAAGGCAAAATAAGGTAAGGCAACATAAGGCAACATAAGTTGGGGCAACTTAAGGCAAGGAAATCTAAGGCAAAGTAAGGCAACGTAAGTTAAGGCAACGTAAGGCAACGTAAGGCAAGGAAACATAAGGCAACGTAAGGCAACGTACTGCAATGCAACGTAAGTTGAGGCAACGTAAGGCAACGTAAGGCAACGTAAGGTAAGGCAACGTAAGGCAACGTAAGGCAAGGCAACATAAGGCAAGGCAACGTAAGAAAGGCAACGTAAGGCAACGTAAGATAAGGCAAAGTAAGGCAAGGCAACATAAGGAAAGGCAATGTTAGGCAACGTAAGGTAAGGAAACTTAAGGCAACATAAGTTAAGGAAACGTAAGTCAACGTAACGTAAGGCAACGTAAGGTAAGGCAACGTAAGTTAAGGCAACGTAAGACAACGTAAGGTAGGCAACATAAGGTAAGGCAACGTAAGGCAAAGAAACGTAAGGTAAGGCAACGTAACGCAACGTAACGTAAGGCAACGTAAGGCAACGTAAGGTAAGGCAACGTAAGGCAAGGTAACGTAAGGCAACGTAAGGCAAGGCAACGTAAGGCAAGGCAGTGTAAGGCATCGTAAGGCAAGGAAACTTAAGGCAACGTAAGGCAAGGAAACGTAAGTTAAGGCAACGTAAGGCAACATAAGGTAAGGCAACGTAAGGCAAGGCAACGTAAGGTAAGGCAATGTATGCAAGGCAACTTAACGTAAGGCAACGTAAGGTATGGCAACGTAAGGCAACGTAAGGCAAGGCAACGTAAGGCAAGGCAACGTAACGCAAGGCAACGTAAGGTAAGGCAACGTAAGGCAAGGCAACGTAAGGCATGGCAACGTAAGGTAAGGCAACGTAAGGCAACGTTAGGTAAAGGGAACGTAAGGCAACGTAAGGTAAGGCAACGTAAGGTAAGGCAACGTAAGGCAAAGTAAGGTAAGGCAAAGTAAGGCAACGTAAGGTACGGCAACTTAAGACAAGGCAACCTAAGGCAAAGTAAGGCAACGTAAGTTAAGGCAACGTAAGGCAAGGCAACGTAAGGAAACGTAAGGCAACGTAAGGCAAGGAAACGTAAGGCAACGTAAGGCAACATAAGGCAAGGAAACGTAAGGCAACGTACTGCAAGGCAACGTAAGGTGAGGCAACGTAAGGCAACGTAAGGTAAGGCAACGAAAGACAATGTAAGGTAGGCAACGTAGGGTAAGGCAACGTAAGGCAACGTAAGGCAAGGCAACGTAAGGCAAGGCAACGTAAGGCAAGGCAACGTAAGGGAAGGCAACGTAAGGTAAGGCAACGTAAGGCAACGTAAGATAAGGCAAAGTAAGGCAAGGCAACATTAGGCACGGAAACGTAAGGCAAGGCAACGTAAAGCAACGTAAGGTAAGGCAACGTAAGGCATCATAAGGTAAGGAAACGTAAGGCAACGTTAGGTAAGGCAACGTAAGGCAAGGTAACTTAAGGCAAAGTAAGGCAAGGAAACGTAAGGCAACATAAGTCAACGTAAGTTAAGGCAACGTAAGGCAACGTAAAGCAACGTAAGGAAAGGCAACATAAGGTAAGGCAACGTAAGACAACGTAAGGTAGGCAACGTAAGGTAAGGCAACGTAAGGCAAAGAAACATAAGGTAAGGCTACGTAAAGCACGGTAAGTTAAGGCAACGTAAGGCAACGTAAGGCAAGGCAACGTAAGGCAAGGCAACGTAACGTAAGGCAACGTAAGGCAACTTAAGGCAAGGCAACGTAAGCTAAGGCAATGTTAGGCAACGTAAGGTAAGGCAACTTAAGGCAACGTAAGGTAAGGCAACGTAAGGCAACTTAAGGCAAGGCAACGTAAGCTAAGGCAATGTTAGGCAATGTAAGGTAAGGCAATGTTAGACAACGTAAGGTAAGGCAACGTAAGGCAAGGCAACGTAAGGAAAGGCAACATAAGGTAAGGCAACGTAAAGCAACATAAGTTAAGGCAACGTTAGGTAAGGCAATGTCAGGCAACGTAAGGTGAGGCAACGTAAGGCAACGTAAGTTAAGGCAACGTAAGGCAACGTAAGGTAGGCAACGTAAGGCAACGTAAGGTAAGGCAACGTAAGGCAACGTAAGGCAAGTCAACATTAGGTAAGGCAACGTAAGAAAATTAAGGCAACTTAAGGCAACTTGAGGTAAGGCAACGTAAGGAAAGGAAACGTAAGGTAAGGCAACGTAAGGCAACGTAAACTAAGGCAACCTAAATGAAAGGCAACGTAATGTAAAGTATGGTAAGGCAACGTAAGGCAAGGATACGTAAGGTAAGGCAGCGTAAGGCAACGTAAGTTAAGGCAACGTAAGGTAAGGCAACGTAATGCAACGTAACGCAAGGCAACGTAAGGCAACGTAAGGACATTCAACTTAAGGTAAGGCAATTAAGGCAACGTAATGTAAGGCAACGTAAGGCAAGGAAACGTAAGGCAACGTTAGGACATGCAACTTAAGGTAAGGCAACGTAAGGCAACGTAAGGTAAGTCAACATAAGGGAACGTAATGTAAGGCAACGTAAGGCAACGTAAAGTAAGGGAAGGTAAGGCAAGGCAACGTAAGGTAAGGCAACATAAGGGAACGTAATGTAAGGCAACGTAAGGCAACGTAAGGCAAGGCAACTTAAGGCAACATAAGGCAACGTAAGTCAATGTAAGGCAACGTAAAGCAAGGCAACGTAAGGCAACGTAAGGCAAGGAAACGTAAGGTAAAGGAAACGTAAGGCAACGTAAGGCAAGGCAACGTAGGGGAAGGCAACTAAGGCAACGTAATGCAAGGAAACATAAGGTAAGGCAATGTTAGGCGACATAAGGTAAGGCAACGTAAGGCAACATAAGGTAAGGCAACGTAAGGTAAGGCAACGTAAGGCAACGTAAGTTAAGGCAACATAAGGCAAGGCAACCTATAGGTAACGTAAGACAACGTAAGGTTAAGGCAACGTAAGGCAAGGCATCTTAAGGCAACGTAAGGCAACATAAGCAAGGCAACGTAAGGCAACGTACTACAAGGCAACGTAAGGCAACGTAAGGCAAGGCAACGTAAGATAAGGCAATATAAGGCAACGTAAGGCAACGTAAGGCAAAGCAACGTAAGGTAATACTACGTAAGGCAATGTAAGGTAAGGCAACGTAATGCAAGGCAACTTAAGGCAACGTAAGGAAACGTAAGGTAAGGCAACGTAAGGTAAGGCAACGTAAGGCAACGTAAGGTAAGGCGACGTAAGGCAAGGCAACGTAAGGTAAGGCAAAGTAAGGCAACGTAAGGCAAGGCAACGTAATTTAAGGCAACGTAAGTCAACGTAAGGCAACGTAAGGCAATGCAACGTAAGGTAAGGCAACGTAAGGCAACCTAAGACAAGGTAACGTAAGAGAAGGCAACGTAAGGCAAGGCAACGAAAGGTAAGGCAAAGTTAGGCAAAATAAGGTAAGGCAACGTAAGGCAACGAGAGGTAAGGCAACGTAAGGTAAGGTAACGTAAGGCAACGTAAGGTAAGGCAACGTAAGGCAACGTAAGGTAAGGAAACGTAAGGTAAGGCAACGTAAGGCAACGTAAGGCAACGTAAGACAAGGCAACGTAACGCAACGTAATGCAAGGCAACGTAAGGCAACGTAAGGCAAGGCAACGTAAGGCAAAGAACTGCAAGGCAACATAAGGCAAGGTAAGGCAAGGCAAAGTAAGGTACGGCAACGTAAGGTAAGGAAACGTAAGGCAACGTAAGGTAAAGGCAAAGTAAGGCAAGGCAACATAAGGCAAGGCAATGTAAGGCAACGTAAGGAAACATAAGTCAAGGCAACGTAAGGCAAGGCAACTTAAGGCAACGTAAGGCAACGTAAGGTAAGGCAACGTAAGGCAACGTAAGGTAAGGCAACGTAAGGCAAGGCAACGTAAGGTAAGGCAACGTAAGGCAACGTAAATATAAGGCAACATAAGGCAAGGCAACGTAAGGCAACGTAAGGCAACATAAGGTAAGCCAACGTAAGGCAACGTAAGGTAAGGCAAGATAAGTTAAGGCAATGTAAGGCTACGTAAGTCAAGACAACGTAAGGTAAGGCAACGTAAGGTAAGGCAACGAAAGGTAAGGCAACCTAAGGCAACGTAAGGTAAGGCAACGTAAGGTAAGGCAACGTAAGGCAACGTAAGGCAAGGCAACGTAAGGTAAGGCAACGTAAGGCAACGTAAGGCAACATAAGGTAAGGCAACGTAAGGTAAGGCAACGTAAGGCAAGGCAACTTACGTTAAGGCGACGTAAGGCAATGTAAGGTAGGGCCAACATTAGGTAAGGCAACGCAAGGCAACGTAAAGCAAGGCAACGTAATGTAGAGGCAACGTAAGGCAATGTAAGGTAAGGCAACGTAAGGCAACGTAAGGCAACGTAAGGTAAGGCAACATAAGGTAAGGCAACGTAAGGCAAAGTAATGTAACGCAACGTAAGGTAAGGCAACGTAAGGCAAGTTAAGGTAAGGCAACGTAAGGTAAGGCAACGTAAGGCAACGTAAGGTAAGGCAACGTCAGGTAAGTCAACGTAAGTTAAGGCAACGTAAGACAACGTAAGGTAAGGCAACGCAAGGAAAAGTAAGGCAAGGCAATGTAAGTTAAGGCAACGTAAGGTAAGGCAACGTAAGGCAACGTAAAGGTGAGGCAACGTAAGGTAAGGCAACGTAAGGCAACTTAAGGCAAGGCAACGTAAGGTAAGGCAACGTAAGGCAACGTAAGGTGAGGCAACGTAAGGTAAGGCAACGTAAGGCAACTTAAGGCAAGGCAACGTAAGGTAAGGCAACGTAAGGCAACGTAAGGCAAGGCAACGTAAGGTAAGTCAAAGTAAGGCAACATAATGTAAGACAATGTATGGCAACGTAAGGCAATGTAAGGTAAGGCAACATAATGTAAGGCAACGTAAGGCAATGTAAGGTAAGGCAACGTAAGGTAAGGCAACGTAAGGCAAAGTAAGGTAAGGCAAAGTAAGGCAACGTAAGGTACGGCAACTTAAGACAAGGAAACCTAAGGCAAAGTAAGGCAACGTAAGTTAAGGCAACGTAAGGCAAGGCAACGTAAGGAAACGTAAGGCAACGTAAGGCAAGGAAACGTAAGGCAACGTAAGGCAACATAAGGCAAGGAAACGTAAGGCAACGTACTGCAAGGCAACGTAAGGTGAGGCAACGTAAGGCAACGTAAGGTAAGGCAACGTAAGACAACGTAAGGTAGGCAACGTAGGGTAAGGCAACGTAAGGCAACGTAAGGCAAGGCAACGTAAGGCAAGGCAACGTAAGGCAAGGCAACGTAAGGGAAGGCAACGTAAGGTAAGGCAACGTAAGGCAACGTAAGATAAGGCAAAGTAAGGCAAGGCAACATTAGGCACGGAAACGTAAGGCAAGGCAACGTAAAGCAACGTAAGGTAAGGCAACGTAAGGCATCATAAGGTAAGGAAACGTAAGGCAACGTTAGGTAAGGCAACGTAAGGCAAGGTAACTTAAGGCAAAGTAAGGTAAGGAAACGTAAGGCAACGTTAGGTAAGGCAACGTAAGGCAAGGTAACTTAAGGCAAAGTAAGGCAAGGAAACGTAAGGCAACATAAGTCAACGTAAGTTAAGGCAACGTAAGGCAACGTAAAGCAACGTAAGGAAAGGCAACATAAGGTAAGGCAACGTAAGACAACGTAAGGTAGGCAACGTAAGGTAAGGCAACGTAAGGCAAAGAAACATAAGGTAAGGCAACGTAAAGCACGGTAAGTTAAGGCAACGTAAGGCAACGTAAGGCAAGGCAACGTAAGGCAAGGCAACGTAACGTAAGGCAACGTAAGGCAACTTAAGGCAAGGCAACGTAAGCTAAGGCAATGTTAGGCAACGTAAGGTAAGGCAACTTAAGGCAACGTAAGGTAAGGCAACGTAAGGCAACTTAAGGCAAGGCAACGTAAGCTAAGGCAATGTTAGGCAATGTAAGGTAAGGCAATGTTAGACAACGTAAGGTAAGGCAACGTAAGTTAAGGCGACGTAAGGCAAGGCAACATAAGGTAAGGCAAAGTAAGGCAACGTAAGGCAAGGCAACGTAATTTAAGGCAACGTAAGTCAACGTAAGGCAATGTAAGGCAATGCAACGTAAGGTAAGGCAACGTAAGGCAACCTAAGACAAGGTAACGTAAGAGAAGGCAACGTAAGGCAAGGCAACGAAAGGTAAGGCAAAGTTAGGCAAAATAAGGTAAGGCAACGTAAGGCAACGAGAGGTAAGGCAACGTAAGGCAACGTAAGGTAAGGTAACGTAAGGCAACGTAAGGTAAGGCAACGTAAGGCAACGTAAGGTAAGGAAACGTAAGGTAAGGCAACGTAAGGCAACGTAAGGCAACGTAAGACAAGGCAACGTAACGCAACGTAATGCAAGGCAACGTAAGGCAACGTAAGGCAAGGCAACGTAAGGCAAAGAACTGCAAGGCAACATAAGGCAAGGTAAGGCAAGGCAAAGTAAGGTACGGCAACGTAAGGTAAGGAAACGTAAGGCAACGTAAGGTAAGGCAAAGTAAGGCAAGGCAACATAAGGCAAGGCAATGTAAGGCAACGTAAGGAAACATAAGTCAAGGCAACGTAAGGCAAGGCAACTTAAGGCAACGTAAGGCAACGTAAGGTAAGGCAACGTAAGGCAACGTAAGGTAAGGCAACGTAAGGCAAGGCAACGTAAGGTAAGGCAACGTAAGGCAACGTAAGTATAAGGCAACATAAGGCAAGGCAACGTAAGGCAACGTAAGGCAACGTAAGGTAAGCCAACGTAAGGCAACGTAAGGTAAGGCAAGATAAGTTAAGGCAATGTAAGGCTACGTAAGTCAAGACAACGTAAGGTAAGGCAACGTAAGGTAAGGCAACGAAAGGTAAGGCAACCTAAGGCAACGTAAGGTAAGGCAACGTTAGGTAAGGCAACGTAAGGCAACGTAAGGCAAGGCAACGTAAGGTAAGGCAACGTAAGGCAACGTAAGGCAACATAAGGTAAGGCAACGTAAGGTAAGGCAACGTAAGGCAAGGCAACTTACGTTAAGGCGACGTAAGGCAATGTAAGGTAGGGCCAACATTAGGTAAGGCAACGCAAGGCAACGTAAAGCAAGGCAACGTAATGTAGAGGCAACGTAAGGCAATGTAAGGTAAGGCAACGTAAGGCAACGTAAGGCAACGTAAGGTAAGGCAACATAAGGTAAGGCAACGTAAGGCAAAGTAATGTAACGCAACGTAAGGTAAGGCAACGTAAGGCAAGTTAAGGTAAGGCAACGTAAGGTAAGGCAACGTAAGGCAACGTAAGGTAAGGCAACGTCAGGTAAGTCAACGTAAGTTAAGGCAACGTAAGACAACGTAAGGTAAGGCAACGCAAGGAAACGTAAGGCAAGGCAATGTAAGTTAAGGCAACTTAAGGTAAGGCAACGTAAGGCAACGTAAAGGTGAGGCAACGTAAGGTAAGGCAACGTAAGGCAACTTAAGGCAAGGCAAAGTAAGGTAAGGCAACGTAAGGCAACGTAAGGTGAGGCAATGTAAGGCAACTTAAGGCGAGGCAACGTAATGTAAGGCAACGTAAGGCAACGTAAGGCAAGGCAACGTAAGGTAAGTCAAAGTAAGGCATCATAATGTAAGACAATGTATGGCAACGTAAGGCAATGTAAGGTAAGGCAACATAATGTAAGGCAACGTAAGGCAATGTAAGGTAAGGCAACGTAAGGTAAGGCAACGTAAGGAAAGGTAACATAAGGTAAGTCAACGTAAGGCAACGTAATGTAAGGCAACGTAAGGCAACGTAAGGTAAGGAAACGTAAGGCAACGTAGGGTAAGGCAACGTAATGCAAGGCAACGTAAGGCAACGTAAGGCAAGGCAACGTAAGGTAAGGCAACCTAAGGCAAGGCAAATTAAGGTAAGGCAACGTAAGGCAACGTAAGGTAAGGCAACGTAAGGCAACGTAATGTAAGGCAACGTAAGGCAACGTTAGGTAAGGCAACGTAAGGCAACGTAAGGCAAGGCAACGTAAGGCAAGTTAACATAAGGTAAAGGCAACGTAAGGCAACGTAAGGCAAGGCAACGTAAGGCAAAGTAAGGCAAGTCAACGTAAGGTAAGGCAACGTAAGGCAATGTAAGGTAAGGCTACGTAAGGTAAGGCAACGTAAGGAAAAGGAAGGCAACGCAACGTAAGGTAAGGCAACGTAAGGCAACGTAAGGCAACGTAAGGTAAGGCAATGTAAGGCAACGTAAGGCAATGTAAGACAACGTAAGTTAAGGAAACATAAGGTAAGGCAACGTAAGGTAAGCAATGTAAGGCAACGTAAGGCAAGGCAACGTAAGGCAAGGCAACGTAAGGTAAGGCAACCTAAGGAAACGTAAGGCAACTAAACATAAGGCAACGTAAGGTAAAGCAACGTAAGATAAGGCAACCTCAGGCAATGTAAGGTAAGGAAACGTAAGGTAAGGCAAAGTAAGGCAACGTAAGGCAAGGCAACGTAATGTAAGGATACGTAAGGCAACGTAAGGCAAGGCAACGTAAGGTAAGGCAACGTAAGGCAACGTAAGTTAAGGCAACGTAAGGTAAAGGCAACATAGGGCAACGTAAGTTAAGGGAACGTAAGTCAACGTAATGTAAGGCAATGTAAGGTTTGGCAACGTAAGGCAACGTAAGGCAAGGCAACGTAAGGTAAGGTAACGTAAGGTAAGGCAACGTAAGGCAACGTAAGGCAACATAAGGTAAGGCAACGTAAGGTAAGGCAACGTAAGGCAAGGCAACTTACGTTAAGGCGACGTAAGGCAATGTAATTTAGGGCCAACATTAGGTAAGGCAACGCAAGGCAACGTAAAGCAAGGCAACATAAGGTAAGGCAACGTAAGGCAACGTAAGGTAACGTAAGCTAAGGCAGCGTAAGGAAACGTAAGGCAAGGCAACGTAAGGTAAGGCAACGTAAGGTAAGGCAACGTAAGGCAACGTAAGGTAAAGCAACGTAAGGTAAGGCAACGTAAGGCAACTTAAGGCAAGGCAACGTAAGGTAAGGCAATGTAAGGCAGCGTAAGGCAAGGCAACGTAAGGTAAGTCAAAGTAAGGCAACATAATGTAAGACAATGCATGGCAACGTAAGGCAATGTAAGGTAAGGCAACATAATGTAAGGCAACGTAAGGCAATGTAAGGTAAGGCAACGTAAGATAAGGAAACGTAAGGCAACGTAAGGTAAGGCAACGTAATGCAAGGCAACGTAAGGCAACGTAAGGCAAGGCAACGTAAGGTAAGGCATCGTAAGGCAAGGCAAATTAAGATAAGGGAACGTAAGGCAACGCAATGTAAGGCAATGTAAGGCAACGTAAAGCAACGTAAGTTAAGGCAACGTAAAGTAAGGCAACGAAAGGCAAAGTGAAGCAAGGCAACGTAAGGTAAGGCAACGCAAGTCAACGTAAGGCAAGGCAACGTAAGGTAAGGCAACGTAAGGCAACGTAATGTAAGGCAACGTAAGGCAACGTTAGGTAAGGCAACGTAAGGCAACGTAAGGGAAGGCAACGTAAGCCAACGTAAGGAAAGGCAACGTAAGGTAAGGCAACGTAAAGCAACGTAAGGCAAGGCAACGTAAGGCAAGTTAACATAAGGTAAAGGCAACGTAAGGCAAAGTAAGGCAAGTCAACGTAAGGTAAGGCAACGTAAGGCAACGTAAGGCAAGGCAACGTAAGGAAAGGCAACGTAAGGCAACGTAAGATAAGGCAGCATAAGGCAACGTAATGTAAGGCAACGTAAGGCAACGTAAGGCAACGTAAGGTAAGGCAACGTAAGGCAAGGCAACGTAAGGCAAGGCAACGTAAGGTAAGGCAACGTAAGGCAACTTAAGGTAAGGCAACGTAAGGCAACGTAAGGTAAGGCAATGTAAGGAAAGGCAATGTAAGGTAAGGCAACGTAAGGCAACGTAAGTTAAGGCAACGTAAGGTAAGGCAATGTAAGGTAAGGAAACTTAAGGCAATGTAAGGCAAGGCAACGTAAGGTAAGACAACATAATGTAAGGCAACGTAAGGCCACGTAAGATAAGGCAACGTAAGGTAAGGCAATGTAAGGCAACGTAAGGCAAGGCAACGTAAGGTAAGGCAACGTAAGGCAACGTAAGGCAAGGCAACGTAAGGTAACAACGTAAGGCAATGTAAGGTAAGGCAACGCAATGTAAGGCAACGTAAGGCAAGGCAACGTAAGGCAAGGCAACGTAAGGCAACGTAAGGAAAGGCAACGTAAGTTAAGGCAATGTAACTCAACGTAAGGCAACGTAAGGCAAGGCAACGTAAGGTAAGGCAACGTAAGGCAACGTAAGGCAAGGCAACGTAAGGGAAGGCAACGTAAGGCAAGGCAAAGTAAGGTAAGGCAACGTAAGGCAACGTAAGGTAAGGCAACGAAAGGTAAGGCAACGTTAGGCAACGTAAGGCAAGGCAATGTAAGGCAACGTAAGGTAAGACAAAGTAAGGCAACGTAACGCAAGGCAACGTAAGGCACGGCAACGTAAGGTAAGGCAACGTAAGGTAAAGGCAACGTCAGGCAAGGCAACGTAAGGTAAGGGAAAGTAAGGCAACGTAAGGCAAGGCAACGTAAGGTAAGGCAACATAAGCCAACGTAAGGTAAGGCAACGTAAGTAAAGGCAACGTAAAGCAATGTAAGGTAAGGCAACGTAAGGTAAGGCAACGTAAGGTAAGGCAACGTAAGGCAACATAAGTTAAGGCAACGTAAAGCAACGTAAGGTAAGGAAATGTAAGGCAAGGCAACGTAAGTTAAGGTAACGTAAGGTAAGTCAACGTAAGGCAACTTAATGTAAGGCAAACTAAGGCAACGTAAGGTAAGGAAACATAAGGCAACGTAAGGTAAGGCAACGTAAGGCAAGGCAACGTAAGGTAAGGCAACGTAAGGCAATGTAAGTTAAGGCAACGTAAGGCAACGTTATGTAAGGCAACGTAAGGCAATGTAAGTTAAGGCAACGTAAGGCAAAGTGAAGCAAGGCAACGTAAGTTAAAGGCAACGTAAGGCAACGTAATGTAAGGCAACGTAAGGCAACGTTAGGTAAGGCAACGTAAGGCAACGTAAGGGAAGGCAACGTAAGCCAACGTAAGGCAAGGCAACGTAAGGCAAGTTAACATAAGATAAAGGCAACGTAAGGCAACGTAAGGCAAGGCAACGTAAGGCAAAGTAAGGCAAGGCAACGTAAGGTAAGGCAACGTAAGGTAAGGCAACGTAATGTAAGGCAACGTAAGGTAAGGCAACGTAAGGCAACTTAAGGTAAGGCAACGTAAGGCAACGTAAGGTAAGGCAACGTACGGCAAGGCAACGTAAGGAAAAGTAAGGTAAGGAAATGTAAGGTAAGGCAACGTAAAGTAAGGCAACGTAAGGCAAGGCAACGTAAGGCAACGTAAGGTAAGGAAATGTAAGGTAAGGCAACGTTAGGCAACGTAAGGTAAGGAAATGTAAGGTTAGGCAACGTAAGGTAAGGCAACGTAAGGCAACGTAAGTTAAGGCAAACTAAGGTAAGGCAACGTAAGGTAAAGAAACTTAAGGCAACGTAAGGCATGGCAACGTAAGGTAAGACAACATAAGGTAAGGCAACGTAAGGCAACGTAAGGCAAGGCAACGTAAGGTAAGGCAACGTAAGGCAACGTAAGGCAAGGCAACGTAACGTAATACAACGTAAGGCAATGTAAGTTAAGGCAACGTAATGTAAGGCAACGTAAGGAAAGGCAACGTAAGGCAAGGCAACGTAAGGCAACGTAAGGCAACGTAAGGTAAGTCTAAGTAAGGTAAGGCAACGTAAGGCAACGTAAGGCAAGGCAATGTAAGTCAACGTAAGGCAACGTAAGGCAAGGCAACGTAAGGCAACGTAAAGCAAGGCAACGTAATGTAAGCCATCATAAGGCAACGTAAGGTAAGGCAACGTAAGGCATGGCAACGTAAGGCATGGCAACGTAAGGGAAGGCAACGTAAGGCAAGGCAACGTAAGGTAAGGCAACGTAAGGCAACGTACGGTAAGGCAACGAAAGGTAACGCAACGTTAGGCAACGTAAGGTAAGGCAACGTAAGGCAACGTAAGGTAAGGCAACGTAAGGTAAGGCAACGTAAGGCAAGATAACGTAAGGTAAAGGCAACATAAGGCAACGTAAGGAAAAGTAAGGCAACGTAAGGCAAGTCAACGTAAGGCAACGTTAGGTAAGGCAACGTAAGGTAAGGAAACGTAAGGTAAGGAAACGTAATGCAACGTAAGGCAAGGTAACGAATTGCAAGACAACGTATTGTAAGGCAAAGTAAGGCAACGTAAGGTAAGGCAAATTAAGGCAAGGCAACATAATGCAAGGCACCGTAAGGCAACGTAAGTAAACGTAAGGCAAGGCAACGTAAGGTAAGGCAACGTAAGGTAAGGAAATGTAAGGTAAGGCAACGTAAGGTAAGGCAACGTAAGGTAAGGCAACGTAAGGCAACGTAAATTAAGGCAACGTAACGTAAAGGCAACATAAGTTAAGGAAACTTAAGGCAACGTAAGGCAAGGCAACGTAAGGTAAGGCAATGTAAGGCAACGTAAGGCAAGGCAACGTAAGGTAAGGCAATGTAAGGCAACGTAACGTAAGGCAACGTAAGGTAAGGCAACGTAAGGCAACGTAAGGTAATACAACGTAAGGCAACGTAATGTAAGGCAACGTAAGGCAAGGCAACGTAAGGCAAGGCAACGTAAGGCAACGTAAGGCAACGTAAGATAAGGCAAAGTAAGGTAAGGCAACGTAAGGCAACGTAAGGCAAGGCAACGTAAGGTAAGCCATCATAAGGCAACGTAAGGCAAGGCAACGTAAGGTAAGGCGACGTAAGGCAACTTAAGGCAAGGAAACGTAAGGGAAGGCAACGTAAGGCAAGGCAACGTAAGGTAAGTCAACGTAAGGCAACGTAAGGTAAGGAAAAGTAAGGCAACGTAAGGTAAGGCAACGTAAGGCAACGTAAGGTAAGGCAACGTAAGGTAAGGCAACGTAAGTTAAGGCAACGTAAGGCAAGGCAACTTACGGTAAGGCGACGTAAGGCAATGTATGGTAGAGCCAACATTAGGTAAGGCAACGCAAGGTAAGGCAACGTAAGGTAAGGCAACGTAAGGTAAGGCAACGTAAGGTAAGGCAACGTAAGTTAAGGCAACGTAAGGTAAGGCAACATAAGGTAAGGAAACTAAAGGCAACGTAAGGCAAGGCAACGTAAGGTAAGGCAATGTAAGGCAACGTAACGCAAGGCAACGTAAGGTAAGGCAACGTAAGGCAACGTAAGGTAATACAACGTAAGGCAACGTAATGTAAGGCAACGTAAGGCAAGGCAACGTAAGGCAAGGCAACGTAAGGCAACGTAAGGCAACGTAAGGCAACGTAAGTTAAGGCAAAGTAAGGTAAGGCAACGTAAGGCAACGTAAGGCAAGGCAACGTAAGGGAAGCCATCATAAGGCAACGTAAGGCAAGGCAACGTAAGGTAAGGCGACCTAAGGCAACTTAAGGCAAGGAAACTTAAGGGAAGGCAACGTAAGGCAAGGCAACGTAAGGTAAGTCAACGTAAGGCAACGTAAGGTAAGGAAAAGTAAGGCAACGTAAGGTAAGGCAACGTAAGGCAACGTAAGGTAAGGCAACGTAAGGTAAGGCAATGTAAGGTAAGGCAACGTAAGGCAAGGCAACTTACGGTAAGGCGACGTAAGGCAATGTAAGGTAGAGCCAACATTAGGTAAGGCAACGCAAGGTAACGTAAAGGAAGGCAACATAAGTTAAGGCAACGTAAGGCAACGTAAGGCAAGGCAACATAAGGTAAGGCAACGTAAGGCAACGTAATGTAAGGCAACGTAAGGCGACGTAACTTAAGGCAACGTAAGTCAATGTAAGGTAAGGCAACATAAGGTAAGGCAACGTAAGGCAACATACAGCAAGGCAACGTAAGGAAAGGCAACGTAAGGTAACATAAGTTAAGGCAGCGTAAGGAAACGTAAGGTAAGGCAACGTAAGGCAACGTAAAGTAAGGCAACGTAAGGAAACGTAAGGTAAGGCAACGTAAGGCAATGTAAGGCAAGGCAACGTAAGGCAATGTAATGTAAGACAATGTATGGAAACGTCAGGCAATGTAAGGTAAGGCAAAGTAAGGCAATGTAAGGTAAGGCAACGTAAGGAAAGGCAACGTAAGGCAACGTAAGTTAAGGCAACGTAAGGTAAGGAAACTTAAGGCAACGTAAGGCAAGGCAAGGTAAGGTAAGGCAACGTAAGGTAAGGCAATGTAAGGCAACGTAACGCAAGGCAACGTAAGGTAAGGCAACGTAAGGCAACGTAAGGCAAGGCAACGTAAGGTAATACAACGTAAGGCAACGTAACGTAAGGCAACGTAAGGCAAGGCAACGTAAGGCAAGGCAACGTAAGGCAAGGCAACGTAAGGCAATGTAAGGCAACGTAAGGTAAGGCAAAGTAAGGTAAGGCAAAGTAAGGCAAGGCAACGTAAGGCAAGGCAACGTAAGGTAGAGCAACGTAAGGCAACGTAAGGCAAGGCAACGTAAGGTAAGGCAACGTAAGGCAACTTAAGGCAAGGCAACGTAAGGGAAGGCAACGTAAGGCAAGGAAACGTAAGGTAAGGCAACGTAAGGCAACGTACGGTAAGGAAAAGTAAGGCAACGTAAGGTTAGGCAACGTAAGGCAACGTAAGGTAAGGCAACGTTAGGCAAGGCAACTTACGGTAAGGCGACGTAAGGCAATGTAAGGTAGATCCAACATTAGGTAAGGCAACGCAAGGCAACGTAAAGCAAGGCAACATAAGGTAAGGCAACGTAAGGCAACGTAAGGCGAGGCAACATAAGGTAAGGCAACGTAAGGCAACGTAATGTAAGGCAACGTAAGGCGACGTAACTTAAGGCAACGTAAGTCAATGTAAGGTAAGGCAACATAAGGCTACGTAAGGCAAGGCAACGTAAGGTAATACAACGTAAGGCAACGTAATGTAAGGCAACGTAAGGCAAGGGAACGTAAGGCAACGTAAGGCAACATACGGCAAGGCAAAGTAAGGTAAGGCAACGTAAGGCAAAGTAAGGCAAGGCAATGTAAGGTAAGGCAACGTAAGGTAACATAAGTTAAGGCAGCGTAAGGAAACATAAGGTAAGGTCACGTAAGGCAACGTAAAATAAGGCAACGTAAGGCAACGTAAGGCAAGGCAACGTAAGGTAAGGCAACATAAGGCAACGTAAGGCAAGGCAACGTAAGGCAAAGTGAAGCAAGGCAACGTAAGGTAAGGCAACCCAAGTCAATGTAAGGCAAGGCAACGTAAGGTAAGGCAACGTAAGGCAATGTAATGTAAGACAATGTATGGAAACGTCAGGCAATGTAAGGTAAGGCAACGTCAGGCAATGTAAGGTACGGTAACGTAAGGTAAGGCAACGTAAGGAAAGGCAACAGAAGGTAAGTCAACGTAAGGAAACGTAATGTAAGGCAAAGTAAGGCAACGTAAGGTAAGGCAATGTAAGGCAAAGTAAGGTAAGGGAACGTAATGCAAGGCAACGTAAGGCAAGGCAACGTAAGGTAAGGCAACCTAAGGCAACGTAAGTTAAGGCAACGTAAGGCAAAGTAAGGTAAGGCAACGTAATGCAAGGCAACGTAAGGCAAGGCAACGTAAGGTAAGGCAACCTAAGGCAACGTAAGGAAAGGCAACATAAGGTAAGTCAACGTAAGGCAACGTAATGTAACGCAACGTAAGGCAACGTAAGGTAAGGCAACGTAAGGCAACGTAAGGTAAGGCAACGTAAGGTAAGGCAACGTAAGGCAAAGTGAATCAAGGCAACGTAAAGTAAGGCAACGTAAGTCAACGTAAGGCAAGGCAACATAAGGTAAGGCAACGTAAGGCAAGGCAACATAAGGTAAGGCAACGTAAGGCAAAGTAAGGCAAGTCAACTTAAGGTAAGCCAACGTAAGGCAACGTAAGGCAAGGCAACGTAAGGTAAGGCAACGTAAGGCAACGTAAGGCAAGGCAACGTAACGTAATACAACGTAAGGCAATGTAAGTTAAGGCAACGTAATGTAAGGCAACGTAAGGCAAGGCAACGTAAGGCAAGGCAACGTAAGGCAACGTAAGGCAACGTTAAGGTAAGTCAAAGTAAGGTAAGGCAACGTAAGGCAACGTAAGGCAAGGCAATGCAAGTCAACGTAAGGCAACGTAAGGCAAGGCAACGTAAGGCAACGTAAAGCAAGGCAACGTAAGGCATGGCAACGTAAGGCATGGCAACGTAAGGGAAGGCAACGTAAGGCAAGGCAACGTAAGGTAAGGCAACGTTAGGCAACGTAAGGTAAGGCAACGTAAGGCAACGTAAGGTAAGGCAATGTAAGGTAAGGCAACGTAAGGCAAGATAACGTAAGGTAAAGGCAACATAAGGCAACGTAAGGAAAAGTAAGGCAACGTAAGGCAAGGCAACGTAAGGCAACGTTAGGTAAGGCAACGTAAGGTAAGGAAACGTAAGGTAAGGAAACGTAATGCAACGTAAGGCAAGGTAACGTATTGCAAGACAACGTATTGTAAGGCAACGTAAGGCAACGTAAGGTAAGGCAAATTAAGGCAAGGCAGCATAATGCAAGGCACCGTAAGGCAACGTAAGTAAACGTAAGGCAAGGCAACGTAAGGTAAGGCAACGTAAGGTAAGGAAATGTAAGGTAAGGCAACGTAAGGTAAGGCAACGTAAGGTAAGGCAACGTAAGGCAACGTAAATTAAGGCAACGTAACGTAAAGGCAACATAAGGTAAGGAAACTTAAGGCAACGTAAGGCAAGGCAACGTAAGGTAAGGCAATGTAAGGCAACGTAAGGCAAGGCAGCGTAAGGCAAGGCAACGTAACGTAAGGCAACGTAAGGTAAGGCAACGTAAGGCAACGTAAGGTAATACAACGTAAGGCAACGTAATGTAAGACAACGTAAGGGAAGGCAACGTAATGCAACGTACGGTAAGACAACGTAAGGTAAGGCAACGTAAGGCAACGAAAGTCAAGGCAACATAAGGTAAGGCAACGTAAGGCAACGTAAGGCAAGGCAACGTAAGGCAATGTAAGGTGAGGCAACGTAAGGCAACGTAAGGTAAGGCAACGTAAGGTAAGGCAACGTAAGGCAACGTAATGTAAGGCAACGTAAGGCAACGTTAAGGTAAAGCAAGGCAAGGCAACGTAAGGTAAGACAACGTAAGGGAAGGCAACGTAAGGCAACGTAAGGCAAGGCAACATAAGGTTAGGCAACGTAAGGCAACGTAATGTAAGGCAACGTAAGGTAAGGCAACGTAAGGCAACGTAAGGTAAGGCAACGTAAGGTAAGGCAACGTAAGGCAAGGCAATGTAAGGCAAGGCAACGTAAGGTAAGGCAACGTAAGGCAACGTAAGGTAAGGCAACGTAAGGCAAAGCAACGTAAGGCAACGTAACTTAAGGCAACGTAAGGCAATTCAACGTAAGGCAACGTAAGGCAAGGCAACGTAAGGCAACGTAAGGAAACTTAAGGCAAGGCAACGTACTGCAAGGCAACGTAAGGCAACGTACTGCAAGGCAAAGTAAGGTAAGGCAAAGTAAGGTAAGGCAACATAAGGTAAGGCAACGTAAGGCAACGAAAGTCAAGGCAACATAAGGTAAGGCAACGTAAGGCAACGTAAGGCAAGGCAACGTAAGGTAAGTCAACGTAAGGCAACGTAAGGCAAGGCAACGTAAGGTAAGGCCATGTATAGGTAAGGCAACGTAAGGTAAGGAAACTTAATGTAAGGCAACGTAATGCAACGTAAGGCAAGGTAACGTAATGCAAGTCAACGTAATTATAAGGCAACGTAAGGCAACGTAAGGCAACGTAAGGCAAGGCAACGTAAGGTAAGGCAACGTAATTCAACGTAAGGTAAGGCAACTTAAGGCAACGTAAGGCAACGTAAGGCAAGGAAACGTAAGGTAAGGAAACGTAAGGCAACGTAAGGCAAGGCAAAGTAAGGTAAGGCAACGTAAGGAAACGTAAGGCAAGGCAACGTAAGGGAAGGCAACGTAAGGCAACGTAAGGCAAGGCAACGTAAGGCAAGTTAACATAAGGTAAAGGCTACGTAATGCAACGTAAGGCAAGGCAACGTAAGGCAAAGTAAGGCAACACAACGTAAGGGAAGGCAACGTAAGGTAAGGCAAAGTAAGGCAACGTAAGGCAAGGCAACGTAAGTAAAAGCAACGTAAGGCAACGTAAGGCAAGGCAACGTAAGGTAAGGCAACGTAAGGCAACCTAAGGCAAGGCAACGTAAGGGAAGGCATCGTAAGGCAAGGCAACGTAATGTAAGGCAACGTAAGGCAACGTAAGGTAAGGCAACGTAAGGCAACGAAAGGTAAAGCAACGTAAGGCAAGGTAACGTAAGTTAAGGCAACGTAAGGCGAAATAAAGTAAGGAAAAGTAAGGCAACGTAAGGTAAGGCAACGTAAGGCAAGGCAACCTAAGGCAACGTAAGGCAACGTAATGTAAGGAAACGTAAGGCAAGGCAATGTAAGGCAACGTAAGGCAACGTAAGGCAAGGCAACGTAAGGCAAGGCAACGTAAGGCAATGTAAGGTAAGGCAACGTAAGGCAAAGTAAGTCAACGTAAGGCAACGTACGGTAAGGAAACATAAGGTAAGGCAACGTAAGGTAAGGCAACGTAAAGCAACGTAAGGCAAGGCAACGTAAGGTAAGGCAAAGTAAGGCAACGAAGGCAAGGCAACGTAAGGTAAGGCAACGTAAGGCAACGTAAGGAAAGGCAACGTAAGGCAAGGTAAGGCAAGGCAAAGTAAGGAAAGACAACGTAAGGCAACTTAATGTAAGGCAACGTAAGGCAACATAAGGTAAGGAAACGTAAGGCAAGCCAACGTAAGGTAAGGCAACGTAAGGCAACT
This sequence comes from Phaenicophaeus curvirostris, assembly GCF_032191515.1. NCBI lineage: Eukaryota > Metazoa > Chordata > Aves > Cuculiformes > Cuculidae > Phaenicophaeus > Phaenicophaeus curvirostris. The sequence goes on along the minus strand of NW_027206777.1, from coordinate 106,258 downwards.
TAAGCTAAGGCAACGTAAGGCAACGTAAGTCAAGGCAACGTAAGGCAAGGCACCGTAAGGCAACGTAAGGTAAGGCAACGAAAGGTAAGGCAACGTTAGGCAACATAAGGTAAGGCAACGTAAGGCAACGAGAGGTAAGGCAACGTAAGTCAACGTAAGGTAAGGCAACGTAACGTAAAGGTAACGTAAGGCAAAGTAAGGTAAGGCAACGTAATGCAACGTATGGTAAGGAAACGTAAGGTAAGGCAACATAAGGCAACGTAAGGCAACGTAAGGCAAGACAACTTAAGGCAACGTAAGGCAACGTAAGGCAAGGCAACGTAAGGCAAAGTACTGCAAGGCAACGTAAGGTAAGGAAACGTAAGGTAAAGGCAAAGTAAGGCAAGGCAACATAAGGCAAGGCAATGTAAGGCTACGTAAGGAAACATAAGTCAAGGCAACGTAAGGGAAGGCAACTTAAGGCAACGTAAGGCAACGTAAGTCAAGGCAACCTAAGGCAACGTAAGGTAAGGCAACGTAAGGTAAGGCAAATTAAGGTAAGGCAACCTAAGGCAACGTAACGTAAGGCAACGTAAGGTAAGGCAAAGTAAGGCAACGTAAAGCAAGGCAACGTAAGGTAAGGCAATGTAAGGTAAAGCAACGTAAGGTAAGGCAACGTAAGGCAATGTAAGTTAAGGCAACCTTAGGTAAGGCAACGTAAGGCAACGTAAGTTAAGGCAACGTAAGGCAAGGCAACGTAACGTAAGGCAACGTAATGTAAGGCAACGTAAGGTAATGAAACGTAAGGCAATGTAAGTTAAGGCAACGTAAGTTAAGGCAACGTAAGGCAAAGTGAGGCAAGGCAACGTAAGGTAAGGCAACGTAAGGCTACGTTAGGTAAGGCAACGTAAGGCAACGTAAGGCAAGGCAACGTAAGGCAACGTAAGGCAACGTAATGTAAGACAACGTAAGGTAAGACAACGTAAGGCAACGTAAGGCAAGGCAACGTAAGGTAAGGCAACGTAAGGCAACGTAAGGCAACGTAAGGTGAGGAAACGTAATGTAAGGCAACGTAAAGCAAGGCAACGTAAGGTAAGGCAACGTAAGGCAACGTAAGGTAAGGCAAAGTAAGGCAACATAAGGTAAGGCAACGTAAGGCAACGTAAGGCAAGGCAACGTAAGGTAAGGTAACGTAAGGTAAGGCAACGTAAGGCAACGTAAGGTAAGGCAACGTAATGTAAGGCAACGTAAGGCAATGTAAGGTATGGCAACGTAAGGCAAGGCAACATAAGGTAAGGCAACGTAAGGCAACGTAATGTAAGGCAATGTAAGGCAACGTAAGGCAAGGCAACGTAAGGCAACGTAAGGCAACGTAAGGTAAGGCAAAGTAAGTTAAGGCAACGTAAGGCAACGTAAGGCAAGGAAACGTAAGGGAAGGCAACGTAAGGCAACGTAAGGCAACGTAAGACAAGGAAACGTAAGGTAAGGCAACGTAAGGCAAGGCAACGTAATGTAAGGCAATGTTAGGCAACGTAAGGAGAGGCAACGTATGGTAAGGCAATGTTACGCAACGTAAGGTAAGGCAACGTAAGGCAACGTAAGGCAACGTAAGGTAAAGCTACTTAAGGCAAGGTAATGTAAGTTAAGGCAATGTAAGGCGAAGTAAGGTAAGGCAACGTAAGGTAAGGCAACGTAAGGCAAGGCAACATAAGGCAACGTAAGGCAACGTAATGTAAGGAAACGTAAGGCAATGCAATGTAAGGCAACGTAAGGCAAGGCAACGTAAGGCAACGTAAGGTAAGGCAACATAAGGCAAGGCAACGTAAGGCAAGGCAACGTAAGGCAACGTAAGGTAAGGCTCGTAAGGCAACTTATGGTAAGGCAACATAAGGCAACGTAAGGAAAGGCAACGTAAGGGAAGGCAACGTAAGGCAAAGTAAGGCAACGTAAGGCAAGGCAACGTAAGGAAAGGCAATGTAAGGTAAGCCATCGTAAGGCAACGTAAGGCAAGGCAACGTAAGGAAAGGAAATGTTAGGCAACGTAAGGCAAGGCAACGTAAGGTAAGGCAATGTTAGGCAACGTAAGGTAAGGCAACGTAAGGCGACGTAAGATAAAGCAACGTAAGGCAAGGTAATGTAAGTTAAGGCAACGTAAGGCGAAGTAAGGTAAGGAAAAGTAAGGCAACGTAAGGTAAGGCAACCTAAGGCAACGTAAGGTAAGGCAACGTAAGGCAAGGCTACGTAAGGTAAGGCAACGAAAGGCAACGTAAGGTAAGGCAACTTAAGGCAAGGCAACGTAAGGCAACGTAAGGCAACGTAAGGTAAGTAACGAAAAGGAAACCTAAGGTAAGGCAACGTAAGGCAATGTAAGGTAAGGCAACGTATGTTAAGGCAACGTAAGGCAACGTAAGGCAAGGCAAAGCAAGGCAACGTAAGGTAAAGGAAACGTAAGGTAAAGGCAAAGTAAGGCAACGTAAGGCAAGGCAACGTAAGGTAAGACAACGTAAGGTAAGGCAATGTAAGGTAAGGCAGGGTAAGGTAAGGCAACGTAAGGCAATGTAAGTTAAGGCAACGTTAGGTAAGGCAACGTAAGGCAACGTAAGCTAAGGCAACGTAAGGCAAGGCAAACTAAGGTAAGGCAACGTAAGGCAAGGCAACGTAAGGTAAGGCAACGTAATGTAAGGCAAAGTAAGGTAAGTCAACGTAAGGCAACGTAAGGTAAGGCAACGTAAGGTAAGGCAACGTAAGGCAACGTAAGGTAAGGCAACGTAAGGTAAGGCAACGTAAGGCAAGGCAACGTAATTTAAGGCAACGTAATTCAACGTAAGGAAACATAAGTTAAGGCAACGTAAGGCAACGTAAGGTAAGGCAACGTAAGGCAAGGCAACGTAAGGTAAGGTAACGTAAGGAAAGGCAACGTAAGGCAACGTAAGGCAAGGCAACATAAGGTAAGGCAACCTAAGGCAACGTAATGTAAGGCAACGTAAGGCAACGTAAGGTAAGGCAACGTAATTCAAAGAAAGGTGAGTCAACATAAGGTAAGGCAACGTAAGGTAAGGCAACGTAAGGTAAGGCAACGTAAGGCAACGTAATGTAAGGCAACGTAAGGTAAGGCAACATAAGGTAAGGCAACGTAAGGTAAGGCAACGTAAGGACACGTAAGGCAAGGCAACGTAAGGTAAGGACACGTAAGGCAACATAAGGCAAGGCAACGTAAGGTAAGGCAGGTAATGTAAGGCAATGTAAGGCTACGTAAGGTAAGGTAACATAAGGTAAGGCAACGTAAGGTAAGGCAACGTAAGGACACGTAAGTCAAGGCATCGTAAGGTAAGGACACGTAAGGCAACATAAGGCAAGCAACGTAACGTAAGGCAACGTAAGGCAATGTAAGGTAAGGCAACTTAAGGCAAGGCAACGTAAGGTAAGGTAACATATGTAAGGCAACGTAAGACAATGTAAGGTAGAGCCAACGTTAGGTAAGGCATCGCAAGGCAACGTAAGGCAAGGCAACATAAGGTAAGGCAACGTAAGGCAACGTAAGGCAAGGCAACGTAAAGATAAGGCAACGTAAGGCAACGTAATGTAAGGCAACGTAATGCAACGTAAGGTAAGGCAACGTAAGTCAACGAAAGGTAAGGCTACATAAGGTAAGGCAACGTAAGGCAACGTAAGGTAAAGGCAACGTAAGGCAACGTAAGGTAAGGCAAAGTAAGGCAACGTAAGGCAAGGCAACGTAAGGTAAGGCAACATAAGGTAAGGCAACGTAAGGCAACGTTAGGTAAGGCAACGTAAGGTAAGGCAATGTAAGGCAACGTAATGTAAGGCAACATAAGGCAAGGCAACGTAAGGCAACGTAAGGTAAGGCTACGTAAGGCAACGTCAGGCAAGGCAACGTAAGGTAAGGCAACGTAAGTTAAGGCAACGTAAGGCAACGTGAGGTAAGGCAACGTAAGGCAATATAAGGTAAGGCAACGTAAGGTAAGACAACGTAAGGCAATATTAGGTAAGGCATCGTAAGGCAACGCAACGTAAGGCAACGTAAGGTAAGGCGACGTAAGGCAATGTAATTTAAGGCCACGTAAGGCAACGTAAGGTAAGGCAACGTAAGGCAATGTAAGGCAAGATAACGTAAGGCAAGGCAACGTAAGGTAAGGCAACGTAAGGTAAGGCAACGTAAGGCAACTTAAGGCAAGGCAACGTAAGGCAACGTAATGTAAGGCAACGTAAGGCAATGTAAGGCAACGTAAGGTAAGACAACCTAAGGTAAGGCAACGTAAGGCAACGTAAGGTAAGGCAACGTAAGGTAAGGCAACGTAAGGCAACGTATGGAAAGCAACGTAAGGTAAGGTAACGTAAGGTAAGGCAACGTAAGGCAACGTAAGGTAAGGCAACGTAAGGCAAGGCAACTTAAGGTAAGGCAACGTAAGGCAATGTAAGGTAGAGCCAACTTTAGGTAAGACAAAGCAAGGCAACGTAAGGCAAGGCAATGTAAGATAAGGCAACGTAAGGTAAGGCAACGTAAGGTAAGGCAACGTAAGGCAACGTAAGGCAAGGAAAAGTAAGGTAAGTCAATATAAGGTAAGGACACGTAAGGTAAGGCAACGTAAGGCAAAGTAAGGTAAGGCAACGTTAGGTAAGGCAACGTAAGGTAAGGAAACGTAAGGTAAGGCAACGTAATTTAAGGCAACGTAAGGCAACGTAAGGTAAGGCAACGTAAGGTAAGGCAAAGTAAGGCAAGGCAACATAAGGCAACGTAAGGCAATGTAAGGTAAGGCAAACTAAGGCAACGTAAGGTAAGGCAACTTAAGGCAAGGCAACGTAAGGTAAGGCAACGTAAGGCAAGGCAACGTAAGGCAACGTAAGGCAACGTAAGTTAAGGCAAAGTAAGTTAAGGCAATGTAAGGTAAGGCAACGTAAGGTAAGGCAACGTAAGGCAATGTAAGGTAAGGCAACGTTAGGTAAGGCAACGTAAGGCAACGTAAGGTAAGGAAAAGTAAGGTAAGGCAACATAAGGTAAGGAAACTTAAGCTAAGGCAACTTAATGCAACGTAAGGCAAGGTAACGTAAGGAAAAGTAAGGCAAGGCAACGTAAAGTAAGGCAACGTAAGGAAACGTAAGGAAAGGCAACATAAGGTAAGTCAACGTAAGGCAACGTAATGTAAGGCAACGTAATGCAACGTAAGGTAAGACAACGTAAGGTAAGGGAACGTAAGGCAACGTAATGTAAGACAACTTAAGGCAACGTAATGTAAGGCAACGTAAGGCAATATAAGGTGAGGCATCGTAAGCCAACCTAATGTAAGGCAACGTAAGGTAAGGCAACTTAAGGCAACGTAATGTAAGGCAACGTAAGGCAACGTAAGGTAAGGCAACGTAAGTTAAGACAACATAAGGCAAGGCAACGTAAGGCAACGTAAGGCAAGGAAACGTAAGGTAAGGCAACGTAAGGCAATGTAAGGCAAGGCAACGTACGGTAAGGCAACGTAAGGCAACGTAAGTTAAGGCAACGTAAGGTAAGGCAACGTAAGGTAAGGCAACGTAAGGCAAGGCAATGTAAGGCAAGGCAACGTAGGGTAAGGCAACGAAAGGCAAAGTATGGCAAGGCAACATAAGGCAAAGTAAGGTAAAGGCAATGAAGGCAAAGCAACGTAAGGCAACGTAACTTAAGGCAACGTAAGGCAATGCAAGGTTAGGCAACGTAAGGCAAGGCAATGTAAGGCAACGTAAGGAAACGTAGGGCAAGGCAATGTAAGGTAAGGCAACGTAAGGCAACGTAAGGTAAGGCAACGTAAGGCAACGTAAGGTAAGGCAACGTAACGCAATGTAAGGTAAGGCAACGTTAGGTAAGGCAACGTAAAGCAACGTAAGGTAAGGAAACGTAAGGTAAGGCAACGTAAGGTAAGGAAACTTAAGGTAAGGCCACGTAAAGCAACGTAAGGCAAGGTAACGTAAGGCAAGTCAATGTAATTTAAGGCAACGTAAGGCAACGTAAGGCAACGTAAGGCAAGGCAGCGTAAGGTAAGGCAACGTAAGGCAACGTAAGTTAAGGCAAAGTAAGGCAAGGCAACATAAGGTAAGGCAACGAAAGGCAAAGTAAGGAAACGTAAGGCAAGGCAACGTAAGGCAAGGCAACTTAAGGCAACGTAAGGCAACGTAAGTTAAGGCAACCTAAGGCAACGTAAGGTAAGGCAACTTAAGGCAACATAAGGCAAGGCAACGTAAGGTAAGGCAACGTAAGGAAACGTAAGGCAAGGCAACGTAAGGTAAGGCAATGTAAGGTAAGGCAACGTAAGGCAATGTAAGGTAAGGCAACGCTGGGTAAGGCAACGTAAGGCAACGTAAGGCAAGGCAACGTAAGGTAAGGCAACGTAAGGCAAGGCAACGTAAGATAAGGCAACGTAAGGCAACGTAATGTAAGGCAACGTAAGGTAAGGCAACGTAAGGTAACGTAAGGCAAGGCAACGTAAGATAAGGCAATGTCAGGCAAAGTAAGGTAAGGCAACGTAAGGTAAGGCAACGTAAGGCAACGCAAGGCAAGGCAACGTAAGATAAGGCAATATAAGGTAAGGCAACCTAAGGTAAGGCAACGTAAGGCAACGTTAGGTAAGGCAACGTAAGGCAAGGTAAGGCAAGGCAACGTAAGGAAAGGCAACGTAAGTCAAGGCAACGGAATGTAAGGCAACGTAAGGCAACGTAAGGTAAGGCAACGTAAGGCAACGTAAGTTAAGGCAACGTAACGTAAGGCAACGTAAGGCAAAGTGAGGTAAGGCAACGTAAGGTAAGGCAACGTAAGGCAACGTAAGGCAAGGCAACGTAAGGCAGCGTAAGGCAAGGCAACTTAAGGTAAGGCAACGTAAGGCAACGTAATGTAAGGCAACGTAAGGCAACGTTAGTTAAGGCAACGTAAGGCAACGTAAGTCAAGGCAACGTAAGTTAAAGGCAACGTAAAGTAAGGCAATGTAAGGCAAGGCAACGTAAGGTAAAGCAATATAAGGCAACGTAAGGTAAGGCAACGTAAGGCAAGGCAACGTAAGGTAAGGCAACGTAAGGCAACATAAGGTAAGGTAACGAAAGGTAACGTAAGGTAAGGCAACGTAAGGCAAGGCAACGTAAGGTAAGGTAACATAAGGTAAGGCAACGTAAGGCAACGTAAGTCAACTTAAGGTAAGGCAACGTAATTTAAGGCAACGTAAGGCAATGTAAGGCAAGGCAACATAAGGTAAGGCAACGTAAGGCAAGGCAACGTAAAGATAAGGCAACGTAAGGCAATGTAAGGTAAGGCAACGTTAGGTAAGGCAACGTAAGTCAACGTAATGTAAGGAAACGTAAGGTAAGGCAACGTAAGGTAAGGAAACTTAAGGTAAGGCAACTTAATGCAACGTAAGGCAGGGTAACGTAAGGCAAAGTAAGGCAAGGCAACGTAAGGTAAGGCAACGTAAGGGAACCTAAGGCAAGGCAACGTAAGGGAAGGCAACGTAATGTAAGGCAACGTAAGGCAACGTTAGGTAAGGCAACGTAAGGCAACGAAAGGTAAAGCAACGTAAGGCAAGGTAACGTAGGTTAAGGCAACGTAAGGCGAAATAAGGTAAGGAAAAGTAAGGCAACGTAAGGTAAGGCAACGTAAGGCAACGTAAGGCAAGGTAAGGCAACGTAAGTTAAGGAAACCTAAGGTAAGGCAATGTAAGGCAACGTAATGTAAGGCAACGTAAGGCAACGTAAGGTAAGGCAACGTAAGTTAAGGCAACGTAAGGCAACGTAAGGCAACGTAAGGCAAGGCAACGTAAGGTAAGGCAACGTAAGTCAACGTAATGTAAGGCAACGTAATGCAACGTAAGGTAAGGGAACGTAAGGCAACGTAATGTAAGGCAACGTAAGGCAATATAAGGTGAGGCAACGTAAGGCAACGTAAGGTAAGGCAACGTAAGGTAAAGCAACTTAATTCAACGTAATGTAAGGCAACGTAAGGCAACGTAAGGTAAGGCAACCTAAGGCAACGTAAGGTAAGACAACGTAAGGCAAGGCAACGTAAGGCAACGTAAGGCAAGGCAACCTAAGGTAAGGCAACGTAAGGCAACGTAAGGTAAGGCAACGTAAGGCAAGGCAATGTAAGGCAAGGCAACGTAAGGTAAGGCAACGTAAGGCAACGTAAGGTAAGGCAACGAAAGGCAACGTATGGTAAGGCAACATAAGGCAACGTAATATAAGGCAACGTAAGGCAAAGCAACGTAAGGCAACGTGACTTAAGGCAACGTAAGGCAATGCAACGTAAGGAAACCTAAGGCAAGGCAACGTAAGACAACGTACTGCAAGGCAACGTAAGGTAAGGCAACGTAAGGTAAGGAAACGTAAGGTAAGGCAACGTAAGTTAAGGCAAAATAAGGTAAGGCAACGTAAGGCAAGGCAACGTAAGGCAAAGAAAGGTAGGGCAACTTAAGGCAAGGCAACGTAAGGTAAGGCAACATAAGGCAAGACAACGTAAGGCAAAGTAAGAAAACGTAAGGCAAGGCAATGTAAGGCAAGGCAACTTAAGGCAAATTAAGGCAACGTAAGGTAAGGCAACCTAAGGCAACGTAAGGTAAGGCAACGTAAGGCAAGGCAACGTAAGGTAAGGCAACGTAAGGCAACGTAAGGTAAGGCAACGTAAGGCAAGGCAACGTAAGGAAACGTAAGTTAAGGCAACGTAAGGTAAGGCAACGTAAGGCAAGGCAACGTAAGGCTACGTAAGGCAAGGCAACGTTAAGATAAGGCAACGTAATGTAAAGCAACGTAAGGTAAGGCAACCTAAGCAACGTAACAAGGCAACGTAAGGTAAGGCAAAGTAAGGCAACGTAAGGCAAGGCAACGTAAGGTAAGGCAACGTAAGGCAACGTAAGTTAAGGCAACGTAAGGCAAGGCAACGTAAGGTAAGGCAACGTAAGGTAAGGCAACGTAAGGTAAGGCAACGTAAGGCAAAGTAATGTAAGGGAACATAAGGTAAGGCAACGTAAGGAAAGGCAACGTAAGGTAAGGCAACGTAAGGTAAGGCAAGGTAAGGCAAGGTAAGATAAGGCAACATAAGGCAAGGCAACATAAGGCAACGTAAGGTAAGGCAACGTAAGGCAACGTCAGGCAAGGCAACGTCAGGCAAGGCAACGTAAGGTAAGGCAACGTAAGGTAAGGCAATGTAAGGCAACGTAAGGTAAGGCAACGTAAGGCAACGTAAGGTAAGGCATCGTAAGGCAACGTAAGTCGAGGCAACGTAAGGTAAGGCAACGTAAGGCAACGTAAGTTAAGGCAACGTAAGGTAAGACAACGAAAGGCAATGTAAGGTAAGGCATCGTAAGGCAGCGTAAGGCAAGGCAACGTAAGGTAAAACAATGTAAGGCAATGTAAGGTAAGGCAACGTAATGTAAGGCAACGTAAGGCAAGGCAACGTAAGGCAACGTAAGGCAACGTAAGCTAAGTCAAAGTAAGGTAAGGCAACGTAAGGCAACGTAAGTTAAGGCGACGTAAGGCAAGGCAACGTAAGGTAAGGCAAAGTAAGGCAACGTAAGGCAAGGCAACGTAATTTAAGGAAACGTAAGTCAACGTAAGGCAACGTAAGGCAAGGCAACGTAAGGTAAGGCAACGTAAGGCAACCTAAGGCAAGGTAACGTAAGGGAAGGCAAACTAAGGCAAGGCAACGAAAGGTAAGGCAACGTTAGGCAACATAAGGTAAGGCAACGTAAGGCAACGAGACGTAAGGCAACGTAAGTCAACGTAAGGTAAGGCAACGTAAGTTAAGGTAGCGTAAGGCAACGTAAGGAAACGTAAGGCAACGTAAGGCAAGGCAACGTAAGTTAAGGCAAAGTAAGGCAAGGCAACGTAAGGTAAGCCAACGTAAGGCAACGTAAGGTAAAGGCAAGATAAGTTAAGGCAACGTAAGGCTACGTAAGTCAAGGCAACGTAGGGTAAGGCAACGTAAGGTAAGGCAACGTAAGGTAAGGCAACGTAAGGTAAGGCAACGTAAGGCAACGTAAGGTAAGGCAACGTAAGGTAAGGCAAAGTAAGGCAATGTAAGGTAAGGCAACCTTAGGTAAGGCAACGTAAGTTAAGGCAACGTAAGGTAAGGCAACGTAAGGCAATGTAAGGTAAGGCAACCTTAGGTAAGGCAACGTAAGGCAAAGCAACGTAAGGCAAGGCAACGTAAGGTAAGGCAACGTAAGGCTACGTAAGACAAGGCAACGTAAGGTAAGGCAACGTAAGGCAATATAAGGCAATGTAAGACAACGTAAGGTAAGGAAATATAAGGCAAGGCAACGTAAGGCAAGGCAACGTAAGGCAAGGCAACGTAAGGTAAGGCAACGTAAGGCAACGTAAGGTAAGGCATCGTAAGGCAACGTAAGTCGAGGCAACGTAAGGTAAGGCAACGTAAGGCAACGTAAGTTAAGGCAACGTAAGGTAAGACAACGAAAGGCAATGTAAGGTAAGGCATCGTAAGGCAGCGTAAGGCAAGGCAACGTAAGGTAAAACAATGTAAGGCAATGTAAGGTAAGGCAACGTAATGTAAGGCAACGTAAGGCAAGGCAACGTAAGGCAACGTAAGGCAACGTAAGCTAAGTCAAAGTAAGGTAAGGCAACGTAAGGCAACGTAAGTTAAGGCGACGTAAGGCAAGGCAACGTAAGGTAAGGCAAAGTAAGGCAACGTAAGGCAAGGCAACGTAATTTAAGGAAACGTAAGTCAACGTAAGGCAACGTAAGGCAAGGCAACGTAAGGTAAGGCAACGTAAGGCAACCTAAGGCAAGGTAACGTAAGGGAAGGCAAACTAAGGCAAGGCAACGAAAGGTAAGGCAACGTTAGGCAACATAAGGTAAGGCAACGTAAGGCAACGAGACGTAAGGCAACGTAAGTCAACGTAAGGTAAGGCAACGTAAGTTAAGGTAGCGTAAGGCAACGTAAGGAAACGTAAGGCAACGTAAGGCAATACAACGTAAGTTAAGGCAAAGTAAGGCAAGGCAACGTAAGGTAAGCCAACGTAAGGCAACGTAAGGTAAAGGCAAGATAAGTTAAGGCAACGTAAGGCTACGTAAGTCAAGGCAACGTAGGGTAAGGCAACGTAAGGTAAGGCAACGTAAGGTAAGGCAACGTAAGGTAAGGCAACGTAAGGCAACGTAAGGTAAGGCAACGTAAGGTAAGGCAAAGTAAGGCAATGTAAGGTAAGGCAACCTTAGGTAAGGCAACGTAAGGCAAAGCAACGTAAGGCAAGGCAACGTAAGGTAAGGCAACGTAAGGCTACGTAAGACAAGGCAACGTAAGGTAAGGCAACGTAAGGCAATATAAGGCAATGTAAGACAACGTAAGGTAAGGAAATATAAGGCAAGGCAACGTAAGGCAAGGCAACGTAAGGCAAGGCAACGTAAGGTAAGGCAACGTAAGGCAACGTAATGTAAGGCAACGTAAGGCAACGTTAGGTAAGGCAACGTAAGGCAACGTAAGGGAAGGCAACGTAAGCCAACGTAAGGCAAGGCAACGTAAGGAAATGCAACGTAAGGCAACGTAAGACAATGCAACGTAAGGCAAAGTAAGGCAAGTCAAAGTAAGGTAAGCAACGTAAGGCAACGTAAGGCAAGGCAACGTGAGGAAAGGCAACGTAAGGCAACGTAAGGTAAGGCAGCATAAGGCAACGTAATATAAGGCAACGTAAGGCAACGTAAGGCAAGGCAACGTAAGGCAAGTCAATTTAAGGTAAGGCAACGTAAGGTAATGTAAGGCAACGCAAGGTAAGGAAATGTAAGGCAAGGCAACGTAAGGCAATTGAAGGCAAGGCAACGTAAGGTAAGGCAACGTAAGGCAACGTAAGGTAAGAAAATGTAAGGTAAGGCAACGTAAGGCAAAGTAAGGCAAAGTTAGGTAAGGCAACGTAAGGTAAGGCAACGTAAGCAATGTAAGGTAAGGCAACGTAAGGCAATGTAAGGCAACGTAAGGTAAGGCAACGTAAGGCAACGTAAGGTAAGGCAACGTAAGGCAACGTAAGGCAATGTAAGGTATGGCAACGTAAGGCAACGTAAGGTAAGGCAACGTAAGGTTAAGGCAACGTAAGGCAAGGCATCGTAAGGCAACGTAAGGCAACGTAAGGAAGGCAACGTAAGGCAACGTAAGGTAAGGCAACGTAAGGCAACGTAAGGCAATGTAAGGTAAGGCAACGTAAGGCAACGTAAGGTAAGGCAACCTTAGGTAAGGCAACGTAAGGCAATGTAAGGTAAGGCAAAGTAAGGCAATGTAAGGTAAGGCAACCTTAGGTAAGGCAACGTAAGGCAAGGCAACGTAAGGCAAGGCAACGTAAGGTAAGGCAACGTAAGGCAAGGCAACGTAAGGTAAGGCAACGTAAGGCAACATAAGTTAAGGCAACGTAAGATAAGGTAAGTCAAGGCAACGTAAGATAAGGTAACGTAAGGCAACGTAAGGTAAGGCAACGTATAACAACGTGAGGCAAGGCAACGTAAGGTAAGGCAACGTAAGGATACGTAAGACAAGGCAACGTAAGGTAAGGCAACGTAAGGCAACGTAAGGTAAGGAAATGTAAGGTAAGGCAACGTAAGGCACCGTAAGGCAAAGTTAGGTAAGGCAACGTAAGGTAAGGCAACGTAAGGCAATGTAAGGTAAGGCAACGTAAGGCAACGTAAGGTAACGTAAGGCAACGTAAGGTAAGTCAACGTAAGGCAACGTAAGGCAATGTAAGGTATGGCAACGTAAGGCAACGTAAGGTAAGGCAACGTAAGGTTAAGACAACGTAAGGCAAGGCATCGTAAGGCAACGTAAGGCAACGTAAGGAAGGCAACGTAAGGCAACGTAAGGTAAGGCAACGTAAGGCAACGTAAGGCAATGTAAGGTAAGGTAACGTAAGGCAATGTAAGGTAAGGTAACGTAAGGTAAGGCAACGTAAGGCAACGTAAGGAAAGGCAACATAAGGTAAGTCAACGTAAGGAAACGTAATGTAAGGCAACGTAAGGCAACGTAAGGTAAGCTAACGTAAGTCAACGTAAGGTAAGGCAACGTAATGCAAGGCAACGTAAGACAACGTAAGGCAAGGCAACGTATGGTAAGGCAACGTAAGGCAACGTAAGGCAAGGCAAATTACGGTAAGGTAACGTAAGGGTACGTAATGTAACGCAACGTAAGGCAACGTAAGGTAAGGCAACGTAAGGCAACGTAATGTAAGGCAACGTAAGGTAAGGCAACGTAAGGCAAAGTGAATCAAGGCAACGTAAGGTAAGGCAACGTAAGTCAACGTAAGGCAAGGCAACGTAAGGTAAGGCAACGTAAGGCAACGTAATTTAAGGCAACGTAAGGCAACGTTAGGTAAAGCAACGTAAGGCAAAGTACTGCAAGGCAACGAAAGGCAACGTACTGCAAGGCAACGAAAGGTAAGGCAACGTAAGGCAACATAATGCAAGGCAACGTAAGGGAAGTCAACATAAGGTAAAGGCAACGTAAGGCAACGTAAGGATAGTCAACTTAAGGTAAGGCAACGTAAGGCACCGTAAGGCAAGGCAACGTAAGGAAAGGCAACGTAAGGTAAGGCAGCATAAGGCAACGTAACGTAAGGCAACGTAAGGCAACTTAACGTAAGGCAACATAAGGCAACGTAATGTAAGGAAATGTAAGGTAAGGCAACGTAAGGCAATGAAAGGCAAGGCAACGTAAGGTAAGGCAACGTAAGGTAACGTAAGGTAAGGCAACGTAAGGCAAGGTAAGCTAAGGCAACGTAGGGCAACGTAAGTTAAGGCAACGTAAGGTAAGGCAACGTAAGGTAAGGCAACTTAAGGCAACGTAAGGCAAGGCAACGTAAGGTAAGACAACATAAGGAAAGGCAACGTAAGGCAACGTAAGGTAAGGCAACGTAAGGTAAGGAAACGTAAGGTAAGGCAACGTAAGGCAACGTAAGGCAAGGCAACGTAAGGTAATACAACGTAAGGCAATGTAAGGTAAGGCAACGTAATTTAAGGCAACGTAAGGCAAGGCAACGTAAGGCAAGGTAAGGCAACGTAAGGTAAGGCAAAGTAAGGTAAGGCAACGTAAGGCAACATAAGATAAGGCGACGTAAGGCAAGGCAACCTAAGGTAAGGCAAAGTAAGGCAACGTAAGGCAAGGCAAAGTAAGTCAAGGAAACGTAAGTCAACGTAAGGCAATGTAAGGCAAGGCAACATAAGGCAACGTAAGGCAAGGCAACGTAAGGTAAGCCATAATAAGGCAACGTATGGTAAGGCAACGTAAGGCAACGTAAGGTAAAGCAACGTAAGGCAAGGTAACGTAAGTTAAGACAACGTAAGGCGAAATAAGGTAAGGAAAAGTAAGGCAACGTAAGGTAAGGCAACGTAAGGCAAGGCATCCCAAGGCAACGTAAGGCAACGTAATGTAAGGAAACGTAAGGCAAGGCAAAGTAAGGCAACGTAAGGCAACGTAAGGTAAGGCAACATAAGGCAAGGCAACGTAAGGCAACGTAAGGCAAGGCAACGTAAGGTATGGCAACGTAAGGCAACGTAAGGTAAGGCAACGTAAGGTAAGGCAACGTAAGGCAACGTAAGGCAACGTAAGGTAAGGAAACATAAGGTAAGGCAACGTAAAGAAACGTAAGGTAAGGCAACGTAAGGCAACGTAAGGTAAGGCAACGGAAGGTAAGGCAACGTAAGGCAACGTAAGGCAAGGCAACGTAAGGTAAGGCAACGTAAGGTAAGGCAACATAAGGCAACCTAAGGTAAAGCAACGTAAGGCAACGTAAGGCAAGGCAACGTAAGGTAAGGAAACGTAAGGCAACGTAAGGCAAGGCAAAGTAAGGTAAGGCAACGTAAGGCAAGGCAAAGTAAGGTAAGGCAACGTAAGGCAACGTAAGGTAAGGCAACGTAAGGCAACGTAAGGCAAGGCAACGTAAGGCAAGGCAACGTAAGGCAAGTTAATATAAGGTAAAGGCAACGTAATGCAACGTAAGGCAAGGCAACGTAAGGCAAAGTAAGGCAAGTCAATGTAATGTAAGGCAACGTAAGGCAAGGCAACGTAAGGAAAGGCAACGTAAGGCAATGCAACGTAAGGAAAGGCAACGTAAGGTAAGGCAACGTAAGGCAACGTAAGGTAAGGCAACGTAAGGCAAGGCAACGTAAGGCAACGTAAGGTAATGAAATGTAAGGTAAGGCAACATAAGGCAATGTAAGGCATGGCAACGTAATGTAAGGCAACGTAAGGCAACGTAAGTTAAGGCAACGTAAGGTAAGGTAACGTAAGGTATGGAAACTTAAGGCAACGTAAGGCAAGGCAACGTAAGGTAAGACAACATAAAGTAAGGCAACGTAAGGCAACGTAAGGTAAGGCAACGTAAGGTAAGGCAATGTAAGGCAACGTAAGGCAAGGCAACGTAAGACAAGGCAACGTAAGGCAACGTAAAGTAAGGCAAATAAGGTAAGGCAACGTAAGGCAACGTAAGGTAAGGCGACGTAAGGCAAGGCAACGTAAGGTAAGGCAAAGTAAGGCAACGTAAGGCAAGGCAAAGTAAGTAAAGTAACGTAAGTCAACGTAAGGCAACGTAATTCAAGACAACGTAAGGCAACGTAAGGCAAGGCAACGTAAGGTAAGGCAACGTAAGGGAACCTAAGGCAAGGCAACGTAAGGGAAGGCAACGTAATGTAAGGCAACGTAAGGCAACGTAAGGTAAGGCAACGTAAGGCAACGACAGGTAAAGCAACGTAAGGCAAGGTAACGTAAGTTAAGGCAACGTAAGGCGAAATAAGGTAAGGAAAAGTAAGGCAACGTAAGGCAAGGCAACGTAAGGTAAGGCAACGTAAGGGAACCTAAGGCAAGGCAACGTAAGGGAAGGCAACGTAATGTAAGGCAACGTAAGGCAACGTTAGGTAAGGCAACGTAAGGCAACGAAAGGTAAAGCAACGTAAGGCAAGGTAACGTAAGTTAAGGCAACGTAAGGCGAAATAAGGTAAGGAAAAGTAAGGCAACGTAAGGTAAGGCAACGTAAGGCAACGTAAGGCAAGGTAAGGCAACGTAAGTTAAGGAAACCTAAGGTAAGGCAATGTAAGGCAACGTAATGTAAGGCAACGTAAGGCAACGTAAGGTAAGGCAACGTAAGGTAAGGCAACGTAAGGCAACGTAAGGCAAGGCAACGTAAGGTAAGGCAACGTAAGGCAAAGTAAGGCAACGTAAGGTAAGGCAACGTAAGGCAAGGCAACTTAAGGTAAGGCAACGTAAGGCAACGTAAGTCAAGGCAACGTAAGGTAAGGCAACGTAAGGCAAGGCAACGTAAGGCAAGGCAACGTAAGGTAAGGCAATGTAAGGTAAGGCAACATAAGGTAAGGCAACGTAAGTCAACGTAAGGTAATGCAACATATGGTAACGCAACGTAAGGCAACGTAAGGTAAGGCTACGTAAGGCAAGGCAACGTACGGTAAGGTAACATAAGGTAAGGCAACGTAAGGCAACGTAAGTCAACTTAAGGTAAGGCAACGTAATGTAAGGAAATGTAAGTTAAGGCAACGTAAGGCAAGGCAACGTAAGGTAAGGCAACGTAAGGCAACATAAGGTAAGGCAACGTAAGGAAAGGCAACGTAAGGTAAGGCAACGAACGGCAAGGCAACGTAAGGTAAGGCAATGTAATGCAACGTAAGGAAACGTACGGTAAGACAACATAAGTTAAGGCTATGTAAGGCAACGTAAGGTAAGGCAACGTAAGGTAAGGCAAAGTAAGGCAACGTAAGGTAAGGCAACATAAGGCAACGTAAGGTAAGGGAACGTAACGTAAGGCAACGTAAGGCAACGTGAGGCAAGGCAACGTAAGGTCAGGCAACGTAAGGCAACGTAAGGCAAGGCAACGTATGGTAAGGCAACTTAAGATAAGCGAACGTAAGGTAAGGCAACGTAAGGCAACGTAAGGTAAGGCAACGTAAGGCAAGGCGACTTAAGGTAAAGCCACGTAAGACACCGTAAGGTAAGGCAAGGTAAGGCAACGTAAGGTAAGGCAAATAAGGCAAGGCAAGGTAAGGCAACGTAAGGCAACGTAAGGTAAGGCAACGTAAGGTAAGGCAACGTAAGGCAACGTAAGGTAAGGCAACGTAAGGCAAGGCAACGTAAGTTAAGGCAACGTAAAGCAACATAAGGTAAGGCAACGTAAGGCAAGGCAACGTAAGGTAAGGCAACGTAAGGTAAGGCAACGTAAGGTAAGGCAACGTAAGGCAACGTAAGGTAAGGCAACGTAAGGCAAGGCAACGTAAGGTAAGGCAACTTAAGGCAACGTAAGGTAAGGCAACGTAAGGCAACGTAAGGCAAGGCAACGTAAGGTAAGGCAACATAAGGCAACGTAATGTAAGGCAACGTAAGGCAACGTGAGGTAAGGCAACGTAAGGCAACGTAAGATAAGTTAACGTAAGGCAACGTAAAGTGAGGCAATGTAAGGCAACGTAAGGCAAAGTAAGGTAAGGCAAAGTAAGGCAACGAAAGGCAAGGCAACGTAAGGTAAGGCAACGTAAGTTAAGGCAACGTAAGGCAACGTAAGGCAACGTAAGGTAAGACTACGTAAGGAAAGTCAACGTAAGGTAAGGCAACGTAACGTAAGGCAACGTTAGGAAAGGCAAAGTAAGGCAACGTGAGGAAAGGCAACGTAAGGTAAGGCAACGTAAGGCAACGTAATGCAAGGCAACGTAAGGGAAAGCAACGTAAGGCAACGTAAGGTAAGACTACGTAAGGCAAGGCTACATAAGCTAAAGCAACTTAAGACACCATACGGTAAGGCAAGGTAAGGCAACGTAAGGTAAGGCAAAGTAAGGTAAGGCAAGGTAAGGCAACGTTAGGTAAGGCAACGTAAGGCAACGTGAGGCAAGGCAACGTAAGGGAAGGCAACGTAAGGCAACATAAGGCAAGGCAACGTATGGTAAGGCAACGTAAGGTAAGACAACGTTAGGCAAGGCTACTTAAGCTAAAGCAACTTAAGACACCGTACGGTAAGGCAAGGTAAGGCAACCTAAGGTAAGGCAAAGTAAGGCAAGGCAAGGTAAGGCAACTTAAGACAACGTAAGGTAAGGCAACGTAAGGCAACGTAAGGTAAGGCAACGTAAGGCAACGTAAGGGAAGGCAACGTAAGTTAAGGCAACTTATGGCAACGTAAGGTAAGGCAACGTAAGTCAAGGCAACGTAAGGTAAGGCAACGCAACTTAAGGTAAGGCAACGTAAGGCAACGTAAGGTAAGGCAACGTAAGGCAAGGCAAGGTAAGACAAGGAGACGTAAGGCAACGTAAGGCAAGGCAAGGTAAGACAAGGAGACGTAAGGCAACGTAAGGCAACGTAAGGCAAGGCAACGTAAGGTAAGGCAACGTAAGGCAACGTAAGGCAAGGCAACGTAACGTAAGGTAACGTAAGGCAACCTAAGGTAAGGCAACGTAAGGTAAAGTCAACGTAAGGTAAGTCAACTTAAGGTAATACAACGTAAGGCAACGTAAGGTAAGGCAACGTAAGGCAACTTGAGGCAAGGCAACGTAAGGCAAGGCAATGTAAGGTAAGGCAACGTAAGGAAACGTAAGGTAAGGCAACGTAAGGCAATGTAAGTTAAGGCAACGTAAGGTAAGGCAACTTAAGGCAACGTAATGTAAGGCAACGTATGGCAAGGCAACGTAAGGTAAGGCAACGTAATGTAAGGCAACGTAAGGCATCGTAAGGCAAGGCAACGTAAGGTAAGGCAACGTAAGGGAACGTTAGGCAAGGCAACGTAAGGTAAGGCAACGTAAGGCAATGTAATGCAAGGAAACGTAATGTAAGGCAGTGTTAGGCAACGTAAGGTAAGGCAACATAAGGCAACATAAGGTAAGGCAACGTAAGGTAAAGGAACGTAAGGTAAGGCAACGTAAGGCAACGTAATGTAAGGCAACGTAAAGCAATGTAAGTTAAGGCAACGTAAACTAAGGCAACGGTAGGCAACGTAAGGTAAGGCAACGTAAGGCAACGTAAGGTAAGGGAACGTAATTCAACGTAAGGTAAGGAAACGTGAAGTAAGGAAACGTAAGGTAAGGCAACGTAAGGCAACGTAAGATAAGGCAACGTAAGGAAAGTCAACGAAAGGCAACGTAAGGTAAAGGCAACTTAAAGGTAAGGCAACGTAAGGCAACGTATGGCAAGGCAACGTAAGGTAAGGCAACGTAAGGCAACGTAAGGTTAGGCAACGTAAGGAAACGTAAGGAAAGGCAACGTAAGGTAAGGTTACGTAAGGCAACGTAAGTTAAGGCCACGTAAGGTAAGGCAACGTAAGGCAACGTAAACTAAGGCACAGTAAGGTAAGGCAACGTTAGTCAATGTAAGGCATGGCAACTTAAGGTAAGGCAACGTAAGGTAAGATAACGTAAAGCAAGGTAAGGTAAGGCAATGTAACGTAAGTTAAGGCAACGTAAGGCAACGTAAAGGTAAGGCAACGTAAGGCAACGAAAGTTAAGGCAATGTAAGGAAAGGCAAGGTAAGGCAAGGCAACTTAAGGCAACGTAAGACAACGTAAGGCAAGGCAACGTAAGGTAAGGCAACGTATGGCAACGTAAGGTAAGGCAACTTAAGGTAAGGCAACGTAAGGCAACGTAAGGCAAGGCGATCTTAGGAAAGGCAACGTAAGGCACCGTAAGGCAAGCAACGTAAGGCACCGTAAGGCAAGTAACGTAAGGCAACGTAAGCTAAGGCAACGTAAGGCAACGTAAGGTAAGGCAACATAAGGGAATGTAAGGTAAGGCAACGTAAGGCACCGTAAGGTAAGGCAACTTAATGTAAGGCAACGTAAGGCAACGTAAGGCAAGGCAACGTAAGGTAAGGCAACGTAAGGCAACGTAAGGCAAGGCAACGTAAGATAAGGCAACGTAAGGCAACGTAAGGCAAGGCAACGTAAGGCAAGGCAACGTAAGGCAACGTAAGGCAAGGCAACGTAAGGCAAGGCAACGTAAGGTAAGGCAACGTATGGCAACGTAAGGCAAGGCAACGTTAGGGAAGGAAAGGTAAGTCAACATAAGTCAAGGGAACGAAAGGTAAGGCAACGTAAGCAACGTAATGCAAGGAAACGTAAGGTAAGGCAACGTAAGGCAACGTAAGGCAAGGCAACGTAAGGCAAGGCAACGTAAGGCAAGGCAACGTAAGGCAACGTACGGCAAGACAACGTAAGGCAACGTAAGGCAACGTAAGGCAAGGCAACGTAAGGTAAGGCAACGTAAGGCAACGTATGGTAAGGCAACTTAATGTAAGGCAACTTAAGGCAACCTAAGTCAAGGCAACGTAATTAAGGCAACGTAACGCAACGTAAGGCAACGTAAGGCAAGGCAAAGTAAGGTAAGGCGAAGTAAGGTAACGTAAGGTAAGGCGACGTAAGGTAAGGCAACGTAAGGCAACGTAAGGCAAGGCAACATAAGGCAACGTAAGGTAAAGCAACGTAAGGCAAGGTAACGTAACTTAAGGCAACGTAAGGCGAAATAAGGTAAGGAAAAGTAAGGCAACGTAAGGTAAGGCAACGTAAGGCAAGGCATCCCAAGGCAACGTAAGGCAACGTAATGTAAGGAAACGTAAGGCAAGGCAATGTAAGGCAACGTAAGGCAACGTAAGGTAAGGCAACATAAGGCAAGGCAACGTAAGGCAACGTAAGGCAAGGCAACGTAAGGTATGGCAACGTAAGGCAACGTAAGGCAACGTAAGGTAAGGAAACATAAGGTAAGGCAACGTAAAGCAACGTAAGGTAAGGCAACGTAATGCAACGTAAGGTAAGGCAACGGAAGGTAAGGCAACGTAAGGCAACGTAAGGCAACGTAAGGAAAGGCAACGTAAGGTAAGGCAACGTAAGGTAAGGAAACGTAAGGCAACGTAAGGCAAGGCAAAGTAAGGTAAGGCAACGTAAGGCAAGGCAAAGTAAGGTAAGGCAACGTAAGGCAACGTAAGGTAAGGCAACGTAAGGCAACGTAAGGCAAGGCAACGTAAGGCAAGTTAACATAAGGTAAAGGCAACGTAAGGTAAGGCAACGTAAGTTAAGGCAACGTAAGGCAACGTAAGGTAAGGCAACGTAAGGCAAGGCAACGTAAGGCAACGTAAGGTAAGGCAACGTAAGGCAAGGCAACGTAAGGCAACGTAAGGTAAGGAAATGTAAGGTAAGGCAACATAAGGCAATGTAAGGCAAGGCAACGTAATGTAAGGCAACGTAAGGCAACGTAAGTTAAGGCAACGTAAGTTAAGGCAACCTAAGGTAAGGTAACGTAAGGTAAGGAAACTTAAGGCAAAGTAAGGCAAGGCAACATAAGGTAAGACAACATAAAGTAAGGCAACGTAAGGCAACGTAAGGTAAGGCAACGTAAGGTAAGGCAATGTAAGGCAAAGTAAGGCAAGGCAACGTAAGGTAAGGAACGTAAGGCAACGTAAGGCAAGGCAACGTTATGTAAGGCAACGTAAGGTAAGGCAAAGTAAGGTAAGGCAACGTAAGGCAACGTAAGGTAAGGCGACGTAAGGCAAGGCAACGTAAGGTAAGGCAAAGTAAGGCAACGTAAGGCAAGGCAAAGTAAGTAAAGGTAACGTAAGGCAACGTAAGGCAACGTAAGTCAAGACAACGTAAGGCAACGTAAGGCAAGGCAACGTAAGGTAAGGCAACGTAAGGGAACCTAAGGCAAGGCAACGTAAGGGAAGGCAACGTAATGTAAGGCAACGTTAGGCAACGTTAGGTAAGGCAACGTAAGGCAACGAAAGGTAAGGCAAAGTAAGGCAAGGCAACGTAAGGCAACGTAAGGCAACGTAAGTTAAGGCAATGTAAGGCAAGGCAACGTAAGGCAACATAAGGCAACGTAAGGGAAGGCAACGTAAGGCAACGTAAGCCAAGGCAACGTAAGGTAAGGCAACGTAAGGCAACGTAAGGTAAGGCAACGTAAGGCAACGTAAGGTAAGGTAACGTATGGTAAGGCAACTTACGGCAACGTAAGGGAACGTAAGTTAAGGCAACGTAAGGTAAGTCACGGTAAGGCAACGTAAGGTAAGCCAAGGCAAGGGAACGTAAGGCAAGGCAACGTAAGGCAACGTAAGTTAAGGAAACGTAAGGTAAGGCAACGGAAGGCAATGTAAGGTAAGGCAACTTAAGGTAAGGCAATGTAAGGAAACGTAAGGTAAGGCAATGTAAGGCAAGGCAACGTAAGGTAAGGCAACGAAAGGCAACGTAAGGTAAGGCAACGTAAGGTAAGGAAACTTAAGGCAACGTAAGGCAAGGCAACGTAAGGCTACGTAATGTAAGTCAACGTAAGGCAACGTTAGGTAAAGGCAACGTAAGGTAAGGCAACGTAAGGCAACGTAAGGTAAGGCAATGTAAGGCAACGTAAGGCAACGTAAGCTAAGGCAATGTAAGGCAACGTAAGGAAAGCCAACGTAAGGCAACGTAAGGCAAGGCAACGTAAGGTAAGGCAACGTAAGGCAACGTAAGGCAACGTAAGTTAAGGCAATGTAAGGCAAGGCAACGTAAGGCAACATAAGGCAACGTAAGGGAAGGCAACGTAAGGCAACGTAAGCCAAGGCAACGTAAGGTAAGGCAACGTAAGGCAACGTAAGGTAAGGCAAAGTAAGGCAACGTAAGGTAAGGTAACGTATGGTAAGGCAACTTACGGCAACGTAAGGCAACGTAAGTTAAGGCAACGTAAGGTAAGTCACGGTAAGGCAACGTAAGGTAAGCCAAGGCAAGGGAACATAAGGCAAGGCAACGTAAGGCAACGTAAGTTAAGGAAACGTAAGGTAAGGCAACGGAAGGCAATGTAAGGTAAGGCAACTTAAGGTAAGGCAATGTAAGGAAACGTAAGGTAAGGCAACGTAAGGCAAGGCAACGTAAGGTAAGGCAACGAAAGGCAACGTAAGTAAGGCAATGTAAGGAAACGTAAGGTAAGGCAACGTAAGGCAAGGCAACGTAAGGTAAGGCAACGAAAGGCAACGTATGTAAGGCAATGTAAGGCAACGTAAGGCAACGTAAGGTAAGGCAATGTAAGGCAACGTAAGGTAAGCCAACGTAAGGCAACGTAAGGCAAGGCAACGTAAGGTAAGGCAACGTAAGGCAACGTAATGCAGCGTAAGTTAAGGCAATGTAAGGCAAGGCAACGTAAGGAAACGTAAGGCAACGTAAAGGAAGGCAACGTAAGGCAAGGCAACATAAGGCAACGTAAGGCAAGACAACGTAAGGTAAGGCAACGTAAGGCAACGTAAGCCAAGGCAACGTAAGGTAAGGCAACGTAAGGCAACGTAAGGCAAGGCAACGTATGGTAAGGCAACGTACGGCAACGTAAGGCAACGTAAGTTAAGGCAACTTAAGGTAAGTCACGGTAAGGCAACGTAAGGTAAGCCAAGGCAAGGGAACGTAAGGCAAGGCAACGTAAGGCAACGTAAGGAAAGGCAACGTAAGGTAAGGCAACGTAAGGTAAGGCAACGTAAGGCAACGTAATTTAAGGCAACGTAAGTCAACGTAAGGCAAAGTTAATTAAGGCAACGTAAGGCAAGGCAACGTAAGGCAACGTAAGGCAACGTAAGGCAAGGCAATGTAAGGTAAGACAACGTAAGGCAACGTAAGGTAAGTCAACGTAAGGCAACTTAAGGCAAGGCAACGTAAGGTAAGGCAACGTAAGGCAACGTAAATTAAGGCAATGTAAGGTAAGGTAACGTTAGGCAACCTAAGGTAAGGCAACGTAAGAAAAAGTAATGTAAGGCAAAGTAAGTAAACGTAAGGCAACGTAAGGCAAAACAACCTAAGGTAAGGCAGCGAAAGGCAAAGTAAGGTAAGGCATCGTAAGGCAAAGTAAAGTAAGTCAACGTAATGCAACGTAAGGTAAAGGTAACATAAGGTAAGGAAATGTAAGGCAACGTAAGGCAATGCAACGTAAGGCAACGTAAGGTAAGGCAACGTAATGTAAGGCAACGTAAGGTAAGGCAACGTAAGGCAAGGCAACGTAAGGTAAGGCAACGTAAGGCAAGGCAACGTAACGTAAGGCAATCTAAGGCAACGTAAGGTAAGGAAACGTATGGCAACGTAAGGTAAGGTAACGTAAGGCAAGACAACGTAAGGTAAGGCTACGTAAGGCAACGTAATTTAAGGCAACGTAAGGCAACGTAAGGCAAGGCAACTTAAGGTAAGGCAACGTAAGGTAACGTAAGGTAAGGCAACGTAAGGCAACGTAAGGTAAGGCAACGTAAGGCAACGTAAGGCAACGTAAGGCAAGGCAACGTAAGGCAACGTAAGGCAAGGCAACGTAAGGCAACGTAAGGCAAGGCAACGTAAGGTAAGGCAACCTAAGGCAATGTAAGTTAAGGCAACGTAAGGCAACGTAAGGCAACGTAAGGTAAGGCAAAGTAAGGCAACGTAAGGCAATGTAAGGTAAGGCAACGTAAGGTTAAGGCAACGTAAGGCAAGGCATCGTAAGGCAACGTAAGGCAACGTAAGGAAGGCACCGTAAGGCAACGTACTGCAAGGCATCGTAAGGCAACGTACTGCAAGGCAACGTAAGATAAGGCAATGTCAGGCAACGTAAGGCAACGTAAGGTAAGGCTACATACGGTAAGGCAACGTAAGGCAACGTAAGTTAAGGAAACGTAAGGTAAGGCAACGTAAGACAACGGAAGGCAAGGTAAGGCAAGGCAACGTAAGGTAAGGCAACTTAAGGAAACGTAAGGTAAGGCAACGTAAGGCAATGTAAGGTAAGGCAACGTAAGGTAAGGCAATGTAAGGAAACGTAAGGTAAAGGCAACGTAAGGCAAGGCAACGTAAGGTAAGGCAACGTAAGGCAACGTAATGCAAGGCAACGTAAGGTAAGGCAACGTAAGGCAACGTAAGGAAAGTCAACGTAAGGCAACGTAAGGCAAGGAAACGTAAGGTAAGGCAACGTTAGGCAACGTAAGTTAAGGCAATGAAAGGTAAGGCAACGTTAGGCAACGTAAGGTAAGGCAACATAAGGCAACGTAAGGAAAGGCAAAGTAAGTCAACGTAAGGTAAGGCAACGTAAGGTAAGGCAACGTAAGGCAACGTAAGGCAACGTAAGACAAGGTAAGGCAACGTAAGGCAAGGCAACGTAAGGCAAGGCAATGTAAGGTAAGGCAACGTAAGGCAACGTAAGGCAAGGCAACGTAAGGCAAGGCATCGTAAGGCAACGTACTGCAAGGCATCGTAAGGCAACGTACTGCAAGGAAACGTAAGGTAAGGCAACGTATGGGTAGGCACGTAAGGCAAGGCAACGTAAGGTACGGCAACGTAAGGCAACGTAAGGCAAGGCAACGTAAGGTAAAACAATGTAAGGCAATGTAAGGTAAGGCAACGTAATGTAAGGCAACGTAAGGCAAGGCAACGTAAGGTAAGGCAACGTAAGGCAACGTAAGGCAACGTAAGGTAACGTAAGGCAAGGCAACGTAAGGCAACGTACTGCAAGGCAATGTAAGGTAAGGCAACGTAAGTTAAGGAAACGTAAGGAAACGTAAGGTAAGGCAAAGTAAGGCAAGGCAACATAAGGCAAGGCAACGAAAGGCAACGTAAGGAAACATAAGTCAAGGCAACGTAAGACAAGGCAACTTAAGGCAACGTAAGACAACGTAAGGTAAGGCAACCTAAGGCAACGTAAGGTAAGGCAACGTAAGGCAAGGCAACGTAAGGTAAGGCAACGTAAGGCAACGTAAGTTAAGCCAACGTAAGGCAAGGCAACGTAAGGCAACGTAAGATAAGGCAAAGTAAGGCAAGGCAACGTAAGGTAAGCCAACGTAAGGCAACGTAAGTTAAAGGCAAGATAAGTTAAGGCAACGTAAGGCTACGTAAGGCAAGCCAACGTAAGGTAAGGCAAAGTAAGGCAATGTAAGTTAAGGCAACCTTAGGTAAGGCAACGTAAGGTAAGGCAACGTAAGGCAATGTAAGGTAAGGCAAACTTAGGTAAGGTAACGTAAGGCAAGGCAACGTAAGGCAAGGCAACGTAAGGTAAGGCAACGTAAGGCAAGGCAACGTAAGGCAAGGCAACGTAAGGCAAGGCAACGTAAGGCAACATAAGTTAAGGCAACGTAAGATAAGGTAACGTAAGGCAACGTAAGGTAAGGCAACGTATAACAACGTGAGGCAAGGCAACGTAAGGTAAGGCAACGTAAGGCTACGTAAGACAAGGCAACGTAAGGTAAGGCAACGTAAGGCAACATAAGGCAATGTATGACAACGTAAGGTAAGGAAATATAAGGCAAGGCAACATAAGGCAAGGCAACGTAAGGTAAGGCAACGTAAGGCAACGTAATGTAAGGCAACGTAAGGCAACGTTAGGTAAGGCAACGTAAGGCAACGTAAGGGAAGGCAATGTAAGCCAACGTAAGGCAAGGCAACGTAAGGAAATGCAACGTAAGGCAACGTAAGGCAAGGCAACGTAAGGCAAGTTAACATAAGGTAAAGGCAACGTAAGGCAACGTAAGACAAGGCAACGTAAGGCAAAGTAAGGCAAGTCAAAGTAAGGTAAGCAACGTAAGGAAACGTAAGGCAAGGCAACGTAAGGAAAGGCAACGTAAGGCAACGTAAGGCAAGGCAGCATAAGGCAACGTAATGTAAGGCAACGTAAGGCAACGTAAGGTAAGGCAACGTAAGGCAAGTCAACTTAAGGTAAGGCAACGTAAGGTAACGTAAGGCAACGCAAGGTAAGGAAATGTAAGGCAAGGCAACGTAAGGCAATTGAAGGCAAGGCAACGTAAGGTAAGGCAACGTAAGGCAAAGTAAGGTAAGAAAATGTAAGGTAAGGCAACGTAAGGCAACGTAAGGCAAAGTTAGGTAAGGCAACGTAAGGTAAGGCAACGTAAGGCAATGTAAGGTAAGGCAACGTAAGGCAACGTAAGGCAACGTAAGGTAAGGCAACGTAAGGCAACGTAAGGCAATGTAAGGTATGGCAACGTAAGGCAACGTAAGGTAAGGCAATGTAAGGTTAAGGAAACGTAAGGCAAGGCATCGTAAGGCAACGTAAGGCAACGTAAGGAAGGCAACGTAAGGCAACGTAAGGTAAGGCAATGTAAGGCAACGTAAGGCAATGTAAGGTAAGGCAACGTAAGGCAACGTAAGGTAAGGCAACGTAAGGTAAGGCAAAGTAAGGCAATGTAAGGTAAGGCAACCTTAGGTAAGGCAACGTAAGGCAAGGCAACGTAAGGTAAGGCAACGTAAGGCAATGTAAGGTAAGGCAACCTTAGATAAGGCAACGTAAGGCAAGTCTACGTAAGGCAAGGCAACGTAAGGTAAGGCAACGTAAGGCAAGGCAACGTAAGGCAAGGCAACGTAAGGCAACATAAGTTAAGGCAACGTAAGATAAGGTAAGTTAAGGCAACGTAAGATAAGGTAACGTAAGGCAACGTAAGGTAAGGCAACGTATAACAACGTGAGGCAAGGCAACGTAAGGTAAGGCAACGTAAGGCAACGTAAGGTAAGGAAATGTAAGGTAAGGCAACGTAAGGCAACGTAAGGCAAAGTTAGGTAAGGCAACGTAAGGTAAGGCAACGTAAGGCAATGTAAGGTAAGGCAACGTAAGGCAACGTAAGACAACGTAAGGCAACGTAAGGTAAGGCAACGTAAGGCAACGTAAGGCAATGTAAGGTATGGCAACGTAAGGCAACGTAAGGTAAGGCAACGTAAGGTTAAGACAACGTAAGGCAAGGCATCGTAAGGCAAAGTAAGGCAACGTAAGGAAGGCAACGTAAGGCAACGTAAGGTAAGGCAACGTAAGGCAAAGTAAGGCAATGTAAGGTAAGGTAACGTAAGGTAAGTTAACGTGAGGCAACGTAAGGAAAGGCAACAAAAGTTAAGTCAACGTAAGGAAACGTAATGTAAGGCAACGTAAGGCAACGTAAGGTAAGCTAACGTAAGGCAACGTAAGGTAAGGCAACGTAATGCAAGGCAACGTAAGGCAACGTAAGGCAAGGCAACGTAAGGTAAGGCAACGTAAGGCAACGTAAGGCAAGGCAAATTAAGGTAAGGTAACGTATGGGTACGTAATGTAACGCAACGTAAGGCAACGTAAGGTAAGGCAACGTAAGGCAACGTAAGTTAAGGCAACGTAAGGTAAGGCAACGTAAGGCAAAGTGAATCAAGGCAACGTAAGGTAAGGCAACGTAAGTCAACGTAAGGCAAGGCAACGTAAGGTAAGGCAACGTAAGGCAACGTAATGTAAGGCAACGTAAGGCAACGTTAGGTAAGGCAACGTAAGGCAAAGTACTGCAAGGCAACGAAAGGCAACGTACTGCAAGGCAACGAAAGGTAAGGCAACGTAAGGCAACATAATGCAAGGCAACGTAAGAGAAGTCAACATAAGGTAAAGGCAACGTAAGGCAACGTAAGGATAGTCAACTTAAGGTAAGGCAACGTAAGGCACCGTAAGGCAAGACAACGTAAGGAAAGGCAACGTAAGGTAAGGCAGCATAAGGCAACGTAATGTAAGGCAACGTAAGGCAACGTAAGGTAAGGCAACGTTAGGCAAGGCTACGTAAGGTAAGGCAAAGTAAGGCAACTTAACGTAACGCAACATAAGGCAAAGTAATGTAAGGAAATGTAAGGTAAGGCAACGTAAGGCAATGAAAGGCAAGGCAACGTAAGGTAAGGCAACGTAAGGTAAACTTAAGGTAAGGCAACGTAAGGCAAGGTAAGCTAAGGCAACGTAGGGCAACGTAAGTTAAGGCAACGTAAGGTAAGGCAACGTAAGGTTAGGCAACTTAAGGCAACGTAAGGCAAGGCAACGTAAGGTAAGGAAACGTAAGGCAACGTAAGGCAAGGCAAAGTAAGGTAAGGCAACGTAAGGCAAGGCAAAGTAAGGTAAGGCAACGTAAGGCAACGTAAGGTAAGGCAACGTTAGGCAACGTAAGGCAAGGCAACGTAAGGCAAGGCAACTTAAAGCAAGTTAATATAAGGTAAAGGCAACGTAATGCAACGTAAGGCAAGGCAACGTAAGGCAAAGTAAGGCAAGTCAATGTAATGTAAGGCAACGTAAGGCAAGGCAACGTAAGGAAAGGCAACGTAAGGCAATGCAACGTAAGGAAAGGCAACGTAAGGTAAGGCAACGTAAGGCAACGTAAGGTAAGGCAACGTAAGGCAAGGCAACGTAAGGCAACGTAAGGTAAGGAAATGTAAGGTAAGGCAACATAAGGCAATGTAAGGCATGGCAACGTAATGTAAGGCAACGTAAGGCAACGTAAGTTAAGGCAACGTAAGGTAAGGTAACGTAAGGTAAGGAAACTTAAGGCAACGTAAGGCAAGGCAACGTAAGGTAAGACAACATAAAGTAAGGCAACGTAAGGCAACGTAAGGTAAGGCAACGTAAGGTAAGGCAATGTAAGGCAACGTAAGGCAAGGCAACGTAAGACAAGGCAACGTAAGGCAACGTAAGGTAAGGCAAAGTAAGGTAAGGCAACGTAAGGAATCGTAAGGTAAGGCGACGTAAGGCAAGGCAACGTAAGGTAAAGGCAAAGTAAGGCAACGTAAGGCAAGGCAAAGTAAGTAAAGGTAACGTAAGTCAACGTAAGGCAACGTAAGTCAAGACATCGTAAGGCAACGTAAGGCAAGGCAACGTAAGGTAAGGCAACGTAAGGGAACCTAAGGCAAGGCAACGTTAGGGAAGGCAACGTAATGTAAGGCAACGTAAGGCAACGTTAGGTAAGGCAACGTAAGGCAACGAAAGGTAAAGCAACGTAAGGCAAGGTAACGTAAGTTAAGGCAACGTAAGGCGAAATAAGGTAAGGAAAAGTAAGGCAACGTAAGGTAAGGCAACGTAAGGCAACGTAAGGCAAGGTAAGGCAACGTAAGTTAAGGAAACCTAAGGTAAGGCAATGTAAGGCAACGTAATGTAAGGCAACGTAAGGCAACGTAAGGTAAGGCAACGTAAGGTAAGGCAACGTAAGGCAACGTAAGGCAAGGCAACGTAAGGTAAGGCAACGTAAGGCAACGTAAGGCAACGTAAGGTAAGGCAACGTAAGGCAAGGCAACTTAAGGTAAGGCAACGTAAGGCAACGTAAGTCAAGGCAACGTAAGGCAAGGCAACGTAAGGCAAGGCAACGTAAGGTAAGGCAACGTAAGGTAAGGCAACATAAGGTAAGGCAACGTAAGTCAAAGTAAGGTAATGCAACATATGGTAACGCAACGTAAGGCAACGTAAAGTAAGGCTACGTAAGGCAAGGCAACGTACGGTAAGGTAACATAAGGTAAGGCAACGTAAGGCAACGTAAGTCAACTTAAGGTAAGGCAACGTAATGTAAGGAATGTAAGTTAAGGCAACGTAAGGCAAGGCAACGTAAGGTAAGGCAACGTAAGGCAACATAAGGTAAGGCAACGTAAGGAAAGGCAACGTAAGGTAAGGCAACGAACGGCAAGGCAACGTAAGGCAAGGCAACATAATGAAACGTAAGGAAACGTACGGTAAGACAACATAAGTTAAGGCTATGTAAGGCAACGTAAGGTAAGGCAACGTAAGGTAAGGTAAAGTAAGGCAACGTAATGTAAGGCAACGTAAGGCAACGTTAGGTAAGGCAACGTAAGGCAACGTACTGCAAGGCAACGAAAGGCAACGTACTGCAAGGCAACGAAAGGTAAGGCAACGTAAGGCAACATAATGCAAGGCAACGTAAGGAAAGGCAACGTAAGGTAAGGCAGCATAAGGCAACTTAATGTAAGGCAACGTAAGGCAACGTAAGGTAAGGCAACGTAAGGCAAGGCTATGTAAGGTAAGGCAAAGTAAGGAAACTTAACGTAAGGCGACATAAGGCAACGTAATGTAAGGAAATGTAAGGTAAGGCAACGTAAGGCAATGTAAGGCAAGGCAACGTAAGGTAAGGCAACGTAAGGTAACGTAAGGTAAGGCAACATAAGGCAAGGTAAGCTAAGGCAACGTAGGGAAACGTAAGTTAAGGCAACGTAAGGTAAGGCAACGTAAGGTAAGGCAACTTAAGGCAACGTAAGGCAAGGCAACGTAAGGTAAGACAACATAAGGAAAGGCAACGTAAGGCAACGTAAGGTAAGGCAACGTAAGGTAAGGCAATGTAAGGCAACGTAAGGCAAGGCAACGTAAGGTAAGGCAACGTAAGGCAACGTAAGGCAAGGCAACGTAAGGTAATACAACGTAAGGCAATGTAAGGTAAGGCAACGTAATTTAAGGCAACGTAAGGCAAGGCAACGTAAGGCAACGTAAGGCAACGTAAGGTAAGGCAACGTAAGGCAACATAAGATAAGGCGACGTAAGGCAAGGCAACCTAAGGTAAGGCAAAGTAAGTCAAGGAAACGTAAGTCAACGTAAGGCAATGTAAGGCAAGGCAACGTAAGGCAACGTAAGGCAAGGCAACGTAAGGTAAGCCATCATAAGGCAACGTAAGGAAAGGCAACGTAAGGTAAGGTAACGTAAGGCAACGTAAGGCAAGGCAATGTAAGGCAATGTAAGGTAAAGCAACGTAAGGCAAGGTAACGTAAGTTAAGGCAATGTAAGGCGAAATAAGGTAAGGAAAAGTAAGGCAACGTAAGGTAAGGCAACGTAAGCAAGGCATCCCAAGGCAACGTAAGGCAACGTAATGTAAGGAAACGTAAGGCAAGGCAATGTAAGGCAACGTAAGACAACGTAAGGTAAGGCAACATAAGGCAAGGCAACGTAAGGCAACGTAAGGTATGGCAACGTAAGGCAACGTAAGGTAAGGCAACGTAAGTTAAGGCAACGTAAGGCAACGTAAGGCAACGTAAGGTAAGGAAACATAAGGTAAGGCAACGTAAAGCAACGTAAGGTAAGGCAACGTAAGGCAACGTAAGGCAAGGCAACGTAAGGTAAGGCAACGTAAGGTAAGGCAACATAAGGCAACGTAAGGCAAGGCAACGTAAGGCAACGTAAGGCAAGGCAACGTAAGGTAAGGAAACGTAAGGCAACGTAAGGCAAGGCAAAGTAAGGTAAGGCAACGTAAGGCAAGGCAAAGTAAGGTAAGGCAACGTAAGGCAACGTAAGGTAAGGCAACGTAAGGCAACGTAAGGCAAGGCAACGTAAGGCAAGTTAACATAAGGTAAAGGCAACGTAATGCAACGTAAGGACAGGCAACGTAAGGTAAGGCAACGAACGTCAAGGCAACGTAAGGCAAGGCAACGTAATGCAACATAAGGAAATGTACGGTAAGACAACATGAGTTAAGGCTATGTAAGGCAACGTAAGGTAAGGCAACGTAAGGTAAGGCAAAGTAAGGCAACGTAAGGTAAGGCAACGTAAGGCAACGTAAGGTAAGGCAACGTGAGGCAAGGCAACGTAAGGTCAGGCAACGTAAGGCAACGTAAGGCAAGGCAACGTATGGTAAGGCAACTTAAGGTAAGCGAACGTAAGGTAAGGCAACGTAAGGCAAGGCGACTTAAGGTAAAGCCACGTAAGACACCGTACGGTAAGGCAAGGTAAGGCAACGTAAGGTAAGGCAACGTAAGGCAACGTAAGGTAAGGCAACGTAAGTCAACGTAAGGTAAGGCAACGTAAGGCAAGGCAACGTAAGTTAAGGCAACGTAAGGCAACATAAGGTAAGGCAACGTAAGGCAAGGCAACGTAAGGTAAGGCAAAGTAAGGTAAGGCAACGTAAGGCAACGTAAGGCAAGGCAACGTAAGGTAAGGCAAAATAAGGCAAGGTAATGTAAGGCAACATAAGGCAACGTGAGGTAAGGCAACATAAGGCAACGTAAGGCAACGTAAGATAAGTTAACGTAAGGCAACGTAAGGTATGGCAATGTAAGGCAACGTAAGGCAACGTAAGTTAAGGCAACGTAAGGCAACGTAAGGCAACGTAAGGTAAGACTACGTAAGGTAAGTCAACATAAGGTAAGGCAACGTAACGTAAGGCAACGTTAGGAAAGGCAAAGTAAGGCAACGTGAGGAAAGGCAACGTAAGGTAAGGCAACGTAAGGCAACGTAAGGCAAGGCAACGTATGGTAAGGCAACGTAAGTTAAGGCAACGTAAGGGAAGGCAACGTAAGGCAACGTAAGGTAAGACTACGTAAGGCAAGGCTACATAAGGTTAAGCAACTTAAGACACCATACGGTAAGGCAAGGTAAGGCAAAGTAAGGTAAGGCAAAGTAAGATAAGGCAAGGTAAGGCAACGTTAGGTAAGGCAACGTAAGGCAACATAAGGCAAGGCAAAGTATGGTAAGGCAACGTAAGGTAAGGCAACGTAAGGTAAGGCAAATTAAGGCAACGTAAGGTAAGACAACGTTAGGCAAGGCTACTTAAGCTAAAGCAACTTAAGACACCGTACGGTAAGGCAAGGTAAGGCAACCTAAAGCAAGGCAACGTAAAGCAAGCCAAGACAAGGCAACGTAAAGCAAGCCAAGACAAGGCAACGTAAAGCAAGCCAAGACAAGGCAACGTAAAGCATGGCAACGTGAAGCAAGGCAACGTAAAGCAAGGCAATGCAAGGCAACGTAAAGCAAGGCAACGTAAAGCAAGGCAACGTAAAGCAAGGCAAGGTAAAGCAATGCAAGGCAACGTAAAGCAAGGCAACGTAAAGCAAGGCAAGGCAAGGCAACGTAAAGCAAGGCAACGTAAAGCAAGGCAACGTAAAGCAAGGCAAGGCAAGGCAACATAAAGCAAGGCAACGTAAAGCAAGGCAACG
This sequence comes from Phaenicophaeus curvirostris, assembly GCF_032191515.1. Taxonomy (NCBI): domain Eukaryota; kingdom Metazoa; phylum Chordata; class Aves; order Cuculiformes; family Cuculidae; genus Phaenicophaeus; species Phaenicophaeus curvirostris. The sequence continues at coordinate 72,707 of NW_027206777.1, read as the reverse complement.
TAAAGCAAGGCAAGGTAAAGCAAGGCAAGGCAAGGCAACGTAAAGCAAGGCAACGTAAAGCAAGGCAAGGTAAAGCAAGGCAAGGCAAGGCAAAGTAAAGCAAGGCAACGTAAAGCAAGGCAACGTAAAGCAAGGCAAAGCAAGGCAAGGTAAGACAACGTAAAGCAAGGCAACGTAAAGCAAGGCAACGTAAAGCAAGGCAAGGCAAGGCAACTTAAAGCAAGGCTACGTAAAGCAAGGCAACGTAAAGCAAGGCAAGGCAAGGCAACGTAAAGCAAGGCAACGTAAAGCAAGACAACGTAAAGCAAAGCAACGTAAAGCAAGGCAACGTAAAGCAAGGCAATGTAAAGCAAGGTAAGGCAAGGGAACGTAAAGCAAGGCAACTTAAAGCAAGGCAACATAACAAGGCAAGGCAAGGAAACGTAAATCAAGGCAACGTAAAGCAAGGCAAGGCAAGGAAACGTAAAGAAAGGCAAGGCAAGGCAACGTAAAGAAAGGCAACGTAAAGCAAGGCAACGTAAATCAAGGCAACTTAAAGCAAGGCAAGGAAACGTAAACAAGGCAAGGTAAAGCAAGGCAACGTAAAGCAAGGAAAGGCAAGGCAACGTAAAGCAAGGCAACGTAAAGCAAGGCAAGGCAAGGCAACGTAAGGCAAGGCAACATAAAGCAAGGCAACGTAAAGCAAGGCAACTTAAAGCAAGGCAACGTAAAGCAAGGCAAGGCAAGGCAACTTAAAGCAAGGCAACGTAAAGCAAGGCAACGTAAAGCAAGGCAAGGCAAGGCAACGTAATGCAAGGCAAGGCAAGGAAACGTAAAGCAAGGCAAGGCAACGTAAAGAAAGGCAAGGCAAGGCAACGTAAAGCAAGGCAAGGTAAAACAAGGCAACGTAAAGAAAGGCAAGGCAAGGCAACGTAAAGCAAGGCAAGGTAATGCAAGGCAACGTAAAGCAAGCCAAGACAAGGCAACATAAAGCAAGGCAACGTAAAGCAAGGCAAGGTAATGCAAGGCAACGTAAAGCAAGCCAAGACAATGCAACATAAAGCAAGGCAACGTAAAGCAAGGCAACGTAAATCAAGGCAACGTAAAGCAAGGCAAGGCAAGGCAACTTAAAGCAAGGCAACGTAAAGCAAGGCAAGGCAAGGCAACGTAAAACAAAGCAACGTAAAGCAAGGCAACGTAAAGCAAGGCAACGTTAAGCAAGGCAACGTAAAGCAAGGCAACTTAAAGCAAGGCAAGGCAAGGAAAGGCAATGTAAAGCAAGGTAAGGCACGGCAACGTAAAGCAAGGCAACGTAATGCAAGGCAACATAAAGCAAGGCAAGGCAAGGAAACGTAAAGCAAGGCAACGTAAAGCAAGGCAAGGCAAGGAAACATAAAGCAAGGCAAGGGAAGGCAACGTAAAGAAAGGCAACGTAAAGCAAGGCAAGGCAAGGCAACGTAAAGCAAGGCAACGTAAATCAAGGAAACGTAAATCAAGGCAAGTTAAAGCAAGGCAAGGAAACGTAAACAAGGCAAGGTAAAGCAAGGCAACGTAAAGCAAGGAAAGGCAAGGCAAGGTAAAGCAAGGCAAGGTAAAGCTAGGCAAGGTAAAGCAAGGCAAGGCAAGGCAACGTAAAGCAAGGCAACGTAAAGCAGGGCTAGGCGAGGCAACGTAAAGCAAGGCAACGTAAAGCAAGGCAACTTAAAGCAAGGTAACATAAAGCAAGGCAAGGCAAGGCAACGTAAAGCAAGGCAACGTAAAGCAAGGCAAGGCAAGGCAACGTAAAGCAAGGCAACGTAAAGCAAGGCAAGGCAAGGAAACGTAAGGCAAGGCAAGGAAACATAAAGCAAGGCAAGGCAACGTAAAGAAAGGCAAGGCAAGGCAACGTAAAGCAAGGCAACGTAAAGCAAGGCAGCGTAAAGAAAGGCAAGACAAGGCAACGTAAAGCAAGGCAACGCAAAGCAATGCAAGGTAAGGCAACGTAAAGCAATGCAACGTAAAGCAAGGCAAAGTAAAGCAAGGCAAGGCAAGGCAACGTAAAGCAAGGCAAGGCAAGGCAACTTAAAGCAAGGCAACGTAAAGCGAGGCAACGTAAAGCAAGGCAAGGCAAGGCAACGTGAAACAAGGCTACGTAAAGCAAGGCAAGGTAAAGCAAGGCAAGGAAAGGCAAGGCAAAGCAAGGCAACGTAAAGCAAGGCAACGTAAAGCAAGGCAAAATAAAGGCAAGGTAAAGCAAGGCAAGGCAAGGCAACGTAATGCAAGGCAAGGTAAAGCAAGGCAACGTAAAGCAAGGAAAGGCAAGGCAAGGTAAAGCAAGGCAAGGTAAAGCAAGGCAACATAAAGCAAGGCAACGTAAAGCAAGGCAACGTAAAGCAAGGCAAGGCAAGGCAACGTAAATCAAGGCAACATAAAGCAAGGCAAGGCAAGGCAACGTAAAGCAAGGCAAGGTAAAGCAAGGCAAGGTAAAGCATGGCAACGTAAAGAAAGGCAGGCAAGACAACGTAAAGCAAGGCAACGTAAAGCAAGGCAACGTAAAGAAAGGCAAGACAAGGCAACGTAAAGCAAGGCAACGTAAAGCAAGGCAAGGTAAAGCAAGGCAAGGTAAAGCATGGCAACGTAAAGAAAGGCAGGCAAGACAACGTAAAGCAAGGCAACGTAAAGCAAGGCAACGTAAAGAAAGGCAAGACAAGGCAACGTAAAGCAAGGCAACGTAAAGCAAGGCAAGGTAAAGCAAGGCAAGGTAAAGCAAGGCAAGTTAAAGCAAGGGAAGGTAAAGCAAGGCAAGGCAAGGCAAGGTAAAGCAAGGCAAGGTAAAGCAAGGCAAGGTAAAGCAAGGCAAGGCAAGGCAACATAAAGGAAGGCAACGTAAAGAAAGGCAACGTAAAACAAGGCAATGCAAGGCAACGTAAAGCAAGGCAACGTAAAGCAAGGCAACGTAAAGCAAGGCAAGGCAAGGCAACGTAAAGAAAGGCAAGGAAAAGCAAGGCAAGGTAAAGCAAGGGAAGGCAAGGCAAGGCAAAGCAAGGCAACGTAAAGCAAAGCTACGTAAAGCAAGGTAAGGCAAGGCAACGTAAAGCAAGGGAACGTAAAGCAAGGCAACTTAAAGCAAGGCAACGTAAAGCAAGGCAACGTAAGGCAAGGCAACGTAAAGCAAGGCAACTTAAAGCAAGGCAACGTAAAGCAAGGCAACGTAAAGCAAGGCAACTTAAAGCAAGGCAACGTAAAGCAAGGCAAGGTAAAGCAAGGCAAGGCAAGGCAACGTAAAGCAAGGCAACGTAAAGCAAGGCAAGGCAAGGCAACGGAAAGCAAGGCAAGGTAAAGCAAGGCAAGGCAAGGCAACGTAAAGCAAGGCAACGTAAAGCAAGGCAAGGCAAGGCAACGTAAAGCAAGGCAAGGTAAAGCAAGACAACGTAAAGCAAGGCAAGTCAAGGCAACGTAAAGCAAGGCAAAGTAAATCAAGGCAAGGCAAGGCAACATAAAGCAAGGCAACATAAAGCAAGGCAACGTAAAGCAAGGCAACGTAAAGCAAGGCAAGGCAAGGCAACGTAAAGCAAGGCAAGGCAAGGAAACGTAAAGCAAGGCAAGGCAACGTAAAGAAAGGCAAGGCAAGGCAACGTAAAGAAAGGCAACGTAAAGCAAGGCAACGTAAAGCAAGCCAAGACAAGGCAACATAAAGCAAGGCAACGTAAAGCAAGGCAACGTAAAGCAAGGCAACGTAAAGCAATCCATGACAAGGCAACATAAAGCAAGGCAACGTAAAGCAAGGCAACGTAAAGCAAGGCAAGGTAAAGCAAGGCAAGGCAAGGCAAGGCAAAGCAAGGCAACGTAAAGCAAGGCAACGTAAAGCAAGGCAACGTAAAGCAAGGCAAGGCAAGGCAACGTAAAGAAAGGCAAGGCAAGGAAACTTAAAGCAGGGCAAGGCAAGGCAACGTAAAGAAAGGCAAGGCATGGCAACTTAAAGCAAGGCAACGTAAAGCAAGGCAACCTAATGCAAGCCAAGACAAGGCAACATAAAGCAAGGCAACGTAAAGCAAGGCAAGGTAAAGAAAGGCAAGACAAGGCAACATAAAGCAAGGCAACGTAAAGCAAGGCAACGTAAAGCAAGCCAAGACAAGGCAACATAAAGCAAGGCAACGTAAAGCAAGGCAACGTAAAGCAAGCCAAGACAAGGCAACATAAGGCAAGGCAATTTAAGGCAAGGCAAGGCAAGGCAAGGCAAGGCAAGGCAAGGCAAGGTAAAGCAAGGCAACGTAAAGCAAGGCAACGTAAAGCAAGGCAAGGGAAGGCAACGTAAAGCAAGGCAAGGCAAGGAAACGTAAAGCAAGGCAAGGCAACGTAAAGAAAGGCAAGGCAAGGCAACGTAAAGCAAGGCAACGTAAAGCAAGGCAACATAAAGCAAGACAAGACAAGGCAACATAAAGCAAGGCAACGTAAAGCAAGGCAACGTAAAGCAAGGCAACGTAAAGCAAGCCAAGACAAGGCAACGTAAAGCAAGGCAACGTAAAGCAACGCAACGTAAAGCAAGGCAACGTAAAGCAAGCCAAGACAAGGCAACGTAAAGCATGGCAACGTGAAGCAAGGCAACGTAAAGCAAGGCAATGCAAGGCAACGTAAAGCAAGGCAACGTAAAGCAAGGCAACGTAAAGCAAGGCAAGGCAAGGCAACGTAAACAAAGGCAAGGAAAAGCAAGGCAAGGTAAAGCAAGGGAAGGCAAGGCAAGGCAAAGCAAGGCAACGTAAAGCAAAGCTACGTAAAGCAAGGTAAGGCAAGGCAACGTAAAGCAAGGCAACGTAAAGCAAGGCAACTTAAAGCAAGGCAACTTAAAGCAAGGCAAGGTAAAGCAAGGCAAGGCAAAGCAAAGCAAGGCAACGTAAAGCAAGGCAACGTAAAGCAAGGCAAGGCAAGGCAACGTAAAGCAAGGCAACGTAAAGCAAGGCAAGGCAAGGCAACGTAAAGCAAGGCAAGGTAAAGCAGGGCAACGTAAAGCAAGGCAAGTCAAGGCAACGTAAAGCAAGGCAAAGTAAATCAAGGCAAGGCAAGGCAACATAAAGCAAGGCAACGTAAAGCAAGGCAACGTAAAGCAAGGCAACGTAAAGCAAGGCAACGTAAAGCAAGGCAACGTAAAGCAAGGCAAGGCAAGGAAACGTAAAGCAAGGCAAGGCAACGTAAAGAAAGGCAAGGCAAGGCAACGTAAAGCAAGACAAGGTAAAGCAAGGCAACGTAAAGAAAGGCAAGGCAAGGCAACGTAAAGCAAGGCAACGTAAAGCAAGGCAACGTAAAGCAAGCCAAGACAAGGCAACATAAAGCAAGGCAACGTAAAGTAAGGCAACGTAAAGCAAGGCAACGTAAATCAAGCCATGACAAGGCAACATAAAGCAAGGCAACGTAAAGCAAGGCAACGTAAAGCAAGGCAAGGTAAAGCAAGGCAAGGCAAGGAAACATAAAGCAAGGCAACGTAAAGCAAGGCAACGTAAAGCAAGGCAACGTAAAGGAAGGCAACGTAAAGAAAGGCAAGGTAAGGCAACGTAAAGCAAGGCAACGTAAAGCAAGGCAACATAAAGCAAGCCAAGACAAGGCAACATAAATCAAGGTAACGTAAAGCAAGGCAACGTAAAGCAAGGCAACGTAAAGCAAGCCAAGACAAGGCAACGTAAAGCAAGGAAACGTAAAGCAAGGCAACGTAAAGCAAGCCAAGACAAGGCAACATAAAGCAAGGCAATGTAAAGCAAGGCAATGTAAAGCAAGCCAAGACAAGGCAACGTAAAGCAAGGCAACGTAAAGCAAGGCAACGTAAAGCAAGCCAAGACAAGGCAACATAAAGCAAGGCAATGTAAAGCAAGGCAATGTAAAGCAAGCCAAGACAAGGCAACGTAAAGCAAGGCAACGTAAAGCAAGGCAACGTAAAGCAAGCCAAGACAAGGCAACGTAAAGCAAGGCAACTTAAAGCAAGGCAACGTAAAGCAAGCCAAGACAAGGCAACGTAAAGCAAGGCAACGTAAAGCAAGGCAACGTAAAGCAAGCCAAGACGAGGCAACGTAAAGCAAGGCAACGTAAAGCAAGCCAAAACAAGGCAACATAAAACAAGGCAACGTAAAGCAAGGCAACGTAAAGCAAGCCAAGACAAGGCAACATAAAGCAAGGCAACATAAAGCAAGGCAACATAAAGCAAGGCAACGTAAAGCAAGGCAACGTAAAGCAAGCCATGACAAGGCAAAATAAAGCAAGGCAACATAAAGCAAGGCAACGTAAAGCAAGGCAACGTAAAGCAAGCCAAGACAAGGCAACATAAAGAAAGGCAACGTAAAGCAAGGCAACGTAAAGCAAGCCAAGACAAGGCAACATAAAGCAAGTCAATGTAAAGCAAGGCAACGTAAAGCAAGGCAATGTAAAGCAAGCCAAGACAAGGCAACGTAAAGCAAGGCAACATAAAGCAAGGCAACGTAAAGCAAGGCAACGTAAAGCAAGCCAAGACAAGGCAACGTAAAGCAAGGCAATGTAAAGCAAGCCAAGACAAGGCAACGTAAAGCAAGGCAACATAAAGCAAGGCAACGTAAAGCAAGCCAAGACAAGGCAACATAAAGCAAGGCAACGTAAAGCAAGACAACGTAAAGCAAGCCAAGACAAGGCAACATAAAGCAAGGCAACGTAAAGCAAGGCAACGTAAAGCAAGGCAACGTAAAGCAAGCCAAGACAAAGCAACGTAAAGCAAGGCAACATAAAGCAAGGCAATGTAAAGCAAGGCAACGTAAAGCAAGGCAACGTAAAGCAAGCCAAGACAAGGCAACGTAAAGCAAGGCAACATAAAGCAACGCAACGTAAAGCAAGGCAACGTAAAGCAAGCCAAGACAAGGCAACGTAAAGCATGGCAACGTGAAGCAAGGCAACGTAAAGCAAGGCAATGCAAGGTAACGTAAAGCAAGGCAACGTAAAGCAAGGCAACGTAAAGCAAGGCAAGGCAAGGCAACGTAAACAAAGGCAAGGAAAAGCAAGGCAAGGTAAAGCAAGGGAAGGCAAGGCAAGGCAAAGCAAGGCAACGTAAAGCAAAGCTACGTAAAGCAAGTTAAGGCAAGGCAACGTAAAGCAAGGCAACATAAAGCAAGGCAAATTAAAGCAAGGCAACGTAAAGCAAGGCAAGGTAAAGCAAGGCAAGGCAAAGCAAAGCAAGGCAACGTAAAGCAAGGAAACGTAAAGCAAGGCAAGGCAAGGCAACGTAAAGCAAGGCAACGTAAAGCAAGGCAAGGCAAGGCAACGTAAAGCAAGGCAAGGTAAAGCAAGGCAACGTAAAGCAAGGCAAGTCAAGGCAACGTAAAGCAAGGCAAAGTAAATCAAGGCAAGGCAAGGCAACATAAAGCAAGGCAACGTAAAGCAAGGCAACGTAAAGCAAGGCAACGTAAAGCAAGGCAAGGCAAGGCAACATAAAGCAAGGCAAGGCAAGGAAACGTAAAGCAAGGCAAGGCAACGTAAAGAAAGGCAAGGCAAGGCAACGTAAAGCAAGACAAGGTAGAGCAAGGCAACGTAAAGCAAGGCAAGGCAAGGCAACGTAAAGCAAGGCAACGTAAAGCAAGGCAACGTAAAGCAAGCCAAGACAAGGCAACATAAAGCAAGGCAACGTAAAGCAAGGCAACGTAAAGCAAGGCAACGTAAAGCAAGCCATGACAAGGCAACATAAAGCAAGGCAACGTAAAGCAAGGCAACGTAAAGCAAGGCAAGGTAAAGCAAGGCAAGGCAAGGCAACGTAAAGCAAGGCAAGGTAAAGCAAGACAACGTAAAGCAAGGCAAGTCAAGGCAACGTAAAGCAAGGCAAAGTAAATCAAGGCAAGGCAATGCAACATAAAGCAAGGCAACATAAAGCAAGGCAACGTAAAGCAAGGCAACGTAAAGCAAGGCAAGGCAAGGCAACGTAAAGCAAGGCAAGGCAAGGAAACGTAAAGCAAGGCAAGGCAACGTAAAGAAAGGCAAGGCAAGGCAACGTAAAGAAAGGCAAGGCAAGGCAACGTAAAGCAAGGAAACGTAAAGGATGGCAACGTAAAGAAAGGCAAGGTAAGGCAACGTAAAGCAAGGCAACGTAAAGCAAGGCAACGTAAAGCAAGCCAAGACAAGGCAACATAAAGCAAGGCAACGTAAAGCAAGGCAACGTAAAGCAAGGCAACGTAAAGCAATCCATGACAAGGCAACATAAAGCAAGGCAACGTAAAGCAAGGCAACGTAAAGCAAGGCAAGGTAAAGCAAGGCAAGGCAAGGCAAGGCAAAGCAAGGCAACGTAAAGCAAGGCAACGTAAAGCAAGGCAACGTAAAGCAAGGCAAGGCAAGGCAACGTAAAGAAAGGCAAGGCAAGGAAACTTAAAGCAGGGCAAGGCAAGGCAACGTAAAGAAAGGCAAGGCATGGCAACTTAAAGCAAGGCAACGTAAAGCAAGGCAACCTAATGCAAGCCAAGACAAGGCAACATAAAGCAAGGCAACGTAAAGCAAGGCAAGGTAAAGCAAGGCAAGACAAGGCAACATAAAGCAAGGCAACGTAAAGCAAGGCAACGTAAAGCAAGCCAAGACAAGGCAACATAAAGCAAGGCAACGTAAAGCAAGGCAACGTAAAGCAAGCCAAGACAAGGCAACATAAGGCAAGGCAATTTAAGGCAAGGCAAGGCAAGGCAAGGCAAGGCAAGGCAAGGTAAAGCAAGGCAACGTAAAGCAAGGCAACGTAAAGCAAGGCAAGGGAAGGCAACGTAAAGCAAGGCAAGGCAAGGAAACGTAAAGCAAGGCAAGGCAACGTAAAGAAAGGCAAGGCAAGGCAACGTAAAGCAAGGCAGCGTAAAGGAAGGCAACGTAAAGAAAGGCAAGGTAAGGCAACGTAAAGCAAGGCAACGTAAAGCAAGGCAACATAAAGCAAGCCAAGACAAGGCAACGTAAAGCAAGGCAACGTAAAGCAAGGCAACGTAAAGCAAGCCAAGACAAGGCAACATAAAGCAAGGCAACGTAAAGCAAGGCAACGTAAAGCAAGCCAAGACAAGGCAACATAAAGCAAGGCAACATAAAGCAAGGCAACATAAAGCAAGGCAACGTAAAGCAAGGCAACGTAAAGCAAGGCAAGACAAGGCAACATAAAGCAAGGCAACGTAATGCAAGGCAACGTAAAGCAAGGCAACGTAAAGCAAGCCAAGACAAGGCAACATAAGGCAAGGCAACATAAGGCAAGGCAAGGCAAGGCAAGGCAAGGCAAGGTAAAGCAAGGCAACGTAAAGCAAGGCAACGTAAAGCAAGGCAAGGGAAGGCAACGTAAAGCAAGGCAAGGCAAGGAAACATAAAGCAAGGCAAGGCAACGTAAAGAAAGGCAAGGCAAGGCAACGTAAAGCAAGGCAACGTAAAGCAAGGCAACGTAAAGCAAGGCAACATAAAGCAAGCCAAGACAAGGCAACGTAAAGCAAGGCAACGTAAAGCAAGGCAACGTAAAGCAAGCCAAGACAAGGCAACATAAAGCAAGGCAACGTAAAGCAAGGCAACATAAAGCAAGCCAAGACAAGGCAACATAAAGCAAGGCAACATGAAGCAAGGCAACATAAAGCAAGGCAACGTAAAGCAAGGCAACGTAAAGCAAGCCAAGACAAGGCAACATAAAGCAAGGCAACATAAAGCAAGGCAACGTAAAGCAAGCCAAGACAAGGCAACATAAAGAAAGGCAACGTAAAGCAAGGCAACGTAAAGCAAGCCAAGACAAGGCAACATAAAGCAAGGCAACGTAAAGCAAGGCAACGTAAAGCAAGGCAACGTAAAGCAAGCCAAGACAAGGCAACGTAAAGCAAGGCAACATAAAGCAAGGCAACGTAAAGCAAGGCAACGTAAAGCAAGGCAACGTAAAGCAAGCCAAGACAAGGCAACATAAAGCAAGGCAACGTAAAGCAAGGCAACGTAAAGCAAGCCAAGACAAGGCAACATAAAGCAAGGCAACGTAAAGCAAGGCAACGTAAAGCAAGGCAAAGTAAAGCAAGCCAAGACAAGGCAACGTAAATCAAGGCAACATAAAGCAAGGCAACATAAAGCAAGGCAACGTAAAGCAAGGCAACGTAAAGCAAGCCAAGACAAGGCAACGTAACGCAAGGCAACGTAAAGCAAGGCAACGTAAAGCAAGGCAACGTAAAGCAAGGCAACGTAAAGCAAGCAAAGACAAGGCAACGTAAAGCAAGGCAACGTGAAGCAAGGCAACGTAAAGCAAGGCAAGGCAAGGCAACGTAAAGCAAGGCAACGTAAAGCAAGGCAAGGCAAGGAAACGTAAAGCAAGGCAAGGGAAGGCAACGTAAAGATAGGCAACGTAAAGCAAGGCAAGTCAAGGCAACGTAAAGCAGGGCAACGTAAATCAATGCAACTTAAAGCAAGGCAAGGCAACGTAAAGCAAGGCAACGTAAAGCAAGGCAAGGCAAGGCAACGTAAAGCAAGGCAACGTAAAGAAAGGCAAGACAAGGCAACGTAAAGCAAGGCAACGTAAGCAAGGCAACTTAAAGCAAGGCAACGTAAAGCAAGGCAAGGCAAGGCAACGTAAAGCAAGGCAACGTAAAGAAAGGCAAGACAAGGCAACGTAACGCAAGGCAACGTAAGCAAGGCAACTTAAAGCAAGGCAACGTAAAGCAAGGCAAGGCAAGGCAACGTAAAGCAAGGCAACGTAAAGCAAGGCAAGGCAAGGCAACGTAAAGTAAGGCAAGGGAAGGAAACGTAAAGCAAGGCAAGGCAACGTAAAGAAAGGCAAGGCAAGGCAACGTAAAGCAAGGCAACGTAAAGCAAGGCAACATAAAGAAAGGCAAGACAAGGCAACGTAAAGCAAGGCAACGTAAAGCAAGGCAACGTAAAGCAAGCCAAGACAAGGCAACATAAAGCAAGGCAACGTAAAGCAAGGCAACGTAAAGAAAGGCAAGGCAAAGCAACTTTAAGAAACGCAACGTAGAGCAAGGCAATGTAAAGAAAGGCAAGGCAAGGCAACGTAAAGCAAGGCAACGTAAAGCAAGGCAAGGCAAGGCAACGTAAAGTAAGGCAAGGCAAGGAAACGTAAAGCAAGGCAAGGCAACGTAAAGAAAGGCAAGGCAAGGCAACGTAAAGCAAGGCAACGTAAAGCAAGGCAACATAAAGAAAGGCAAGACAAGGCAACGTAAAGCAAGGCAACGTAAAGCAAGGCAACGTAAAGCAAGCCAAGACAAGGCAACATAAAGCAAGGCAACGTAAAGCAAGGCAACATAAAGAAAGGCAAGGCAAAGCAACTTTAAGAAACGCAACGTAAAGCAAGGCAACGTAAAGCAAGGCAACGTAAAGCCACGCAAGACAAGGCAACGTAAAGCAAGGCAACGTAAAGCAAGGCGAGGCGAGGCGAGGCGAGGCGAGGCGAGGCGAGGTAAAGCAAGGCAAGGTAAAGCAAGGCAACGTAAAGCAAGGCAAGGCAAGGCAACGTAAAGCAAGGCAACGTAAAGCAAGGCAACGTAAAACAAGGCAAGGCAAGGCAACGTAAAGCAAGGCAACGTAAAGCAAGGCAAGGCAAGGCAACGTAAAAAAAGGCATGGAAAAGCAAGGCAAGGTAAAGCAAGGTAAGGCAAGGTAAAGCATGGCAAGGCAAAGCAAGGCAACGTAAAGCAAAGCAACGTAAAGCAAGGTAAGGCAAGGCAACGTAAAGCAAGGCAACGTAAAGCAAGGCAACTTAAAGCAAGGCAACGTAAAGCAAGGCAAGGTAAAGCAAGGCAAGGCAAAGCAAAGCAAGGCAAAGCAAAGCAAGGCAACGTAAAGCAAAGCAACGTAAGGCAAGGTAAGTCAAGGCAACGTAAAGCAAGGCAACGTAAAGCAAGGCAACGTAAAGCAAGGCAAGGCAAGGTAACTTAAAGCAAGGCTACGTAAAGCAAGGCAATGTAAAGCAAGGCAAGGTAAAGCAAGGCAAGGCAAGGCAAAGTAAGGCAACGTAAAGTAAGGCAACGTAAAGCAAGGCAAGGCAAGGCAACGTAAAGAAAGGCAAGGTAAAGCAAGGCAACGTAAAGCAAGGCAAGGTAAAGCAAGGCAAGGCAAGGCAAGGGAAAGCAAGGCAACGTAAAGCAAGGCAACGTAAAGCAAGGCAACGTAAAGCAAGGCAAGGCAAGGCAACATTAAAAAAGGCGAGGCAAGGAAACGTAAAGCAAGGGAAGGCAAGGCAACGTAAAGAAAGGCAAGGCAAGGCAACGTAAAGCAAGGCAACGTAAAGCAAGTCAATGTAAAGAAAGGCAAGACAAGGCAACGTAAAGCAAGGCAACGTAAAGCAAGGCAATATAAAGCAAGCCAAGACAAGGCAACATAAAGCAAGGCAACGTAAACAAGGTAACGTAAAGCAAGGCAAGACAAGGCAACGTAAAGCAAGGCAACGTAAAGAAGGGCAAGACAAGGCAACGTAAAGCCAGGCAACGTGAAGCAAGGCAATGTAAAGCAAGGAAAGGCAAGGCAAGGTAAAGCAAGGCAAGGCAAGGCAATGTAAAGCAAGGTAAGGCAAGGCAACGTAAAGCAAGGCAACGTAAAGCAAGGCAACGTAAAGCAAGGCAAGGCAAGGCAACGTAAAGCAAGGCAACGTAAAGCAAGGCAAGGCAAGGAAACGTAAAGCAAGGCAAGGGAAGGCAACGTAAAGAAAGGCAACGTAAAGCAAGGCAAGGCAAGGCAACGTAAAGCAAGGCAACGTAAAGCAAGGCAACGTAAAGCAAGCCAAGACAAGACAACATAAAGCAAGGCAACGTAAAGCAAGGCAACGTAAAGAAAGGCAAGGCAAAGCAACTTTAAGAAACGCAACGTAAAGCAAGGCAACGTAAAGAAAGGCAAGGCAAGGCAACGTAAAGCAAGGCAACGTAAAGCAAGGCAAGGCAAGGCAACGTAAAGTAAGGCAAGGCAAGGAAACGTAAAGCAAGGCAAGGCAACGTAAAGAAAGGCAAGGCAAGGCAACGTAAAGCAAGGCAACGTAAAGCAAGGCAACATAAAGAAAGGCAAGACAAGGCAACGTAAAGCAAGGCAACGTAAAGCAAGGCAACGTAAAGAAAGGCAAGGCAAAGCAACTTTAAGAAACGCAACGTAAAGCAAGGCAACGTAAAGCAAGGCAACGTAAAGCCACGCAAGACAAGGCAACGTAAAGCAAGGCAACGTAAAGCAAGGCGAGGCGAGGCGAGGCGAGGCGAGGCGAGGCGAGGTAAAGCAAGGCAAGGTAAAGCAAGGCAACGTAAAGCAAGGCAAGGCAAGGCAACGTAAAGCAAGGCAACGTAAAGCAAGGCAACGTAAAACAAGGCAAGGCAAGGCAACGTAAAGCAAGGCAACGTAAAGCAAGGCAAGGCAAGGCAACGTAAAAAAAGGCATGGAAAAGCAAGGCAAGGTAAAGCAAGGTAAGGCAAGGTAAAGCATGGCAAGGCAAAGCAAGGCAACGTAAAGCAAAGCAACGTAAAGCAAGGTAAGGCAAGGCAACGTAAAGCAAGGCAACGTAAAGCAAGGCAACTTAAAGCAAGGCAACATAAAGCAAGGCAAGGTAAAGCAAGGCAAGGCAAAGCAAAGCAAGGCAAAGCAAATCAAGGCAACGTAAAGCAAAGCAACGTAAGGCAAGGTAAGCCAAGGCAACGTAAAGCAAGGCAACTTAAAGCAAGGCAACATAAATCAAGGCAAGGTAAAGCAAGGCAAGGTAACGTAATGCAAGGCAAGGTAAAGCAAGGCAACGTAAAGCAAGGAAAGGCAAGGCAAGGTAAAGCAAGGCAAGGTAAAGCAAGGCAACATAAAGCAAGGCAACGTAAAGCAAGGCAACGTAAAGCAAGGCAAGGCAAGGCAACGTAAATCAAGGAAACATAAAGCAAGGCAAGGCAAGGCAACGTAAAGCAAGGCAAGGTAAAGCAAGGCAAGGTAAAGCATGGCAACGTAAAGAAAGGCAGGCAAGACAACGTAAAGCAAGGCAAGGCAAGGTAACTTAAAGCAAGGCAACGTAAAGCGAGGCAACGTAAAGCAAGGCAAGGCAAGGCAACGTAAAACAAGGCAACGTAAAGCAAGGCAAGGTAAAGCAAGGCAAGTTAAAGCAAGGCAAGGTAAAGCAAGGCAAGGCAAGGCAAGGTAAAGCAAGGCAAGGTAAAGAAGGCAAGGTAAAGCAAGGCAAGGCAAGGCAACATAAAGCAAGGCAACGTAAAGCAAGGCAACGTAAAACAAGGCAATGCAAGGCAACGTAAAGCAAGGCAACGTAAAGCAAGGCAACGTAAAGCAAGGCAAGGCAAGGCAACGTAACGAAAGGAAAAGCAAGGCAAGGTAAAGCAAGGGAAGGCAAGGCAAGGCAAAGCAAGGCAACGTAAAGCAAAGCTACGTAAAGCAAGGTAAGGCAAGGCAACGTAAAGCAAGGCAACGTAAAGCAAGGCAACTTAAAGCAAGGCAACGTAAAGCAAGGCAAGGTAAAGCAAGGCAAGGCAAGGCAACGTAAAGCAAGGCAACGTAAAGCAAGGCAAGGCAAGGCAACGTAAAGCAAGGCAAGGTAAAGCAAGACAACGTAAAGCAAGGCAAGTCAAGGCAACGTAAAGCAAGGCAAAGTAAATCAAGGCAAGGCAAGGCAACATAAAGCAAGGCAACGTAAAGCAAGGCAACGTAAAGCAAGGCAACGTAAAGCAAGGCAAGGCAAGGCAACGTAAAGCAAGGCAAGGCAAGGAAACGTAAAGCAAGGCAAGGCAACGTAAAGAAAGGCAAGGCAAGGCAACGTAAGGAAAGGCAAGGCAAGGCAACGTAAAGCAAGACAAGGTAAAGCAAGGCAACGTTAAGAAAGGCAAGGCAAGGCAACGTAAAGCAAGGCAACGTAAAGCAAGGCAACGTAAAGCAAGGCAACGTAAAGCAATCCATGACAAGGCAACATAAAGCAAGGCAACGTAAAGCAAAGCAACGTAAAGCAAGGCAAGGTAAAGCAAGGCAAGGCAAGGCAAGGCAAAGCAAGGCAACGTAAAGCAAGGCAACGTAAAGCAAGGCAACGTAAAGCAAGGCAAGGCAAGGCAACGTAAAGAAAGGCAAGGCAAGGAAACTTAAAGCAAGGCAAGGCAAGGCAACGTAAAGAAAGGCAAGGCATGGCAACTTAAAGCAAGGCAACGTAAAGCAAGGCAACGTAATGCAAGCCAAGACAAGGCAACATAAAGCAAGGCAACGTAAAGCAAGGCAACGTAAAGCAAGGCAAGACAAGGCAACATAAAGCAAGGCAACGTAAAGCAAGGCAACGTAAAGCAAGCCAAGACAAGGCAACATAAAGCAAGGCAACGTAAAGCAAGGCAACGTAAAGCAAGCCAAGACAAGGCAACAAAAGGCAAGGCAATTTAAGGCAAGGCAAGGCAAGGCAAGGCAAGGCAAGGCAAGTCAAGACAAGGTAAAGCAAGGCAACGTAAAGCAAGGCAACGTAAAGCAAGGCAAGGGAAGGCAACGTAAAGCAAGGCAAGGCAAGGAAACGTAAAGCAAGGCAAGGCAACGTATAGCAAGGCAACGTAAAGGAAGGCAACGTAAAGAAAGGCAAGGTAAGGCAACGTAAAGCAAGGCAACGTAAAGCAAGGCAACATAAAGCAAGCCAAGACAAGGCAACATAAAGCAAGGCAACGTAAAGCAAGGCAACGTAAAGCAAGGCAACGTAAAGCAAGGCAACGTAAAGCAAGCCAAGACAAGGCAACGTACAGCAAGGCAACGTAAAGGAAGGCAACGTAAAGCAAGCCAAGACAAGGCAATGTAAAGCAAGGCAACTTAAAGCAAGGCAACGTAAAGCAAGCCAAGACAAGGCAACGTAAAGCAAGGCAACGTAAAGCAAGGCAACGTAAAGAAAGCCAAGACGAGGCAACGTAAAGCAAGGCAACGTAAAGCAAGGCAACGTAAAGCAAGCCAAGACAAGGCAACATAAAGCAAGGCAACGTAAAGCAAGGCAACGTAAAGCAAGCCAAGACAAGGCAACATAAAGCAAGGCAACATAAAGCAAGGCAATATAAAGCAAGGCAACGTAAAGCAAGGCAACGTAGAGCAAGCCAAGACAAAGCAACATAAAGCAAGGCAACATAAAGCAAGGCAACGTAAAGCAAGGCAACGTAAAGCAAGCCAAGACAAGGCAACATAAAGCAAGGCAACGTAAAGCAAGCCAAGACAAGGCAACATAAAGCAAGGCAACGTAAAGCAAGGCAACGTAAAGCAAGGCAACGTAAAGCAAGCCAAGACAAGGCAACATAAAGCAAGGCAACGTAAAGCAAGGCAACGTAAAGCAAGGCAACGTAAAGCAAGCCAAGACAAGGCAACGTAAAGCAAGGCAACATAAAGCAAGGCAACGTAAAGCAAGGCAACGTAAAGCAAGGCAACGTAAAGCAAGCCAAGACAAGGCAACATAAAGCAAGGCAACGTAAAGCAAGGCAACGTAAAGCAAGCCAAGACAAGGCAACATAAAGCAAGGCAACGTAAAGCAAGGCAACGTAAAGCAAGGCAACGTAAAGCAAGCCAAGACAAGGCAACGTAAAGCAAGGCAACATAAAGCAAGGCAACGTAAAGCAAGGCAACGTAAAGCAAGGCAACGTAAAGCAAGCCAAGACAAGGCAACGTAAAGCAAGGCAACGTAAAGCAACGCAACGTAAAGCAAGGCAACGTAAAGCAAGCCAAGACAAGGCAACGTAAAGCAAGCCAAGACAAGGCAACGTAAAGCATGGCAACGTGAAGCAAGGCAACATAAAGCAAGGCAATGCAAGGCAACGTAAAGCAAGGCAACGTAAAGCAAGGCAACGTAAAGCAAGGCAAGGTAAAGCAATGCAAGGCAACGTAAAGCAAGGCAACGTAAAGCAAGGCAAGGCAAGGCAACGTAAAGCAAGGCAACGTAAAGCAAGGCAACGTAAAGCAAGGCAAGGCAAGGCAACATAAAGCAAGGCAACGTAAAGCAAGGCAACGTAAAGCAAGGCAAGGTAAAGCAAGGCAAGGCAAGGCAACGTAAAGCAAGGCAACGTAAAGCAAGGCAAGGTAAAGCAAGGCAAGGCAAGGCAAAGTAAAGCAAGGCAACGTAAAGCAAGGCAACGTAAAGCAAGGCAAAGCAAGGCAAGGTAAGACAACGTAAAGCAAGGCAACGTAAAGCAAGGCAACGTAAAGCAAGGCAAGGCAAGGCAACTTAAAGCAAGGCTACGTAAAGCAAGGCAACGTAAAGCAAGGCAAGGCAAGGCAACGTAAAGCAAGGCAACGTAAAGCAAGACAACGTAAAGCAAAGCAACGTAAAGCAAGGCAACGTAAAGCAAGGCAATGTAAAGCAAGGTAAGGCAAGGGAACGTAAAGCAAGGCAACTTAAAGCAAGGCAACATAACAAGGCAAGGCAAGGAAACGTAAATCAAGGCAACGTAAAGCAAGGCAAGGCAAG
The DNA here is from genome assembly GCF_032191515.1 of Phaenicophaeus curvirostris. NCBI lineage: Eukaryota > Metazoa > Chordata > Aves > Cuculiformes > Cuculidae > Phaenicophaeus > Phaenicophaeus curvirostris. The sequence goes on along the minus strand of NW_027206777.1, from coordinate 55,390 downwards.
GAAACGTAAAGAAAGGCAAGGCAAGGCAACGTAAAGAAAGGCAACGTAAAGCAAGGCAACGTAAATCAAGGCAACTTAAAGCAAGGCAAGGAAACGTAAACAAGGCAAGGTAAAGCAAGGCAACGTAAAGCAAGGAAAGGCAAGGCAACGTAAAGCAAGGCAACGTAAAGCAAGGCAAGGCAAGGCAACGTAAGGCAAGGCAACATAAAGCAAGGCAACGTAAAGCAAGGCAACTTAAAGCAAGGCAACGTAAAGCAAGGCAAGGCAAGGCAACTTAAAGCAAGGCAACGTAAAGCAAGGCAACGTAAAGCAAGGCAAGGCAAGGCAACGTAATGCAAGGCAAGGCAAGGAAACGTAAAGCAAGGCAAGGCAACGTAAAGAAAGGCAAGGCAAGGCAACGTAAAGCAAGGCAAGGTAAAACAAGGCAACGTAAAGAAAGGCAAGGCAAGGCAACGTAAAGCAAGGCAAGGTAATGCAAGGCAACGTAAAGCAAGCCAAGACAAGGCAACATAAAGCAAGGCAACGTAAAGCAAGGCAAGGTAATGCAAGGCAACGTAAAGCAAGCCAAGACAATGCAACATAAAGCAAGGCAACGTAAAGCAAGGCAACGTAAATCAAGGCAACGTAAAGCAAGGCAAGGCAAGGCAACTTAAAGCAAGGCAACGTAAAGCAAGGCAAGGCAAGGCAACGTAAAACAAAGCAACGTAAAGCAAGGCAACGTAAAGCAAGGCAACGTTAAGCAAGGCAACGTAAAGCAAGGCAACTTAAAGCAAGGCAAGGCAAGGAAAGGCAATGTAAAGCAAGGTAAGGCACGGCAACGTAAAGCAAGGCAACGTAATGCAAGGCAACATAAAGCAAGGCAAGGCAAGGAAACGTAAAGCAAGGCAACGTAAAGCAAGGCAAGGCAAGGAAACATAAAGCAAGGCAAGGGAAGGCAACGTAAAGAAAGGCAACGTAAAGCAAGGCAAGGCAAGGCAACGTAAAGCAAGGCAACGTAAATCAAGGAAACGTAAATCAAGGCAAGTTAAAGCAAGGCAAGGAAACGTAAACAAGGCAAGGTAAAGCAAGGCAACGTAAAGCAAGGAAAGGCAAGGCAAGGTAAAGCAAGGCAAGGTAAAGCTAGGCAAGGTAAAGCAAGGCAAGGCAAGGCAACGTAAAGCAAGGCAACGTAAAGCAGGGCTAGGCGAGGCAACGTAAAGCAAGGCAACGTAAAGCAAGGCAACTTAAAGCAAGGTAACATAAAGCAAGGCAAGGCAAGGCAACGTAAAGCAAGGCAACGTAAAGCAAGGCAAGGCAAGGCAACGTAAAGCAAGGCAACGTAAAGCAAGGCAAGGCAAGGAAACGTAAGGCAAGGCAAGGAAACATAAAGCAAGGCAAGGCAACGTAAAGAAAGGCAAGGCAAGGCAACGTAAAGCAAGGCAACGTAAAGCAAGGCAGCGTAAAGAAAGGCAAGACAAGGCAACGTAAAGCAAGGCAACGCAAAGCAATGCAAGGTAAGGCAACGTAAAGCAATGCAACGTAAAGCAAGGCAAAGTAAAGCAAGGCAAGGCAAGGCAACGTAAAGCAAGGCAAGGCAAGGCAACTTAAAGCAAGGCAACGTAAAGCGAGGCAACGTAAAGCAAGGCAAGGCAAGGCAACGTGAAACAAGGCTACGTAAAGCAAGGCAAGGTAAAGCAAGGCAAGGAAAGGCAAGGCAAAGCAAGGCAACGTAAAGCAAGGCAACGTAAAGCAAGGCAAAATAAAGGCAAGGTAAAGCAAGGCAAGGCAAGGCAACGTAATGCAAGGCAAGGTAAAGCAAGGCAACGTAAAGCAAGGAAAGGCAAGGCAAGGTAAAGCAAGGCAAGGTAAAGCAAGGCAACATAAAGCAAGGCAACGTAAAGCAAGGCAACGTAAAGCAAGGCAAGGCAAGGCAACGTAAATCAAGGCAACATAAAGCAAGGCAAGGCAAGGCAACGTAAAGCAAGGCAAGGTAAAGCAAGGCAAGGTAAAGCATGGCAACGTAAAGAAAGGCAGGCAAGACAACGTAAAGCAAGGCAACGTAAAGCAAGGCAACGTAAAGAAAGGCAAGACAAGGCAACGTAAAGCAAGGCAACGTAAAGCAAGGCAAGGTAAAGCAAGGCAAGGTAAAGCAAGGCAAGTTAAAGCAAGGGAAGGTAAAGCAAGGCAAGGCAAGGCAAGGTAAAGCAAGGCAAGGTAAAGCAAGGCAAGGTAAAGCAAGGCAAGGCAAGGCAACATAAAGGAAGGCAACGTAAAGAAAGGCAACGTAAAACAAGGCAATGCAAGGCAACGTAAAGCAAGGCAACGTAAAGCAAGGCAACGTAAAGCAAGGCAAGGCAAGGCAACGTAAAGAAAGGCAAGGAAAAGCAAGGCAAGGTAAAGCAAGGGAAGGCAAGGCAAGGCAAAGCAAGGCAACGTAAAGCAAAGCTACGTAAAGCAAGGTAAGGCAAGGCAACGTAAAGCAAGGGAACGTAAAGCAAGGCAACTTAAAGCAAGGCAACGTAAAGCAAGGCAACGTAAGGCAAGGCAACGTAAAGCAAGGCAACTTAAAGCAAGGCAACGTAAAGCAAGGCAACGTAAAGCAAGGCAACTTAAAGCAAGGCAACGTAAAGCAAGGCAAGGTAAAGCAAGGCAAGGCAAGGCAACGTAAAGCAAGGCAACGTAAAGCAAGGCAAGGCAAGGCAACGGAAAGCAAGGCAAGGTAAAGCAAGGCAAGGCAAGGCAACGTAAAGCAAGGCAACGTAAAGCAAGGCAAGGCAAGGCAACGTAAAGCAAGGCAAGGTAAAGCAAGACAACGTAAAGCAAGGCAAGTCAAGGCAACGTAAAGCAAGGCAAAGTAAATCAAGGCAAGGCAAGGCAACATAAAGCAAGGCAACATAAAGCAAGGCAACGTAAAGCAAGGCAACGTAAAGCAAGGCAAGGCAAGGCAACGTAAAGCAAGGCAAGGCAAGGAAACGTAAAGCAAGGCAAGGCAACGTAAAGAAAGGCAAGGCAAGGCAACGTAAAGAAAGGCAAGGCAAGGCAACGTAAAGCAAGGAAACGTAAAGGATGGCAATGTAAAGAAAGGCAAGGTAAGGCAATGTAAAGCAAGGCAACGTAAAGCAAGGCAACGTAAAGCAAGCCAAGACAAGGCAACATAAAGCAAGGCAACGTAAAGCAAGGCAACGTAAAGCAAGGCAACGTAAAGCAATCCATGACAAGGCAACATAAAGCAAGGCAACGTAAAGCAAGGCAACGTAAAGCAAGGCAAGGTAAAGCAAGGCAAGGCAAGGCAAGGCAAAGCAAGGCAACGTAAAGCAAGGCAACGTAAAGCAAGGCAACGTAAAGCAAGGCAAGGCAAGGCAACGTAAAGAAAGGCAAGGCAAGGAAACTTAAAGCAGGGCAAGGCAAGGCAACGTAAAGAAAGGCAAGGCATGGCAACTTAAAGCAAGGCAACGTAAAGCAAGGCAACCTAATGCAAGCCAAGACAAGGCAACATAAAGCAAGGCAACGTAAAGCAAGGCAAGGTAAAGAAAGGCAAGACAAGGCAACATAAAGCAAGGCAACGTAAAGCAAGGCAACGTAAAGCAAGCCAAGACAAGGCAACATAAAGCAAGGCAACGTAAAGCAAGGCAACGTAAAGCAAGCCAAGACAAGGCAACATAAGGCAAGGCAATTTAAGGCAAGGCAAGGCAAGGCAAGGCAAGGCAAGGCAAGGCAAGGCAAGGTAAAGCAAGGCAACGTAAAGCAAGGCAACGTAAAGCAAGGCAAGGGAAGGCAACGTAAAGCAAGGCAAGGCAAGGAAACGTAAAGCAAGGCAAGGCAACGTAAAGAAAGGCAAGGCAAGGCAACGTAAAGCAAGGCAACGTAAAGGAAGGCAACGTAAAGAAAGGCAAGGTAAGGCAACGTAAAGCAAGGCAACGTAAAGCAAGGCAACATAAAGCAAGACAAGACAAGGCAACATAAAGCAAGGCAACGTAAAGCAAGGCAACGTAAAGCAAGGCAACGTAAAGCAAGCCAAGACAAGGCAACGTAAAGCAAGGCAACGTAAAGCAACGCAACGTAAAGCAAGGCAACGTAAAGCAAGCCAAGACAAGGCAACGTAAAGCATGGCAACGTGAAGCAAGGCAACGTAAAGCAAGGCAATGCAAGGCAACGTAAAGCAAGGCAACGTAAAGCAAGGCAACGTAAAGCAAGGCAAGGCAAGGCAACGTAAACAAAGGCAAGGAAAAGCAAGGCAAGGTAAAGCAAGGGAAGGCAAGGCAAGGCAAAGCAAGGCAACGTAAAGCAAAGCTACGTAAAGCAAGGTAAGGCAAGGCAACGTAAAGCAAGGCAACGTAAAGCAAGGCAACTTAAAGCAAGGCAACTTAAAGCAAGGCAAGGTAAAGCAAGGCAAGGCAAAGCAAAGCAAGGCAACGTAAAGCAAGGCAACGTAAAGCAAGGCAAGGCAAGGCAACGTAAAGCAAGGCAACGTAAAGCAAGGCAAGGCAAGGCAACGTAAAGCAAGGCAAGGTAAAGCAGGGCAACGTAAAGCAAGGCAAGTCAAGGCAACGTAAAGCAAGGCAAAGTAAATCAAGGCAAGGCAAGGCAACATAAAGCAAGGCAACGTAAAGCAAGGCAACGTAAAGCAAGGCAACGTAAAGCAAGGCAACGTAAAGCAAGGCAAGGCAAGGAAACGTAAAGCAAGGCAAGGCAACGTAAAGAAAGGCAAGGCAAGGCAACGTAAAGCAAGACAAGGTAAAGCAAGGCAACGTAAAGAAAGGCAAGGCAAGGCAACGTAAAGCAAGGCAACGTAAAGCAAGGCAACGTAAAGCAAGCCAAGACAAGGCAACATAAAGCAAGGCAACGTAAAGTAAGGCAACGTAAAGCAAGGCAACGTAAATCAAGCCATGAAAAGGCAACATAAAGCAAGGCAACGTAAAGCAAGGCAACGTAAAGCAAGGCAAGGTAAAGCAAGGCAAGGCAAGGCAACATAAAGCAAGGCAACGTAAAGCAAGGCAACGTAAAGCAAGGCAACGTAAAGGAAGGCAACGTAAAGAAAGGCAAGGTAAGGCAACGTAAAGCAAGGCAACGTAAAGCAAGGCAACATAAAGCAAGCCAAGACAAGGCAACATAAAGCAAGGTAACGTAAAGCAAGGCAACGTAAAGCAAGGCAACGTAAAGCAAGCCAAGACAAGGCAACGTAAAGCAAGGAAACGTAAAGCAAGGCAACGTAAAGCAAGCCAAGACAAGGCAACATAAAGCAAGGCAATGTAAAGCAAGGCAATGTAAAGCAAGCCAAGACAAGGCAACGTAAAGCAAGGCAACGTAAAGCAAGGCAACGTAAAGCAAGCCAAGACAAGGCAACATAAAGCAAGGCAATGTAAAGCAAGGCAATGTAAAGCAAGCCAAGACAAGGCAACGTAAAGCAAGGCAACGTAAAGCAAGGCAACGTAAAGCAAGCCAAGACAAGGCAACGTAAAGCAAGGCAACTTAAAGCAAGGCAACGTAAAGCAAGCCAAGACAAGGCAACGTAAAGCAAGGCAACGTAAAGCAAGGCAACGTAAAGCAAGCCAAGACGAGGCAACGTAAAGCAAGGCAACGTAAAGCAAGCCAAAACAAGGCAACATAAAACAAGGCAACGTAAAGCAAGGCAACGTAAAGCAAGCCAAGACAAGGCAACATAAAGCAAGGCAACATAAAGCAAGGCAACATAAAGCAAGGCAACGTAAAGCAAGGCAACGTAAAGCAAGCCATGACAAGGCAAAATAAAGCAAGGCAACATAAAGCAAGGCAACGTAAAGCAAGGCAACGTAAAGCAAGCCAAGACAAGGCAACATAAAGAAAGGCAACGTAAAGCAAGGCAACGTAAAGCAAGCCAAGACAAGGCAACATAAAGCAAGGCAATGTAAAGCAAGGCAACGTAAAGCAAGGCAATGTAAAGCAAGCCAAGACAAGGCAACGTAAAGCAAGGCAACATAAAGCAAGGCAACGTAAAGCAAGGCAACGTAAAGCAAGCCAAGACAAGGCAACGTAAAGCAAGGCAATGTAAAGCAAGCCAAGACAAGGCAACGTAAAGCAAGGCAACATAAAGCAAGGCAACGTAAAGCAAGCCAAGACAAGGCAACATAAAGCAAGGCAACGTAAAGCAAGACAACGTAAAGCAAGCCAAGACAAGGCAACATAAAGCAAGGCAACGTAAAGCAAGGCAACGTAAAGCAAGGCAACGTAAAGCAAGCCAAGACAAAGCAACGTAAAGCAAGGCAACATAAAGCAAGGCAACGTAAAGCAAGGCAACGTAAAGCAAGGCAACGTAAAGCAAGCCAAGACAAGGCAACGTAAAGCAAGGCAACATAAAGCAACGCAACGTAAAGCAAGGCAACGTAAAGCAAGCCAAGACAAGGCAACGTAAAGCATGGCAACGTGAAGCAAGGCAACGTAAAGCAAGGCAATGCAAGGTAACGTAAAGCAAGGCAACGTAAAGCAAGGCAACGTAAAGCAAGGCAAGGCAAGGCAACGTAAACAAAGGCAAGGAAAAGCAAGGCAAGGTAAAGCAAGGGAAGGCAAGGCAAGGCAAAGCAAGGCAACGTAAAGCAAAGCTACGTAAAGCAAGGTAAGGCAAGGCAACGTAAAGCAAGGCAACATAAAGCAAGGCAAATTAAAGCAAGGCAACGTAAAGCAAGGCAAGGTAAAGCAAGGCAAGGCAAAGCAAAGCAAGGCAACGTAAAGCAAGGAAACGTAAAGCAAGGCAAGGCAAGGCAACGTAAAGCAAGGCAACGTAAAGCAAGGCAAGGCAAGGCAACGTAAAGCAAGGCAAGGTAAAGCAAGGCAACGTAAAGCAAGGCAAGTCAAGGCAACGTAAAGCAAGGCAAAGTAAATCAAGGCAAGGCAAGGCAACATAAAGCAAGGCAACGTAAAGCAAGGCAACGTAAAGCAAGGCAACGTAAAGCAAGGCAAGGCAAGGCAACATAAAGCAAGGCAAGGCAAGGAAACGTAAAGCAAGGCAAGGCAACGTAAAGAAAGGCAAGGCAAGGCAACGTAAAGCAAGACAAGGTAGAGCAAGGCAACGTAAAGCAAGGCAAGGCAAGGCAACGTAAAGCAAGGCAACGTAAAGCAAGGCAACGTAAAGCAAGCCAAGACAAGGCAACATAAAGCAAGGCAACGTAAAGCAAGGCAACGTAAAGCAAGGCAACGTAAATCAAGCCATGACAAGGCAACATAAAGCAAGGCAACGTAAAGCAAGGCAACGTAAAGCAAGGCAAGGTAAAGCAAGGCAAGGCAAGGCAACGTAAAGCAAGGCAAGGTAAAGCAAGACAACGTAAAGCAAGGCAAGTCAAGGCAACGTAAAGCAAGGCAAAGTAAATCAAGGCAAGGCAATGCAACATAAAGCAAGGCAACATAAAGCAAGGCAACGTAAAGCAAGGCAACGTAAAGCAAGGCAAGGCAAGGCAACGTAAAGCAAGGCAAGGCAAGGAAACGTAAAGCAAGGCAAGGCAACGTAAAGAAAGGCAAGGCAAGGCAACGTAAAGAAAGGAAACGTAAAGGATGGCAAAGTAAAGAAAGGCAAGGTAAGGCAACGTAAAGCAAGGCAACGTAAAGCAAGGCAACGTAAAGCAAGCCAAGACAAGGCAACATAAAGCAAGGCAACGTAAAGCAAGGCAACGTAAAGCAAGGCAACGTAAAGCAATCCATGACAAGGCAACATAAAGCAAGGCAACGTAAAGCAAGGCAACGTAAAGCAAGGCAAGGTAAAGCAAGGCAAGGCAAGGCAAGGCAAAGCAAGGCAACGTAAAGCAAGGCAACGTAAAGCAAGGCAACGTAAAGCAAGGCAAGGCAAGGCAACGTAAAGAAAGGCAAGGCAAGGAAACTTAAAGCAGGGCAAGGCAAGGCAACGTAAAGAAAGGCAAGGCATGGCAACTTAAAGCAAGGCAACGTAAAGCAAGGCAACCTAATGCAAGCCAAGACAAGGCAACATAAAGCAAGGCAACGTAAAGCAAGGCAAGGTAAAGCAAGGCAAGACAAGGCAACATAAAGCAAGGCAACGTAAAGCAAGGCAACGTAAAGCAAGCCAAGACAAGGCAACATAAAGCAAGGCAACGTAAAGCAAGGCAACGTAAAGCAAGCCAAGACAAGGCAACATAAGGCAAGGCAATTTAAGGCAAGGCAAGGCAAGGCAAGGCAAGGCAAGGCAAGGCAAGGTAAAGCAAGGCAACGTAAAGCAAGGCAACGTAAAGCAAGGCAAGGGAAGGCAACGTAAAGCAAGGCAAGGCAAGGAAACGTAAAGCAAGGCAAGGCAACGTAAAGAAAGGCAAGGCAAGGCAACGTAAAGCAAGGCAACGTAAAGGAAGGCAACGTAAAGAAAGGCAAGGTAAGGCAACGTAAAGCAAGGCAACGTAAAGCAAGGCAACATAAAGCAAGCCAAGACAAGGCAACGTAAAGCAAGGCAACGTAAAGCAAGGCAACGTAAAGCAAGCCAAGACAAGGCAACATAAAGCAAGGCAACGTAAAGCAAGGCAACGTAAAGCAAGCCAAGACAAGGCAACATAAAGCAAGGCAACATAAAGCAAGGCAACATAAAGCAAGGCAACGTAAAGCAAGGCAACGTAAAGCAAGCCAAGACAAGGCAACATAAAGCAAGGCAACGTAATGCAAGGCAACGTAAAGCAAGGCAACGTAAAGCAAGCCAAGACAAGGCAACATAAGGCAAGGCAACATAAGGCAAGGCAAGGCAAGGCAAGGCAAGGCAAGGTAAAGCAAGGCAACGTAAAGCAAGGCAACGTAAAGCAAGGCAAGGGAAGGCAACGTAAAGCAAGGCAAGGCAAGGAAACGTAAAGCAAGGCAAGGCAATGTAAAGAAAGGCAAGGCAAGGCAACGTAAAGCAAGGCAACGTAAAGCAAGGCAACGTAAAGCAAGGCAACATAAAGCAAGCCAAGACAAGGCAACGTAAAGCAAGGCAACGTAAAGCAAGGCAACGTAAAGCAAGCCAAGACAAGGCAACATAAAGCAAGGCAACATAAAGCAAGGCAACATAAAGCAAGCCAAGACAAGGCAACATAAAGCAAGGCAACATGAAGCAAGGCAACATAAAGCAAGGCAACGTAAAGCAAGGCAACGTAAAGCAAGCCAAGACAAGGCAACATAAAGCAAGGCAACATAAAGCAAGGCAACGTAAAGCAAGCCAAGACAAGGCAACATAAAGAAAGGCAACGTAAAGCAAGGCAACGTAAAGCAAGCCAAGACAAGGCAACATAAAGCAAGGCAACGTAAAGCAAGGCAACGTAAAGCAAGGCAACGTAAAGCAAGCCAAGACAAGGCAACGTAAAGCAAGGCAACATAAAGCAAGGCAACGTAAAGCAAGGCAACGTAAAGCAAGGCAACGTAAAGCAAGCCAAGACAAGGCAACATAAAGCAAGGCAACGTAAAGCAAGGCAACGTAAAGCAAGCCAAGACAAGGCAACATAAAGCAAGGCAACGTAAAGCAAGGCAACGTAAAGCAAGGCAAAGTAAAGCAAGCCAAGACAAGGCAACGTAAATCAAGGCAACATAAAGCAAGGCAACATAAAGCAAGGCAACGTAAAGCAAGGCAACGTAAAGCAAGCCAAGACAAGGCAACGTAACGCAAGGCAACGTAAAGCAAGGCAACGTAAAGCAAGGCAACGTAAAGCAAGGCAACGTAAAGCAAGCAAAGACAAGGCAACGTAAAGCAAGGCAACGTGAAGCAAGGCAACGTAAAGCAAGGCAAGGCAAGGCAACGTAAAGCAAGGCAACGTAAAGCAAGGCAAGGCAAGGAAACGTAATGCAAGGCAAGGGAAGGCAACGTAAAGATAGGCAACGTAAAGCAAGGCAAGTCAAGGCAACGTAAAGCAGGGCAACGTAAATCAATGCAACTTAAAGCAAGGCAAGGCAACGTAAAGCAAGGCAACGTAAAGCAAGGCAAGGCAAGGCAACGTAAAGCAAGGCAACGTAAAGAAAGGCAAGACAAGGCAACGTAAAGCAAGGCAACGTAAGCAAGGCAACTTAAAGCAAGGCAACGTAAAGCAAGGCAAGGCAAGGCAACGTAAAGCAAGGCAACGTAAAGAAAGGCAAGACAAGGCAACGTAACGCAAGGCAACGTAAGCAAGGCAACTTAAAGCAAGGCAACGTAAAGCAAGGCAAGGCAAGGCAACGTAAAGCAAGGCAACGTAAAGCAAGGCAAGGCAAGGCAACGTAAAGTAAGGCAAGGGAAGGAAACGTAAAGCAAGGCAAGGCAACGTAAAGAAAGGCAAGGCAAGGCAACGTAAAGCAAGGCAACGTAAAGCAAGGCAACATAAAGAAAGGCAAGACAAGGCAACGTAAAGCAAGGCAACGTAAAGCAAGGCAACGTAAAGCAAGCCAAGACAAGGCAACATAAAGCAAGGCAACGTAAAGCAAGGCAACGTAAAGAAAGGCAAGGCAAAGCAACTTTAAGAAACGCAACGTAGAGCAAGGCAACGTAAAGAAAGGCAAGGCAAGGCAACGTAAAGCAAGGCAACGTAAAGCAAGGCAAGGCAAGGCAACGTAAAGTAAGGCAAGGCAAGGAAACGTAAAGCAAGGCAAGGCAACGTAAAGAAAGGCAAGGCAAGGCAACGTAAAGCAAGGCAACGTAAAGCAAGGCAACATAAAGAAAGGCAAGACAAGGCAACGTAAAGCAAGGCAACGTAAAGCAAGGCAACGTAAAGCAAGCCAAGACAAGGCAACATAAAGCAAGGCAACGTAAAGCAAGGCAACATAAAGAAAGGCAAGGCAAAGCAACTTTAAGAAACGCAACGTAAAGCAAGGCAACGTAAAGCAAGGCAACGTAAAGCCACGCAAGACAAGGCAACGTAAAGCAAGGCAACGTAAAGCAAGGCGAGGCGAGGCGAGGCGAGGCGAGGCGAGGCGAGGTAAAGCAAGGCAAGGTAAAGCAAGGCAACGTAAAGCAAGGCAAGGCAAGGCAACGTAAAGCAAGGCAACGTAAAGCAAGGCAACGTAAAACAAGGCAAGGCAAGGCAACGTAAAGCAAGGCAACGTAAAGCAAGGCAAGGCAAGGCAACGTAAAAAAAGGCATGGAAAAGCAAGGCAAGGTAAAGCAAGGTAAGGCAAGGTAAAGCATGGCAAGGCAAAGCAAGGCAACGTAAAGCAAAGCAACGTAAAGCAAGGTAAGGCAAGGCAACGTAAAGCAAGGCAACGTAAAGCAAGGCAACTTAAAGCAAGGCAACGTAAAGCAAGGCAAGGTAAAGCAAGGCAAGGCAAAGCAAAGCAAGGCAAAGCAAAGCAAGGCAACGTAAAGCAAAGCAACGTAAGGCAAGGTAAGTCAAGGCAACGTAAAGCAAGGCAACGTAAAGCAAGGCAACGTAAAGCAAGGCAAGGCAAGGTAACTTAAAGCAAGGCTACGTAAAGCAAGGCAATGTAAAGCAAGGCAAGGTAAAGCAAGGCAAGGCAAGGCAAAGTAAGGCAACGTAAAGTAAGGCAACGTAAAGCAAGGCAAGGCAAGGCAACGTAAAGAAAGGCAAGGTAAAGCAAGGCAACGTAAAGCAAGGCAAGGTAAAGCAAGGCAAGGCAAGGCAAGGGAAAGCAAGGCAACGTAAAGCAAGGCAACGTAAAGCAAGGCAACGTAAAGCAAGGCAAGGCAAGGCAACATTAAAAAAGGCGAGGCAAGGAAACGTAAAGCAAGGGAAGGCAAGGCAACGTAAAGAAAGGCAAGGCAAGGCAACGTAAAGCAAGGCAACGTAAAGCAAGTCAATGTAAAGAAAGGCAAGACAAGGCAACGTAAAGCAAGGCAATATAAAGCAAGCCAAGACAAGGCAACATAAAGCAAGGCAACGTAAACAAGGTAACGTAAAGCAAGGCAAGACAAGGCAACGTAAAGCAAGGCAACGTAAAGAAGGGCAAGACAAGGCAACGTAAAGCCAGGCAACGTGAAGCAAGGCAATGTAAAGCAAGGAAAGGCAAGGCAAGGTAAAGCAAGGCAAGGCAAGGCAATGTAAAGCAAGGTAAGGCAAGGCAACGTAAAGCAAGGCAACGTAAAGCAAGGCAACGTAAAGCAAGGCAAGGCAAGGCAACGTAAAGCAAGGCAACGTAAAGCAAGGCAAGGCAAGGAAACGTAAAGCAAGGCAAGGGAAGGCAACGTAAAGAAAGGCAACGTAAAGCAAGGCAAGGCAAGGCAACGTAAAGCAAGGCAACGTAAAGCAAGGCAACGTAAAGCAAGCCAAGACAAGGCAACATAAAGCAAGGCAACGTAAAGCAAGGCAACGTAAAGAAAGGCAAGGCAAAGCAACTTTAAGAAACGCAACGTAAAGCAAGGCAACGTAAAGAAAGGCAAGGCAAGGCAACGTAAAGCAAGGCAACGTAAAGCAAGGCAAGGCAAGGCAACGTAAAGTAAGGCAAGGCAAGGAAACGTAAAGCAAGGCAAGGCAACGTAAAGAAAGGCAAGGCAAGGCAACGTAAAGCAAGGCAACGTAAAGCAAGGCAACATAAAGAAAGGCAAGACAAGGCAACGTAAAGCAAGGCAACGTAAAGCAAGGCAACGTAAAGAAAGGCAAGGCAAAGCAACTTTAAGAAACGCAACGTAAAGCAAGGCAACGTAAAGCAAGGCAACGTAAAGCCACGCAAGACAAGGCAACGTAAAGCAAGGCAACGTAAAGCAAGGCGAGGCGAGGCGAGGCGAGGCGAGGCGAGGTAAAGCAAGGCAAGGTAAAGCAAGGCAACGTAAAGCAAGGCAAGGCAAGGCAACGTAAAGCAAGGCAACGTAAAGCAAGGCAACGTAAAACAAGGCAAGGCAAGGCAACGTAAAGCAAGGCAACGTAAAGCAAGGCAAGGCAAGGCAACGTAAAAAAAGGCATGGAAAAGCAAGGCAAGGTAAAGCAAGGTAAGGCAAGGTAAAGCATGGCAAGGCAAAGCAAGGCAACGTAAAGCAAAGCAACGTAAAGCAAGGTAAGGCAAGGCAACGTAAAGCAAGGCAACGTAAAGCAAGGCAACTTAAAGCAAGGCAACGTAAAGCAAGGCAAGGTAAAGCAAGGCAAGGCAAAGCAAAGCAAGGCAAAGCAAAGCAAGGCAACGTAAAGCAAAGCAACGTAAGGCAAGGTAAGTCAAGGCAACGTAAAGCAAGGCAACGTAAAGCAAGGCAAGGCAAGGTAACTTAAAGCAAGGCTACGTAAAGCAAGGCAATGTAAAGCAAGGCAAGGTAAAGCAAGGCAAGGCAAGGCAAAGTAAGGCAACGTAAAGTAAGGCAACGTAAAGCAAGGCAAGGCAAGGCAACGTAAATAAAGGCAAGGTAAAGCAAGGCAACGTAAAGCAAGGCAAGGTAAAGCAAGGCAAGGCAAGGCAAGGGAAAGCAAGGCAACGTAAAGCAAGGCAACGTAAAGCAAGGCAACGTAAAGCAAGGCAAGGCAAGGCAACGTTAAAAAAGGCGAGGCAAGGAAACGTAAAGCAAGGGAAGGCAAGGCAACGTAAAGAAAGGCAAGGCAAGGCAACGTAAAGCAAGGCAACGTAAAGCAAGTCAATGTAAAGAAAGGCAAGACAAGGCAACGTAAAGCAAGGCAACGTAAAGCAAGGCAATATAAAGCAAGCCAAGACAAGGCAACATAAAGCAAGGCAACGTAAACAAGGTAACGTAAAGCAAGGCAAGACAAGGCAACGTAAAGCAAGGCAACGTAAAGAAGGGCAAGACAAGGCAACGTAAAGCCAGGCAACGTGAAGCAAGGCAATGTAAAGCAAGGAAAGGCAAGGCAAGGTAAAGCAAGGCAAGGCAAGGCAATGTAAAGCAAGGTAAGGCAAGGCAACGTAAAGCAAGGCAACGTAAAGCAAGGCAACGTAAAGCAAGGCAAGGCAAGGCAACGTAAAGCAAGGCAACGTAAAGCAAGGCAAGGCAAGGAAACGTAAAGCAAGGCAAGGGAAGGCAACGTAAAGAAAGGCAACGTAAAGCAAGGCAAGGCAAGGCAACGTAAAGCAAGGCAACGTAAAGCAAGGCAACGTAAAGCAAGCCAAGACAAGGCAACATAAAGCAAGGCAACGTAAAGCAAGGCAACGTAAAGAAAGGCAAGGCAAAGCAACTTTAAGAAACGCAACGTAAAGCAAGGCAACGTAAAGAAAGGCAAGGCAAGGCAACGTAAAGCAAGGCAACGTAAAGCAAGGCAAGGCAAGGCAACGTAAAGTAAGGCAAGGCAAGGAAACGTAAAGCAAGGCAAGGCAACGTAAAGAAAGGCAAGGCAAGGCAACGTAAAGCAAGGCAACGTAAAGCAAGGCAACATAAAGAAAGGCAAGACAAGGCAACGTAAAGCAAGGCAACGTAAAGCAAGGCAACGTAAAGAAAGGCAAGGCAAAGCAACTTTAAGAAACGCAACGTAAAGCAAGGCAACGTAAAGCAAGGCAACGTAAAGCCACGCAAGACAAGGTAACGTAAAGCAAGGCAACGTAAAGCAAGGCGAGGCGAGGCGAGGCGAGGCGAGGCGAGGTAAAGCAAGGCAAGGTAAAGCAAGGCAACGTAAAGCAAGGCAAGGCAAGGCAACGTAAAGCAAGGCAACGTAAAGCAAGGCAACGTAAAACAAGGCAAGGCAAGGCAACGTAAAGCAAGGCAACGTAAAGCAAGGCAAGGCAAGGCAACGTAAAAAAAGGCATGGAAAAGCAAGGCAAGGTAAAGCAAGGTAAGGCAAGGTAAAGCATGGCAAGTCAAAGCAAGGCAACGTAAAGCAAAGCAACGTAAAGCAAGGTAAGGCAAGGCAACGTAAAGCAAGGCAACGTAAAGCAAGGCAACTTAAAGCAAGGCAACGTAAAGCAAGGCAAGGTAAAGCAAGGCAAGGCAAGGCAAGGCAATGTAAAGAAAGGCAAGACAAGGCAATGTAAAGCAAGGCAATATAAAGCAAGCCAAGACAAGGCAACATAAAGCAAGGCAATATAAAGCAAGCCAAGACAAGGCAACATAAAGCAAGGCAACTTAAAGCAAGGCAACGTAAAGCAAGGCAAGGCAAGGTAACTTAAAGCAAGGCTACGTAAAGCAAGGCAATGTAAAGCAAGGCAAGGTAAAGCAAGGCAAGGCAAGGCAAAGTAAGGCAACGTAAAGTAAGGCAACGTAAAGCAAGGCAAGGCAAGGCAACGTAAAGAAAGGCAAGGTAAAGCAAGGCAACGTAAAGCAAGGCAAGGTAAAGCAAGGCAAGGCAAGGCAAGGGAAAGCAAGGCAACGTAAAGCAAGGCAACGTAAAGCAAGGCAACGTAAAGCAAGGCAAGGCAAGGCAACATTAAAAAAGGCGAGGCAAGGAAACGTAAAGCAAGGGAAGGCAAGGCAACGTAAAGAAAGGCAAGGCAAGGCAACGTAAAGCAAGGCAACGTAAAGCAAGTCAATGTAAAGAAAGGCAAGACAAGGCAACGTAAAGCAAGGCAACGTAAAGCAAGGCAATATAAAGCAAGCCAAGACAAGGCAACATAAAGCAAGGCAACGTAAACAAGGTAACGTAAAGCAAGGCAAGACAAGGCAACGTAAAGCAAGGCAACGTAAAGAAGGGCAAGACAAGGCAACGTAAAGCCAGGCAACGTGAAGCAAGGCAATGTAAAGCAAGGAAAGGCAAGGCAAGGTAAAGCAAGGCAAGGCAAGGCAATGTAAAGCAAGGTAAGGCAAGGCAACGTAAAGCAAGGCAACGTAAAGCAAGGCAACGTAAAGCAAGGCAAGGCAAGGCAACGTAAAGCAAGGCAACGTAAAGCAAGGCAAGGCAAGGAAACGTAAAGCAAGGCAAGGGAAGGCAACGTAAAGAAAGGCAACGTAAAGCAAGGCAAGGCAAGGCAACGTAAAGCAAGGCAACGTAAAGCAAGCCAAGACAAGGCAACATAAAGCAAGGCAACGTAAAGCAAGGCAACGTAAAGAAAGGCAAGGCAAAGCAACTTTAAGAAACGCAACGTAAAGCAAGGCAACGTAAAGAAAGGCAAGGCAAGGCAACGTAAAGCAAGGCAACGTAAAGCAAGGCAAGGCAAGGCAACGTAAAGTAAGGCAAGGCAAGGAAACGTAAAGCAAGGCAAGGCAACGTAAAGTAAGGCAAGGCAAGGAAACGTAAAGCAAGGCAAGGCAACGTAAAGAAAGGCAAGGCAAGGCAACGTAAAGCAAGGCAACATAAAGAAAGGCAAGACAAGGCAACGTAAAGCAAGGCAACGTAAAGCAAGGCAACGTAAAGAAAGGCAAGGCAAAGCAACTTTAAGAAACGCAACGTAAAGCAAGGCAACTTTAAGAAACGCAACGTAAAGCCACGCAAGACAAGGCAACGTAAAGCCACGTAAAGCCACGTAAAGCCACGCAAGACAAGGCAACGTAAAGCCACGTAAAGCCACGTAAAGCCACGCAAGACAAGGCAACGTAAAGCCACGTAAAGCCACGTAAAGCCACGCAAGACAAGGCAACGTAAAGCCACGTAAAGCCACGCAAGACAAGGCAACGTAAAGCCACGTAAAGCCACGCAAGACAAGGCAACGTAAAGCCACGTAAAGCCACGCAAGACAAGGCAACGTAAAGCCACGTAAAGCCACGCAAGACAAGGCAACGTAAAGCCACGTAAAGCCACGCAAGACAAGGCAACGTAAAGCCACGTAAAGCCACGCAAGACAAGGCAACGTAAAGCCACGTAAAGCCACGCAAGACAAGGCAACGTAAAGCCACGTAAAGCCACGCAAGACAAGGCAACGTAAAGCCACGTAAAGCCACGTAAAGCCACGCAAGACAAGGCAACGTAAAGCCACGTAAAGCCACGTAAAGCCACGCAAGACAAGGCAACGTAAAGCCACGTAAAGCCACGCAAGACAAGGCAACGTAAAGCCACGTAAAGCCACGTAAAGCCACGCAAGACAAGGCAACGTAAAGCCACGTAAAGCCACGCAAGACAAGGCAACGTAAAGCCACGTAAAGCCACGTAAAGCCACGCAAGACAAGGCAACGTAAAGCCACGTAAAGCCACGCAAGGCAAGGCAACGTAAAGCCACGTAAAGCCACGCAAGGCAAGGCAACGTAAAGCCACGTAAAGCCACGTAAAGCCACGCAAGGCAAGGCAACGTAAAGCCACGTAAAGCCACGTAAAGCCACGCAAGACAAGGCAACGTAAAGCCACGTAAAGCCACGTAAAGCCACGCAAGACAAGGCAACGTAAAGCCACGTAAAGCCACGCAAGACAAGGCAACGTAAAGCCACGTAAAGCCACGTAAAGCCACGCAAGACAAGGCAACGTAAAGCCACGTAAAGCCACGCAAGACAAGGCAACGTAAAGCCACGTAAAGCCACGTAAAGCCACGCAAGACAAGGCAACGTAAAGCCACGTAAAGCCACGCAAGGCAAGGCAACGTAAAGCCACGTAAAGCCACGCAAGGCAAGGCAACGTAAAGCCACGTAAAGCCACGTAAAGCCACGCAAGGCAAGGCAACGTAAAGCCACGCAAGGCAAGGCAAGGCAACGTAAAGCCACGCAAGGCAAGGCAAGGCAAGGCAAGGCAAGGCAAGGCAAGGCAAGGCAAGGCAAGGCAAGGCGAGGCGAGGCAAGGCGAGGCGAGGCGAGGCGAGGCGAGGCGAGGCGAGGCGAGGCGAGGCGAGGCGAGGCGAGGCGAGGCGAGGCGAGGCGAGGCGAGGCGAGGCGAGGCGAGGCGAGGCGAGGCGAGGCGAGGCGAGGCGAGGCGAGGCGAGGCGAGGCGAGGCGAGGCGAGGCGAGGCGAGGCGAGGCGAGGCGAGGCGAGGCGAGGCGAGGCGAGGCGAGGCGAGGCGAGGCGAGGCGAGGCGAGGCGAGGCGAGGCGAGGCGAGGCGAGGCGAGGCGAGGCGAGGCGAGGCGAGGCGAGGCGAGGCGAGGCGAGGCGAGGCGAGGCGAGGCGAGGCGAGGCGAGGCGAGGCGAGGCGAGGCGAGGCGAGGCGAGGCGAGGCGAGGCGAGGCGAGGCGAGGCAAGGCAAGGCAAGGCAAGGCAAGGCAAGGCAAGGCAAGGCAAGGCAAGGCAAGGCAAGGCAAGGCAAGGCAAGGCAAGGCAAGGCAAGGCAAGGCAAGGCAAGGCAAGGCAAGGCAAGGCAAGGCAAGGCAAGGCAAGGCAAGGCAAGGCAAGGCAAGGCAAGGCAAGGCAAGGCAAGGCAAGGCAAGGCAAGGCAAGGCAAGGCAAGGCAAGGCAAGGCAAGGCAAGGCAAGGCAAGGCAAGGCAAGGCAAGGCAAGGCAAGGCAAGGCAAGGCAAGGCAAGGCAAGGCAAGGCAAGGCAAGGCAAGGCAAGGCAAGGCAAGGCAAGGCAAGGCAAGGCAAGGCAAGGCAAGGCAAGGCAAGGCAAGGCAAGGCAAGGCAAGGCAAGGCAAGGCAAGGCAAGGCAAGGCAAGGCAAGGCAAGGCAAGGCAAGGCAAGGCAAGGCAAGGCAAGGCAAGGCAAGGCAAGGCAAGGCAAGGCAAGGCAAGGCAAGGCAAGGCAAGGCAAGGCAAGGCAAGGCAAGGCAAGGCAAGGCAAGGCAAGGCAAGGCAAGGCAAGGCAAGGCAAGGCAAGGCAAGGCAAGGCAAGGCAAGGCAAGGCAAGGCAAGGCAAGGCAAGGCAAGGCAAGGCAAGGCAAGGCAAGGCAAGGCAAGGCAAGGCAAGGCAAGGCAAGGCAAGGCAAGGCAAGGCAAGGCAAGGCAAGGCAAGGCAAGGCAAGGCAAGGCAAGGCAAGGCAAGGCAAGGCAAGGCAAGGCAAGGCAAGGCAAGGCAAGGCAAGGCAAGGCAAGGCAAGGCAAGGCAAGGCAAGGCAAGGCAAGGCAAGGCAAGGCAAGGCAAGGCAAGGCAAGGCAAGGCAAGGCAAGGCAAGGCAAGGCAAGGCAAGGCAAGGCAAGGCAAGGCAAGGCAAGGCAAGGCAAGGCAAGGCAAGGCAAGGCAAGGCAAGGCAAGGCAAGGCAAGGCAAGGCAAGGCAAGGCAAGGCAAGGCAAGGCAAGGCAAGGCAAGGCAAGGCAAGGCAAGGCAAGGCAAGGCAAGGCAAGGCAAGGCAAGGCAAGGCAAGGCAAGGCAAGGCAAGGCAAGGCAAGGCAAGGCAAGGCAAGGCAAGGCAAGGCAAGGCAAGGCAAGGCAAGGCAAGGCAAGGCAAGGCAAGGCAAGGCAAGGCAAGGCAAGGCAAGGCAAGGCAAGGCAAGGCAAGGCAAGGCAAGGCAAGGCAAGGCAAGGCAAGGCAAGGCAAGGCAAGGCAAGGCAAGGCAAGGCAAGGCAAGGCAAGGCAAGGCAAGGCAAGGCAAGGCAAGGCAAGGCAAGGCAAGGCAAGGCAAGGCAAGGCAAGGCAAGGCAAGGCAAGGCAAGGCAAGGCAAGGCAAGGCAAGGCAAGGCAAGGCAAGGCAAGGCAAGGCAAGGCAAGGCAAGGCAAGGCAAGGCAAGGCAAGGCAAGGCAAGGCAAGGCAAGGCAAGGCAAGGCAAGGCAAGGCAAGGCAAGGCAAGGCAAGGCAAGGCAAGGCAAGGCAAGGCAAGGCAAGGCAAGGCAAGGCAAGGCAAGGCAAGGCAAGGCAAGGCAAGGCAAGGCAAGGCAAGGCAAGGCAAGGCAAGGCAAGGCAAGGCAAGGCAAGGCAAGGCAAGGCAAGGCAAGGCAAGGCAAGGCAAGGCAAGGCAAGGCAAGGCAAGGCAAGGCAAGGCAAGGCAAGGCAAGGCAAGGCAAGGCAAGGCAAGGCAAGGCAAGGCAAGGCAAGGCAAGGCAAGGCAAGGCAAGGCAAGGCAAGGCAAGGCAAGGCAAGGCAAGGCAAGGCAAGGCAAGGCAAGGCAAGGCAAGGCAAGGCAAGGCAAGGCGGCAAGGCAAGGCAAGGCAAGGCAAGGCAAGGCAAGGCAAGGCAAGGCAAGGCAAGGCAAGGCAAGGCAAGGCAAGGCAAGGCAAGGCAAGGCAAGGCAAGGCAAGGCAAGGCAAGGCAAGGCAAGGCAAGGCAAGGCAAGGCAAGGCAAGGCAAGGCAAGGCAAGGCAAGGCAAGGCAAGGCAAGGCAAGGCAAGGCAAGGCAAGGCAAGGCAAGGCAAGGCAAGGCAAGGCAAGGCAAGGCAAGGCAAGGCAAGGCAAGGCAAGGCAAGGCAAGGCAAGGCAAGGCAAGGCAAGGCAAGGCAAGGCAAGGCAAGGCAAGGCAAGGCAAGGCAAGGCAAGGCAAGGCAAGGCAAGGCAAGGCAAGGCAAGGCAAGGCAAGGCAAGGCAAGGCAAGGCAAGGCAAGGCAAGGCAAGGCAAGGCAAGGCAAGGCAAGGCAAGGCAAGGCAAGGCAAGGCAAGGCAAGGCAAGGCAAGGCAAGGCAAGGCAAGGCAAGGCAAGGCAAGGCAAGGCAAGGCAAGGCAAGGCAAGGCAAGGCAAGGCAAGGCAAGGCAAGGCAAGGCAAGGCAAGGCAAGGCAAGGCAAGGCAAGGCAAGGCAAGGCAAGGCAAGGCAAGGCAAGGCAAGGCAAGGCAAGGCAAGGCAAGGCAAGGCAAGGCAAGGCAAGGCAAGGCAAGGCAAGGCAAGGCAAGGCAAGGCAAGGCAAGGCAAGGCAAGGCAAGGCAAGGCAAGGCAAGGCAAGGCAAGGCAAGGCAAGGCAAGGCAAGGCAAGGCAAGGCAAGGCAAGGCAAGGCAAGGCAAGGCAAGGCAAGGCAAGGCAAGGCAAGGCAAGGCAAGGCAAGGCAAGGCAAGGCAAGGCAAGGCAAGGCAAGGCAAGGCAAGGCAAGGCAAGGCAAGGCAAGGCAAGGCAAGGCAAGGCAAGGCAAGGCAAGGCAAGGCAAGGCAAGGCAAGGCAAGGCAAGGCAAGGCAAGGCAAGGCAAGGCAAGGCAAGGCAAGGCAAGGCAAGGCAAGGCAAGGCAAGGCAAGGCAAGGCAAGGCAAGGCAAGGCAAGGCAAGGCAAGGCAAGGCAAGGCAAGGCAAGGCAAGGCAAGGCAAGGCAAGGCAAGGCAAGGCAAGGCAAGGCAAGGCAAGGCAAGGCAAGGCAAGGCAAGGCAAGGCAAGGCAAGGCAAGGCAAGGCAAGGCAAGGCAAGGCAAGGCAAGGCAAGGCAAGGCAAGGCAAGGCAAGGCAAGGCAAGGCAAGGCAAGGCAAGGCAAGGCAAGGCAAGGCAAGGCAAGGCAAGGCAAGGCAAGGCAAGGCAAGGCAAGGCAAGGCAAGGCAAGGCAAGGCAAGGCAAGGCAAGGCAAGGCAAGGCAAGGCAAGGCAAGGCAAGGCAAGGCAAGGCAAGGCAAGGCAAGGCAAGGCAAGGCAAGGCAAGGCAAGGCAAGGCAAGGCAAGGCAAGGCAAGGCAAGGCAAGGCAAGGCAAGGCAAGGCAAGGCAAGGCAAGGCAAGGCAAGGCAAGGCAAGGCAAGGCAAGGCAAGGCAAGGCAAGGCAAGGCAAGGCAAGGCAAGGCAAGGCAAGGCAAGGCAAGGCAAGGCAAGGCAAGGCAAGGCAAGGCAAGGCAAGGCAAGGCAAGGCAAGGCAAGGCAAGGCAAGGCAAGGCAAGGCAAGGCAAGGCAAGGCAAGGCAAGGCAAGGCAAGGCAAGGCAAGGCAAGGCAAGGCAAGGCAAGGCAAGGCAAGGCAAGGCAAGGCAAGGCAAGGCAAGGCAAGGCAAGGCAAGGCAAGGCAAGGCAAGGCAAGGCAAGGCAAGGCAAGGCAAGGCAAGGCAAGGCAAGGCAAGGCAAGGCAAGGCAAGGCAAGGCAAGGCAAGGCAAGGCAAGGCAAGGCAAGGCAAGGCAAGGCAAGGCAAGGCAAGGCAAGGCAAGGCAAGGCAAGGCAAGGCAAGGCAAGGCAAGGCAAGGCAAGGCAAGGCAAGGCAAGGCAAGGCAAGGCAAGGCAAGGCAAGGCAAGGCAAGGCAAGGCAAGGCAAGGCAAGGCAAGGCAAGGCAAGGCAAGGCAAGGCAAGGCAAGGCAAGGCAAGGCAAGGCAAGGCAAGGCAAGGCAAGGCAAGGCAAGGCAAGGCAAGGCAAGGCAAGGCAAGGCAAGGCAAGGCAAGGCAAGGCAAGGCAAGGCAAGGCAAGGCAAGGCAAGGCAAGGCAAGGCAAGGCAAGGCAAGGCAAGGCAAGGCAAGGCAAGGCAAGGCAAGGCAAGGCAAGGCAAGGCAAGGCAAGGCAAGGCAAGGCAAGGCAAGGCAAGGCAAGGCAAGGCAAGGCAAGGCAAGGCAAGGCAAGGCAAGGCAAGGCAAGGCAAGGCAAGGCAAGGCAAGGCAAGGCAAGGCAAGGCAAGGCAAGGCAAGGCAAGGCAAGGCAAGGCAAGGCAAGGCAAGGCAAGGCAAGGCAAGGCAAGGCAAGGCAAGGCAAGGCAAGGCAAGGCAAGGCAAGGCAAGGCAAGGCAAGGCAAGGCAAGGCAAGGCAAGGCAAGGCAAGGCAAGGCAAGGCAAGGCAAGGCAAGGCAAGGCAAGGCAAGGCAAGGCAAGGCAAGGCAAGGCAAGGCAAGGCAAGGCAAGGCAAGGCAAGGCAAGGCAAGGCAAGGCAAGGCAAGGCAAGGCAAGGCAAGGCAAGGCAAGGCAAGGCAAGGCAAGGCAAGGCAAGGCAAGGCAAGGCAAGGCAAGGCAAGGCAAGGCAAGGCAAGGCAAGGCAAGGCAAGGCAAGGCAAGGCAAGGCAAGGCAAGGCAAGGCAAGGCAAGGCAAGGCAAGGCAAGGCAAGGCAAGGCAAGGCAAGGCAAGGCAAGGCAAGGCAAGGCAAGGCAAGGCAAGGCAAGGCAAGGCAAGGCAAGGCAAGGCAAGGCAAGGCAAGGCAAGGCAAGGCAAGGCAAGGCAAGGCAAGGCAAGGCAAGGCAAGGCAAGGCAAGGCAAGGCAAGGCAAGGCAAGGCAAGGCAAGGCAAGGCAAGGCAAGGCAAGGCAAGGCAAGGCAAGGCAAGGCAAGGCAAGGCAAGGCAAGGCAAGGCAAGGCAAGGCAAGGCAAGGCAAGGCAAGGCAAGGCAAGGCAAGGCAAGGCAAGGCAAGGCAAGGCAAGGCAAGGCAAGGCAAGGCAAGGCAAGGCAAGGCAAGGCAAGGCAAGGCAAGGCAAGGCAAGGCAAGGCAAGGCAAGGCAAGGCAAGGCAAGGCAAGGCAAGGCAAGGCAAGGCAAGGCAAGGCAAGGCAAGGCAAGGCAAGGCAAGGCAAGGCAAGGCAAGGCAAGGCAAGGCAAGGCAAGGCAAGGCAAGGCAAGGCAAGGCAAGGCAAGGCAAGGCAAGGCAAGGCAAGGCAAGGCAAGGCAAGGCAAGGCAAGGCAAGGCAAGGCAAGGCAAGGCAAGGCAAGGCAAGGCAAGGCAAGGCAAGGCAAGGCAAGGCAAGGCAAGGCAAGGCAAGGCAAGGCAAGGCAAGGCAAGGCAAGGCAAGGCAAGGCAAGGCAAGGCAAGGCAAGGCAAGGCAAGGCAAGGCAAGGCAAGGCAAGGCAAGGCAAGGCAAGGCAAGGCAAGGCAAGGCAAGGCAAGGCAAGGCAAGGCAAGGCAAGGCAAGGCAAGGCAAGGCAAGGCAAGGCAAGGCAAGGCAAGGCAAGGCAAGGCAAGGCAAGGCAAGGCAAGGCAAGGCAAGGCAAGGCAAGGCAAGGCAAGGCAAGGCAAGGCAAGGCAAGGCAAGGCAAGGCAAGGCAAGGCAAGGCAAGGCAAGGCAAGGCAAGGCAAGGCAAGGCAAGGCAAGGCAAGGCAAGGCAAGGCAAGGCAAGGCAAGGCAAGGCAAGGCAAGGCAAGGCAAGGCAAGGCAAGGCAAGGCAAGGCAAGGCAAGGCAAGGCAAGGCAAGGCAAGGCAAGGCAAGGCAAGGCAAGGCAAGGCAAGGCAAGGCAAGGCAAGGCAAGGCAAGGCAAGGCAAGGCAAGGCAAGGCAAGGCAAGGCAAGGCAAGGCAAGGCAAGGCAAGGCAAGGCAAGGCAAGGCAAGGCAAGGCCTTGGAAAGTTAAGGTAATTATTGTATGGAAAGTTAAGGTATGGTAAGTTATGGAAAGTTAAGGTAATTATTGTATGGAAAGTTAAGGTATGGTAAGTTATGGAAAGTTAAGGTAATTATTGTATGGAAAGTTAAGGTATGGTAAGTTATGGAAAGTTAAGGTAATTATTGTATGGAAAGTTAAGGTATGGTAAGTTATGGAAAGTTAAGGTAATTATTGTATGGAAAGTTAAGGTATGGTAAGTTATGGAAAGTTATGGTATGGAAAGATAAGGTACGGTAAGTTATGGAAAGTTAAGGTAAGTTATGATATGGAAAGTTAAGGTATGGTAAGTTATGGAAAGTTAAGGTAAGATATGGTACGGAAAGTTAAGGTAAGTTATGGTATGAAAAGTTAAGTTATGGTAACTTATGGAAAGTTAAGGTATGGTTAGATATGGAAAGTTAAGGTAAGTTAGGGTATGGTAAGTTATGGAAAGTTAAGGAAAGTTAGGGTATGGTAAGTTATGGAAAGTTAAGGTATGGTAAGTTATGGAAAGTTAAGGTAAGTTATGGTATGGAAAGTTAAGGTATGGTAAGTTATGGAAAGTTAAGGTAAGTTATTGTATGGAAAGTTAAGGTAAGTTAAGGTAAGTTATGGTATGGAAAGTTAAGGTAAGTTATTGTATGGAAATATAAGGTAAGTTAAGGTAAGTTATGGTATGGAAAGTTAAGGTAAGTTATGGTATGGAAAGTTAAGGTAAGTTTAGTTAAGTTATGGTATGCAAAGTTAAGGTAAGTTATGGTGTGGAAAGTTAAGGTAAGTTAAGGTAAGTTATGGAAAGTTAAGGTAAGTTAGGGTATGGAAAGTTAAGGTAAGTTAAGTTATGGAAAGTTAAGGTAAGTTAGGGAATGGTATGTTATGGAAAGTTAAGGAAAGTTATGGTATGCAAAGTTAAGGTAAGTTATGGAAAGTTAAGTTAAGTTAAGGGAAGTTATTGAAAGTTATGGTAAGTTAGAGTATGGTAAGTTATGGAAAGTTAAGGTAAGTTAGGGTATGGTAAGTTATGGAAAGTTAGGGTATGGTAAGGTAAGTTAAGGTAATTTAGTGTATGGTATGTTATGGAAAGTTAGGGTATGGTAAGTTATGGAAAGTTACGTTATGGTAAGGTAAGTTAAGGTAAGTAATGGTATGGTAAGTTATGGAAAATTAGGGTATGGTATGGTAAGTTAAGGTAATTTAGGGTATGGTAAGTTATGGAAAGTTAAGGTAAGTTAGGGTATGGTAAGTTATGGAAAGTTAAGGTATGGTAAGTTATGGAAATTTAAGTTAAGATAGGGTATGGTAATATATGGAAAGTTAAGGTAAGTTAGGGTATGGTAAGTTATGGAAAGTTAAGGTATTGTAAGTTATGGAAAGTTAAGGTAAGTTAGGGTATGGTAAGTTATGGAATTTTGAGGTATGGTATGTTATGGAAAGTTAAGATAAGTTAGGGTATGGTAAGTTATGGAAAGTTAAGGTATGATAAGTTATGGAAAGTTAAGGTAAGTTAGGGTATGGTAAGTTATGGAAATTTAAGGTATGGTAAGTTATGGAAAGTTAAGGTAAGTTAGGGTATGGTAAGTTATGGAAAGTTAAGGTAAGTTAGGTTATGGTAAGTTATGGAAAGTTAAGGTATCATAAGTTATGGAAAGCTAAGTTAAGTTTGGGTATGGTAAGTTATGGAAATTTAAGGAAAGTTAGGGCATGGTAAGTTATGGAAAGTTAAGGTAAGTTAGGGTATGGTAAGTTAAGGAAAGTTAAGGTATGGTAAGTTATGGAAATTTAAGTTAAGATAGGGTATGGTAAGTTATGGAAAGTTAAGGTATGGTAAGTTATGGAAATTTAAGTTAAGATAGGGTATGGTAAGTTATGGAAAGTTTAGATATGGTAAGTTATGGAAAGTTAAGGTATGGTAAGTTATGGAAGTTAAGTTAAGTTAGGGTATGGCAAGTTATGGAAAGTTAAGGTATGGTAAGTTATGGAAAGTTAAGGTAAGTTAGGGTATGGAAAGTTATGGAAAGTTAAGGTATGGTAAGTTATGGAAAATTAAGGTAAGTTAGGGTATGGTAAGTTATTGAAAGTTAATGTAAGTTAGGGTATGGAAAGTTAAGTTATGGTAAGTTATGGAAAGTTAAGGTAAGTTATGGTATGGAAAGTTAAGGTAAGTTAAGGTAAGTTGTGGTATGGAAATTTAAGGTAAGTTATGCTATGGAAAGATAAGGTAAGTTAAGGTAAGTTATGGTATGGAAAGTTAAGGTAAGTTATGGTATGGAAAGTTAAGGTAAGTTTAGGTAAGTTATGGTATGGAAAGTTAAGGTAAGTTATGGTATGGAAAGTTAAGGTAAGATAAGGTAAGTTATGGAAAGTTAAGGTAAGTTATGGTATGGAAAGTTAAGGTAAGATAAGGTAAGTTTTGGAAAGTTAAGGTAAGTTCGGGTATGGTAAGTTAGGGAAAGTGAAGGTAAGTTAGGGTATGGAAAGTTCTGGAAAGTTAAGGTATGGTAAGTTTTGGAAAGTTAAGGTAAGTTAGGGTATGGTAAGTTAGGGAAAGTGAAGGTAAGTTAGGGTATGGTAAGTTATGGAAAATTAAGGTAAGTTAGGGTATGGTAAGTTATGGAAAGTTAATGTAAGTTAGGGTATGGAAAGTTAAGGTATGGTAAGTTATGGAAAGTTAAGGTAAGTTATGGTATGGAAAGTTAAGGTAAGTTAAGGTAAGTTGTGGTATGGAAATTTAAGGTAAGTTATGCTATGGAAAGATAAGGTAAGTTAAGGTAAGTTATGGTATGGAAAGTTAAGGTAAGTTATGGTATGGAAAGTTAAGGTAAGTTTAGGTAAGTTATGGTATGGAAAGTTAAGGTAAGTTATGGTATGGAAGGTTAAGGTAAGATAAGGTAAGTTATGGAAAGTTAAGGTAAGTTATGGTATGGAAAGTTAAGGTAAGATAAGGTAAGTTTTGGAAAGTTAAGGTAAGTTAGGGTATGGTAAGTTAGGGAAAGTGAAGGTAAGTTAGGGTATGGAAAGTTCTGGAAAGTTAAGGTATGGTAAGTTTTGGAAAGATAAGGTAAGTTAGGGTATGGTAAGTTAGGGAAAGTGAAGGTAAGTTAGGGTATGGTAAGTTATGGAAAATTAAGGTAAGTTAGGTTATGGTAAGTTATGGAAAGTTAATGTAAGTTAGGGTATGGAAAGTTAAGGTAAGTTATGGTATGGAAATTTAAGGTATGGTAAGTTATGGAAAGTTAAGGTAAGTTATGGTATGGAAAGTTATGGTATGGTAAGTTATGGAAAGTTAAGGTAAGTTATGGTATGGAAAGTTAAGGTAAGATAAGGTAAGTTATGGAAAGTTAAGTTAAGTTATGGTATGGAAAGTTCAGGTAAGATAAGGTAAGTTATGGTATGGAAAGTTAAGTTAAGATAAGGTAAGTTATGGAAAGTTAAGGTAAGTTATGGTATGGAAAGTTCAGGTAAGATACGGTAAGTTATGTAAAGTTAAGGTAAGTTAGGGTATGGTAAGTTATGGAAAGTTAAGGTATGGTAAGTTATGGAAAGTTAAGGTAAGTTATGGTATGGTAATATATGGAAAGTTAAGGTAAGTTAGGGTATGGTAAGTTATGGAAAGTTAAGGTATTGTAAGTTATGGAAAGTTAAGGTAAGTTAGGGTATGGTAAGTTATGGAATGTTGAGGTATGGTATGTTATGAAAAGTTAAGATAAGTTAGGGTATGGTAAGTTATGGAAAGTTAAGGTATGATAAGTTATGGAAAGTTAAGGTAAGTTAGGGTATGGTAAGTTATGGAAAGTTAAGGTATGGTAAGTTATGGAATGTTAAGGTAAGTTAGGGTATGGTAAGTTATGGAAAGTTAAGGTAAGTTAGGTTATGGTAAGTTATGGAAAGTTAAGGTATGGTAAGTTATGGAAAGCTAAGTTAAGTTTGGGTATGGTAAATTATGGAAATTTAAGGTAAGTTAGGGCATCGTAAATTATGGAAAGTTAAGGTAAGTAAGGATATGGTAAGTTATGGAAAGTTAAGGTATGGTAAGTTATGGAAAGTTAAGTTAATTTATGGTATGGTAAGTTATGGAAAGTTAAGGTAAGTTAGGGTATGGCAAGTTATGGAAAGTTAAGGTATGGTAAGTTATGGAAAGTTAAGGTAAGTTAGGGTATGGAAAGTTATGGAAAGTTAAGGTATGGTAAGTTATGGAAAATTAAGGTAAGTTAGGGTATGGTAAGTTATGGAAAGTTAATGTAAGTTAGGGTATGGAAAGTTAAGGTATGGTAAGTTATGGAAAGTTAAGGTAAGTTATGGTATGGAAAGTTAAGGTAAGTTAAGGTAAGTTGTGGTATGGAAATTTAAGGTAAGTTATGCTATGGAAAGATAAGGTAAGTTAAGGTAAGTTATGGTATGGAAAGTTAAGGTAAGTTATGGTATGGAAAGTTAAGGTAAGTTTAGGTAAGTAATGGTATGGAAAGTTAAGTTAAGTTATGGTATGGAAAGTTAAGGTAAGATAAGGTAAGTTATGGAAAGTTAACGTAAGTTATGGTATGGAAAGTTAAGGTAAGATAAGGTAAGTTTTGGAAAGTTAAGGTAAGTTAGGGTATGGTAAGTTAGGGAAAGTGAAGGTAAGTTAGGGTATGGAAAGTTCTGGAAAGTTAAGGTATGGTAAGTTTTGGAAAGTTAAGGTAAGTTAGGGTATGGTAAGTTAGGGAAAGTGAAGGTAAGTTAGGGTATGGTAAGTTATGGAAAATTAAGGTATGTTAGGTTATGGTAAGTTATGGAAAGTTAATGTAAGTTAGGGTATGGAAAGTTAAGGTAAGTTATGGTATGGAAAGTTAAGGTATGGTAAGTTATGGAAAGTTAAGGTAAGTTATGGTATGGAAAGTTATGGTATGGTAAGTTATGGAAAGTTAAGGTAAGTTATGGTATGGAAAGTTAAGGTAAGATAAGGTAAGTTATGGAAAGTTAAGGTAAGTTATGGTATGGAAAGTTAAGGTAAGATAAGGTAAGTTATGGAAAGTTAAGGTAAGTTATGGTATGGAAAGTTAAGGTAAGATAAGGTAAGTTATGTTATGGAAAGTTAAGGTAAGATAAGGTAAGTTATGGAAAGTTAAGGTAAGTTATGGTATGGAAAGTTCAGGTAAGATAAGGTAAGTTATGGTATGGAAAGTTAAGTTAAGATAAGGTAAGTTATGGAAAGTTAAGGTAAGTTATGGTATGGAAAGTTCAGGTAAGATAAGGTAAGTTATGGAAAGTTAAGGTAAGTTATGGTATGGAAAGTTCAGGTAAGATACGGTAAGTTATGGAAAGTTAAGGTAAGTTAGGGTATGGTAAGTTATGGAAAGTTAGGGTATGGTAAGTTAAGATAAGGTAATTTAGTGTATGGTAAGTTATGGAAAGTTAAGGTAAGTTAGGGTATGGTAAGTTATGGAAAGTTAAGGTAAATTAGGGTGTGGTAAGTTATGGAAAGTTAGGGTATGGTAAGGTACGATAAGGTAATTTAGTGTATGGTAAGTTATGGAATGTTAAGGTAAGTTAGGATATGGTAAGTTAGGGAAAGTTAAGGTATGGTAAGTTATGGAATGTTAAGGTAAGTTAAGGTATGGTAAGTTAGGGAAAGTTAAGGTATGGTAAGTTATGGAATGTTAAGGTAAGTTAAGGTATGGTAAGTTATGGAAAGTTAAGGTAAGTTAGGGTATGGTAAGTTATGGAAAGTTAAGGTATGGTAAATTATGGAAAGTTGAGGTAAGTTAGGGTATGGTAAGTTATGGAAAGTTAAGGTAAGTTAGGGTATGGTAAGTTATGGAAAGTTAAGGTATGGTAAGTTATGGAAAGTTAAGATAAGTTAGGGTATGGTAAGTTATGGAAATTTAAGGTAAGTTAGGTTATGGTAAGTTATGGAAAGTTAAGGTATGGTAATTTATGGAAAGTTAAGGTAAGATAGGGTATGGTAAGTTATCGAAAGTTAAGGTAAGTTAGGGTATGGTAAGTTATGGAAAGTTAAGGTATGGTAAGTTATGGAAATTTAAGTTAAGATAGGGTATGGTAAGTTATGGAATGTTAAGATATGGTAAGTTATGGAAAGATAAGGTATGGTAAGTTATAGAAACTTAAGGTAAGTTAGGGTATGTTAAGTTATGGAAAGTTTAGATATGGTAAGTTTTGGAAAGTTAAGGTATGGTAAGTTATGGAAAGTTAAGGTAAGTTAGGGTATGGCAAGTTATGGAAAGTTAAGGTAAGTTAGGGTATGGCAAGTTATGGAAAGTTAAGGTATGGTAAGTTATGGAAACTTAAGGTAAGTTAGGGTATGGAAAGTTATGGAAAGATAAGGTATGGTAAGTTTTGGAAAGTTAAGGTAAGTTAGGGTATGGTAAGTTAGGGAAAGTGAAGGTAAGTTAGGGTATGGAAAGTTCTGGAAAGTTAAGGTATGGTAAGTTTTGGAAAGTTAAGGTAAGTTAGGGTATGGTAAGTTAGGGAAAGTGAAGGTAAGTTAGGGTATGGTAAGTTATGGAAAATTAAGGTAAGTTAGGTTATGGTAAGTTATGGAAAGGTAATGTAAGTTAGGGTATGGAATGTTAAGGTAAGTTATGATATGGAAAGTTAAGGTATGGTAAGTTATGGAAAGTTAAGGTAAGTTATGGTATGGTACATTAAGGTATGATATGGTATGGAAAGTTAAGGTATGGTAAGTTATGAAAAGTTAAGGTAAGTTATGGTATGGAAAGTTATGTTATGGTAAGATATGGAAAGTTAAGTTTAGTTTTGGTATGGAATTTTAAGGTAAGATAAGGTAAGTTATGTTATGGAAAGTTAAGGTAAGTTATGGTATGGAAAGTTAAGGTAAGTTAAGGTAAGTTGTGGTATGGAAATTTAAGGTAAGTTATGCTATGGAAAGATAAGGTAAGTTAAGGTAAGATATGGTATGGAAAGTTAAGGTAAGTTATGGTATGGAAAGTTAAGGTAAGTTTAGGTAAGTTATGGTATGGAAAGTTAAGGTAAGTTATGGTATGGAAAGTTAAGGTAAGTTAAGGTAAGTTATGGAAAGTTAAGGTAAGTTAGGGTATGGAAAGTTAAGGTAAGTTATTATGGAATGTTAAGGTAAGTTAGGGTATGGTATGTTATGGAAAGTTAAGGAAAGTTATGGTATGGAAAGTAAAGATAAGTTATGGTATGGAAAGTTAAGGTAAGTTAAGGTAAGTTATGGTAAGTTAAGGGAAGTTAAGGTAAGTTATGGAAAGTTAAGGGAAGTTAAGGTAAGTTATGGAAAGTTAAGGTAAGTTAAGTTATGGAAAGTTAAGGTAAGTTAGGGTATGGTATGTTATGGAAAGTTAAGGTAAGTTATGTTATGGAAAGTTAAGGTAAGTTATGGTATGGAAAGTTAAAGGTAAGTTAAGGTAAGTTAGTGTATGTTAAGTTATCGAAAGTTTAGGTAAGTTAGGGTATGGTAAGTTATGGAAAGTTAGGGTATGGTAAGGTAAGTTAAGGTAATTTAGTGTATGGTAAGTTATGGAAAGTTAAGGTAAGTTAGGGTATGGTAAGTTATGGAAAGTTAGGGTATGGTAAGGTAAGTTAAGGTAATTTAGGGTATGGTAAGTTATGGAAACTTAGGGTATGGTAAGTTATGGAAAGTTAAGTTATGGTAAAGTAAGTTAAGGTAAGTAATGTTATGGTAAGTTATGGAAAGTTAGGGTATGGTAAGGTAAGTTATGGTAATTTAGGGTATGGCAAGTTCTGGAATGTTAAGGTATGGTAAGTTATGGAAAGTTGAAGTATGGTAAGGTAATTTAAGTTAAGTAAGGGTATGGTAAGTTATGGAAAGTTAGGGTACGGTAAGTTATGGAAAGTTAAGGTACGGTAAGGTAAGTTAAGGTAAGTAAGGATATGGTAAGTTATGGAATGTTAGGGTATGGTAAGGTAAGTTAAGGTAATTTAGGGTATGGTAAGTTATGGAGAGTTAAGGTATGGTAATTTATGGAAAGTTAAGGTAAGTTATGGTATGGAAAGTTAAGGTAAGTTAAGGTAAGTTATGGAAAGTTAAGGTAAGTTAAGTTATGGAAAGTTAAGGTAAGATAGGGTATGATAAGTTACGGAAAGTTATGGTAAGTTAGGGTTTGGTAAGTTATGGAAAATTAGGGTATGGTTAGTTATGGAAATTTAGGGTATGGTAAGTAATGGAACGTTAAGGTAAGTTAGGGTATGGTAAGTTATGGAAAGTTAAGGTAAGTTACGGTATGGTAAGTTATGGAAAGTTAGGGTATGGTAAATTATGGAAAGTTAGGGTATGGTAAGTTATGGGATGTTAAGGTAAGTTAGGGTATGGTAAGTTATGGAAAGTTAAGGTAAGTTAGGGTATGCTAAGTTATGGAAAGTTAAGGTATGGTAAGTTATGGAAAGTTAAGGTAAGTTATGGTATGGTAAGTTATGGAAAGTTAAGGTAAGTTAGGGTATGGTAAGTTATGGAAAGTTAAGGTATTGTAAGTTATGGAAAGTTAAGGTAAGTTAGGGTATGGTAAGTTATGGAATGTTGAGGTATGGTATGTTATGGAAAGTTAAGATAAGTTAGGGTATGGTAAGTTATGGAAAGTTAGGATATGGTAAGTTATGGAAAGTTAAGGTATGGTAAGTTATGGAAAGTTAAGGTAAGTTAGGGTATGGTAAGTTATGGAAAGTTAAGGTAAGTTAGGTTATGGTAAGTTATGGAAAGTTAAGGTATCGTAAGTTATGGAAAGCTAAGTTAAGTTTGGGTATGGTAAGTTATGGAAATTTAAGGAAAGTTAGGGCATGGTAAGTTATGGAAATTTAAGGTAAGTTAGGGTATGGTAAGTTATGGAAAGTTAAGGTATGGTAATTTATGGAAATTTAAGGTAATTTATGGTATCGTAAGTTATGGAAAGTTAAGGTAAGTTAGGGTATGGTAAGTTATGGAAAGTTAAGGTATGGTAAGTTATGGAAATTTAAGTTAAGATAGGGTATGGTAAGTTATGGAATGTTAAGATATGGTAAGTTATGGAAAGATAAATTATGGTAAGTTATAGAAAGTTAAGGTAAGTTAGGGTATGGTAAGTTATGGAAAGTTTCCATATGGTAAGTTATGGAAAGTTAAGGAATGGTAAGTTATGGAAAGTTAAGTTAAGTTAGGGTATGGCAAGTTATGGTAAGTTAAGGTATGGTAAGTTATGGAAAGTTAAGGTAAGTTAGGGTATGGAAATTTATGGAAAGTTAAGGTATGGTAAGTTTTGGAAAGTTAAGGTAAGTTAGTGTATGGTAAGTTAGGGAAAGTGAAGGTAAGTTAGGGTATGGTAAGTTATGGAAAATTAAGGTAAGTTAGGGTATGGTAAGTTATTGAAAGTTAATGTAAGTTAGGGTATGGAAAGTTAAGGTATGGTAAGTTATGGAAAGTTAAGGTAAGTTATGGTATGGAAAGTTAAGGTATGGTAAGTTATGGAAAGTTAACGTAAGTTATGTTATGGAAAGTTAAGGTATGGTAAGTTATGGAAAGCTTAGGTAATTATGGTATGGAAAGTTAAGGTATGGTAAGTTATGGAAAGTTATGGTATGGAAAGTGAAGTTATGGTAAGTTATGGAATATTAAGGTAAGTTATGATATGGAAAGTTAAGGTATGGTAAGTTATGGAAAGTTAAGGTAAGTTATGGTATGGAAAGTTAAGGTAAGATTGGGTATAGAAAGTTAAGGTATGGTAAGTTATGGAAAGTTAAGTTAAGTTATGGAATGGAAAGTTAAGGTAAGTTAAGGTAAGTTATGGAAAGTTATGGTAAGTTAGTGTATGGTAAGTTATCGAAAGTTAAGGTAAGTTAGGGTATGGTAAGTTATGGAAAGTTAGGGTATGGTAAGGTAAGTTAAGGTAATTTAGTGTATGGTAAGTTATGGAAAGTTAGGGTATGGTAAGTTATGGAAAGTTAAGGTATGGTAAAGTAAGTTAAGGTCAGTAATGTTATGGTAAGTTATGGAAAGTTAGGGTATGGTAAGGTAAGTTAAGGTAATTTAGGGTATGGCAAGTTCTGGAAAGTTAAGGTATGGTAAGTTATGAAAGTTGAAGTATGGTAAGGTAATTTAAGTTAAGTAAGGGTATGGTAAGTTATGGAAAGTTAGGGTATGGTAAGTTATGGAAAGTTAAGGTACGGTAAGGTAAGTTAAAGTAAGTAAGGATATGGTAAGTTATGGAAAGTTAGGGTATGGTAAGGTAAGTTAAGGTAATTTAGGGTATGGTAAGTTATGGAGAGTTAAGGAATGGTAAGTTATGGAAAGTTAAGGTAAGTTATGGTATGGAAATTTAAGGTAAGTTAAGGTAAGTTATGGAAAGTTAAGGTAAGTTAAGTTATGGAAAGTTAAGGTAAGTTAGGGTATGGTAAGTTATGGAAAGTTAAGGTATGGTAAGTTAATGAATGTTAAGTTAAGATAGGGTATGATAAGATATGGAAAGTTATGGTAAGTTAGGGTTTGGTAAGTTATGGAAAATTAGGGTATGGTTAGTTATGGAAAGTTAGGGTATGGTAAGTTATGGAAAGTTAAGGTAAGTTAGGGTATGGTAAGTTATGGAAAGTTAAGGTAAGTTACGGTATGGTAAGTTATGGAAAGTTAGGGTATGGTAAGTTATGGAAAGTTATGGTATGGTAAGTTATGGAAAGTTAAGATAAGTTAGTGTATGGTAAGTTATGGAAAGTTAAGGTAAGTTAGGGTATGCTAAGTTCTGGAAAGTTAAGGTATGGTAAGTTATGGAAAGTTAAGGTAAGTTATGGTATGGTAAGTTATGGAAAGTTAAGGTAAGTTAGGGTATGGTAAGTTATGGAAAGTTAAGGTATTGTAAGTTATGGAAAGTTAAGGTAAGTTAGGGTATGGTAAGTTATGGAATGTTGAGGTATGGTATGTTATGGAAAATTAAGATAAGTTAGGGTATGGTAAGTTATGGAAAGTTAGGGTATGGTATGTTATGGAAAGTTAAGGTATGGTAAGCTATGGAAAGTTAAGGAAAGTTAGGGTATGGTAAGTTATGGAAAGTTAAGGTATCGTAAGTTATGGAAAGCTAAGTTTGGTTTGGGTATGGTAAGTTATGGAAATTTAAGGTAAGTTAGGGCATGGTAAATTATGGAAAGTTAAGGTAAGTTAGGGTATGGTAAGTTATGGAAAGTTAAGGTATGGTAAGTTATGGAAAGTTAAGGTAATTTATGGTATGGTAAGTTATGGAAAGTTAAGGTAAGTTAGGGTATGGTAAGTTATGGAAAGTTAAGGTATGGTAAGTTATGGAAATTTAAGTTAAGATAGGGTATGGTAAGTTATGGAATGTTAAGATATGGTAAGTTATGGAAAGATAAAGTATGGTAAGTTATAGAAAGTTAAGGTAAGTTAGGGTATGGTAAGTTATGGAAAGTTTAGATATGGTAAGTTATGGAAAGTTAAGGTATGGTAAGTTATGGATAGTTAAGTTAAGTTAGGGTATGGCAAGTTATGGTACGTTAAGGTATGGTAAGTTATGGAAAGTTAAGGTAAGTTAGTGTATGGAAAGTTATGGAAAGTTAAGGTATGGTAAGTTTTGGAAAGTTAAGGTAAGTTAGTGTATGGTAAGTTAGGGAAAGTGAAGGTAAGTTAGGGTATGGTAAGTTATGGAAAATTAAGGTAAGTTAGGGTATGGTAAGTTATGGAAAGTTAATGTAAGTTAGGGTATGGAAAGTTAAGGTATGGTAAGTTATGGAAAGTTAACGTAAGTTATATTATGGAAAGTTAAGGTATGGTAAGTTATGGAAAGCTAAGTTAATTATGGTATGGAAAGTTAAGGTATGGTAAGTTATGGAAAGTTAAGGTATGGTAAGTTATGGAAAGTTATGGTATGGAAAGTGAAGTTATGGTAAGTTATGGAATGTTAAGGTAAGTTATGATATGGAAAGTTAAGGTATGGTAAGTTATGGAAGGTTATGGTATGGAAAGTTAAGTTATGGTAAATTATGGAAAGTTAAGGTAAGTTATGGTATGGAAAGTTAAGGTATGGTAAGTTATGGAAAGTGAAGGTAAGTTATGGTATGGAAAGTTAAGGTAAGTTTTGGTATGGAAAGTTAAGGTATGGTAAGTTATGGAAAGTTAAGGTAAGTTATGGTATGGAAAGTTAAGGTAAGTTAAGGTAAGTTATGGAAAGTTAAGGTAAGTTAGTGAATGGTAAGTTATCTAAAGTTAAGGTAAGTTAGGGTATGGTAAGTTATGGAAAGTTAGTGTATGGCAAGGTAAGTTAAGGTAAATTAGTGTATGGTAAGTTATGGAAAGTTAAGGTAAGTTAGGGTATGGTAAGTTATGGAAAGTTAGGGTATGGTAAGGTAAGTTAAGGTAATTTAGGGTATGGCAAGTTCTGGAAAGTTAAGGTATGGTAAGTTATGGAAAGTTGAAGTATGGTAAGGTAATTTAAGTTAAGTAAGGGTATGGTAAGTTAAGAAAAGTTAGGGTATGGTAAGTTATGGAAAGTTAAGGTACGGTAAGGTAAGTTAAGGTAAGTAAGGATATGGTAAGTTATGGAAAGTTAGGGTATGGTAAGGTAAGTTAAGGTAATTTAGGGTATGGTAAGTTATGGAGAGTTAAGGTATGGTAAGTTATGGAAAGTTAAGGTAAGTTATGGTATGGAAAGTTAAGGTAAGTTAAGGTAAGTTATGGAAAGTTAAGGTAAGTTAAGTTATGGAAAGTTAAGGTAAGTTAGGGTATGGTAAGTTATGGAAAGTTAAGGTATGGTAAGTTATGGAATGTTAAGGTAAGATAGGGTATGATAAGTTATGGAAAGTTATGGTAAGTTAGGGTTTGGTAAGTTATGGAAAATTAGGGTATGGTTAGTTATGGAAAGTTAGGGTATGGTAAGTTATGGAAAGTTAAGGTATGTTAGGATATGGTAAGTTATGGAAAGTTAAGGTAAGTTACGGTATGGTAAGTTATGGAAAGTTAGAGTATGGTAAGTTATGGAAAGTTAGGGTATGGTAAGTTATGGAATGTTACGGTAAGTTAGGGTATGGTAAGTTATGGAAAGTTAAGGTAAGTTAGGGTATGGTAAGTTATGTAAAGTTAAGGTATGGTAAGTTATGGAAAGTTAAGATAAGTTAGGGTATGGTAAGTTATGGAAAGTTAAGGTAAGTTAGGGTATGGTAAGTTATGGAAAGTTACGGTATTGTAAGTTATGGAAAGTTAAGGTAAGTTAGGGTATGGTAAGTTATGGAATGTTGAGGTATGGTATGTTATGGAAAGTTAAGATAAGTTAGGGTATGGTAAGTTATGGAAAGTTAAGTTATGGTAAGTTATGGAAAGTTAAGGTAAGTTAAGGTATGGTAAGTTATGGAAAGTTATGGTATGGTAAGTTATGGAAAGTTAAGGTAAGTTAGGGTATGGTAAGTTATGGAAAGTTAAGGTAAGTTAGGTTATGGTAAGTTATGGAAAGTTAAGGTATCGTAAGTTATGGAAAGCTAAGTTAAGTTTGGGTATGGTAAGTTATGGAAATATAAGGTAAGTTAGGGCATGGTAAGTTATGGAAAATTAAGGTATGGTAAGTTATGGAATGTTAAGGTAAGATAGGGTATGATAAGTTATGGAAAGTTATGGTAAGTTAGGTTTTGGTAAGCTATGGAAAATTAGGGTATGGTTAGTTATGGAAAGTTAGGGTATGGTAAGTTATGGAAAGTTAAGGTAAGTTAGGGTATGGTAAGTTATGGAAAGTTAAGGTAAGTTAGGGTATGGTAAGTTATGGAAACTTAAGGTATCGTAAGTTATGGAAAGTTAAGGTAAGTTATGGTACGGTAAGTTATGGAAAGTTAAGGTAAGTTAGGGTATGGTAAGTTATGGAAAGTTAAGGTATTGTAAGTTATGGAAAGTTAAGGTAAGTTAGGGTATGGTAAGTTATGGAATGTTGAGTTATGGTATGTTATGGAACGTTAAGATAAGTTAGGGTATGGTAAGTTATGGAAAGTTAGGGTATGGTAAGTTATGGAAAGTTAGGGTATGGTAAGTTAAGGAATGTTAAGTTAAGTTAGGGTATGGTAAGTTATGGAATGTTAAGGTAAGTTAGGGTATGGTAAGTTATGGAAAGTTAAGGTATGGTAAGTTATGGAAAGTTAAGGTAAGTTATGGTATGGTAAGTTATGGAAAGTTAAGGTAAGTTAGGGTATGGTAAGTTATGGAAAGTTAAGGTATTGTAAGTTATGGAAAGTTAAGGTAAGTTAGGGTATGGTAAGTTATGGAATGTTGAGGTATGGTATGTTATGGAAAGTTAAGATAAATTAGGGTATGGTAAGTTATGGAAAGTTAGGGTATGGTAAGTAATGGAAAGTTAAGGTATGGTAAGTTATGGAAAGTTAAGGTAAGTTAGGGTATGGTAAGTTATGGAAAGTTAAGGTAAGTTATGGAAAGTTAAGGTATCGTAAGTTATGGAAAGCTAAGTTAAGTTTGGGTATGGTAAGTTATGGAAATTTAAGGTAAGTTAGGGCATGGTAAGTTATGGAAAGTTAAGGTAAGTTTGGGTATGGTAAGTTATGGAAAGTTAAGGTATGGTAAGTTATGGAAAGTTAAGGTAATTTATGATATGGTAAGTTATGGAAAGTTAAGGTAAGTTAGGGTATGGTAAGTTATGGAAAGTTATGGTATGGTAAGTTATGGAAATTTAAGTTAAGATAGGGTATGGTAAGTTATGGAATGTTAAGATATGGTAAGTTATGGAAAGATAAAGTATGGTAAGTTATAGAAAGTTAAGGTAAGTTAGGGTATGGTAAGTTATGGAAAGTTTAGATATGGTAAGTTATGGAATGTTAAGGTATGGTAAGTTATGGAAAGTTAAGTTAAGTTAGGGTATGGCAAGTTATGGTAAGTTAAGGTATGGTAAGTTATGGAAAGTTAAGGTAAGTTAGGGTATGGAAATTTATGGAAAGTTAAGGTATGGTAAGTTTTGGAAAGTTAAGGTAAGTTAGTGTATGGTAAGTTAGGGAAAGTGAAGGTAAGTTAGGGTATGGTAAGGTATGGAAAATTAAGGTAAGCTAGGGTATGGTAAGTTATGGAAAGTTAATGTAAGTTAGGGTATGGAAAGTTAAGGTATGGTAAGTTATGGAAAGTTAAGGTAAGTTATGGTATGGAAAGTTAAGGTATGGTAAGTTATGGAAAGTTAACGTAAGTTATGTTATGGAAAGTTAAGGTAGGGTAAGTTATGGAAAGCTAAGGTAATTATGGTATGGAAAGTTAAGGTATGGTAAGTTATGGAAAGTTAACGTAAGTTATGATATGGAAAGTTAAGGTATGGTAAGTTATGGAAGGTTATGGTATGGAAAGTTAAGTTATGGTAAATTATGGAAAGTTAAGGTAAGTTATGGTATGGAAAGTTAAGGTATGGTAAGTTATGGAAATTGAAGGTAAGTTATGGTATGGAAAGTTAAGGTAAGTTTTGGTATGGAAAGTTAAGGTATGGTAAGTTATGGAAAGTTAAGTTAAGTTATGGTATGGAAAGTTAAGGTAAGTTAAGTTAAGTTAAGGTAAGTTATGGGAAGTTAAGGTAAGTTAGTGTATGGTAAGATATCGAAAGTTAAGGTAAGTTAGGGTATGGTAAGTTATGGAAAGTTAGGGTATGGTAAGGTAAGTTAAGGTAATTTAGTGTATGGTAAGTTATGGAAAGTTAAGGTAAGTTAGGGTATGGTAAGTTATGGAAAGTTAGGGTATGGTAAGGTAAGTTAAGGTAATTTAGGGTATGGTAAGTTATGGAAAGTTAGGGTATGGTAAGTTATGGAAAGTTAAGGTATGGTAAAGTAAGTTAAGGTAAGTAATCTTATGGTAAGTTATGGAAAGTTACGGTATGGTAAGGTAAGTTAAGGTAATTTAGGGTATGGCAAGTTCTGGAAAGTTAAGGTATGGTAAGTTAAGGAAAGTTGAAGTATGGTAAGGTAATTTAAGTTAAGTAAGGGTATGGTAAGCTATGGAAAGTTAGGGTATGGTAAGTTATGGAAAGTTAAGGCACGGTAAGTTAAGTTAAGGTAAGTAAGGATATGGTAAGTTATGGAAAGTTAGGGTATGGTAAGGTAAGTTAAGGTAATTTAGGGTATGGTAAGTTATGGAGAGTTAAGGTATGGTAAGTTATGGAAAGTTAAGGTAAGTTATGGTATGGAAAGTTAAGGTAAGTTAAGGAAAGTTATGGAAACTTAAGGTATGTTAAGTTATGGAAAGTTAAGGTAAGTTAGGGTATGGTAAGTTATGGAAAGTTAAGGTATGGTAAGTTATGGAATGTTAAGGTAAGATAGGGTATGATAAGTTATGGAAAGTTATGGTAAGTTAGGGTTTGGTAAGTTATGGAAAATTAGGGAATGGTTAGTTATGAAAAGTTAGGGTATGGTAAGTTATGGAAAGTTAAGGTAAGTTAGGATATGGTAAGTTATGGAAAGTTAAGGTAAGTTACGGTATGGTAAGTTATGAAAAGTTAGGGTATGGTAAGTTATGGAAAGATAGGGTATGGTAAGTTATGGAATGTTAAGGTAAGTTAGGGTATGGTAAGTTATGGAAAGTTAAGGTAAGTTAGGGTATGGTAAGTTATGGTAAGTTAAGGTATGGTAAGTTATGGAAAGTTAAGGTAAGTTATGGTATGGTAATATATGGAATGTTAATGTAAGTTAGGGTATGGTAAGTTATGGAAAGTTAAGGTATTGTAAGTTATGGAAAGTTAAGGTAAGTTAGGGTATGGTAAGTTATGGAATGTTGAGGTATGGTATGTTATGGAAAGTTAAGATAAGTTAGGGTATGGTAAGTTAAGAAAAGTTAAGGTATTTTAAGTTATGGAAAGTTAAGGTAAGTTAGGGTATGGTAAGTTATGGAATGTTGAGGTATGGTATGTTATGGAAAGTTAAGATAAGTTAGGGTATGGTAAGTTATGGAAAGTTAAGGTATGATAAGTTATGGAAAGTTAAGGTAAGTTAGGGTATGGTAAGTTATGGAAAGTTAAGGTATGGTAAGTTATGGAAAGTTAAGTTAAGTTAGGGTATGGTAAGTTATGGAAAGTTAAGGTAAGTTAGGTTATGGTAAGTTATGGAAAGTTAAGGTATCGTAAGTTATGGAAAGCTAAGTTAAGATTGGGTATGGTAAGTTATGGAAATTTAAGGTAAGTTAGGGCATGGTAAGTTATGGAAAGTTAAGGTAAGTTAGGGTATGGTAAGTTATGGAAAGTTAAGGTATGGTAAGTTATGGAAAGTTAAGTTAATTTATGGTATGGTAAGTTATGGAAAGTTAAGGTAAGTTAGGGTATGGTAAGTTATGGAAAGTTAAGGTAAGTTAGGGTATGGTAAGTTATGGAAAGTTAGGGTATGGTAAGGTAAGTTAAGGTAATTTAGGGTATGGCAAGTTCTGGAAAGTTAAGGTATGGTAAGTTATGGAAAGTTGAAGTATGGTAAGGTAATTTAAGTTAAGTAAGGGTATGGTAAGTTAAGAAAAGTTAGGGTATGGTAAGTTATGGAAAGTTAAGGTACGGTAAGGTAAGTTAAGGTAAGTAAGGATATGGTAAGTTATGGAAAGTTAGGGTATGGTAAGGTAAGTTAAGGTAATTTAGGGTATGGTAAGTTATGGAGAGTTAAGGTATGGTAAGTTATGGAAAGTTAAGGTAAGTTATGGTATGGAAAGTTAAGGCAAGTTAAGGTAAGTTATGGAAAGTTAAGGTAAGTTAAGTTATGGAAAGTTAAGGTAAGTTAGGGTATGGTAAGTTATGGAAAGTTAAGGTATGGTAAGTTATGGAATGTTAAGGTAAGATAGGGTATGATAAGTTATGGAAAGTTATGGTAAGTTAGGGTTTGGTAAGTTATGGAAAATTAGGGTATGGTTAGTTATGGAAAGTTAGGGTATGGTAAGTTATGGAAAGTTAAGGTATGTTAGGATATGGTAAGTTATGGAAAGTTAAGGTAAGTTACGGTATGGTAAGTTATGGAAAGTTAGAGTATGGTAAGTTATGGAAAGTTAGGGTATGGTAAGTTATGGAATGTTACGGTAAGTTAGGGTATGGTAAGTTATGGAAAGTTAAGGTAAGTTAGGGTATGGTAAGTTATGTAAAGTTAAGGTATGGTAAGTTATGGAAAGTTAAGATAAGTTAGAGTATGGTAAGTTATGGAAAGTTAAGGTAAGTTAGGGTATGGTAAGTTATGGAAAGTTACGGTATTGTAAGTTATGGAAAGTTAAGGTAAGTTAGGGTATGGTAAGTTATGGAATGTTGAGGTATGGTATGTTATGGAAAGTTAAGATAAGTTAGGGTATGGTAAGTTATGGAAAGTTAAGTTATGGTAAGTTATGGAAAGTTAAGGTAAGTTAAGGTATGGTAAGTTATGGAAAGTTAAGGTATGGTAAGTTATGGAAAGTTAAGGTAAGTTAGGGTATGGTAAGTTATGGAAAGTTAAGGTAAGTTAGGTTATGGTAAGTTATGGAAAGTTAAGGTATCGTAAGTTATGGAAAGCTAAGTTAAGTTTGGGTATGGTAAGTTATGGAAATTTAAGGTAAGTTAGGGCATGGTAAGTTATGGAAAGTTAAGGTATGGTAAGTTGTGGAATGTTAAGGTATGTTAGGGTATGATAAGTTATGGAAAGTTATGGTAAGTTAGGTTTTGGTAAGCTATGGAAAATTAGGGTATGGTTAGTTATGGAAAGTTAGGGTATGGTAAGTTATGGAAAGTTAAGGTAAGTTAGGGTATGGTAAGTTATGGAAAGTTAAGGTAAGTTAGGGTATGGTAAGTTATGGAAACTTAAGGTATCGTAAGTTATGGAAAGTTAAGGTAAGTTATGGTACGGTAAGTTATGGAAAGTTAAGGTAAGTTAGGGTATGGTAAGTTATGGAAAGTTAAGGTATTGTAAGTTATGGAAAGTTAAGGTAAGTTAGGGTATGGTAAGTTATGGAATGTTGAGTTATGGTATGTTATGGAAAGTTAAGATAAGTTAGGGTATGGTAAGTTATGGAAAGTTAGGGTATGGTAAGTTATGGAAAGTTAGGGTATGGTAAGTTAAGGAATGTTAAGTTAAGTTAGGGTATGGTAAGTTATGGAAAGTTAAGGTAAGTTAGGGTATGGTAAGTTATGGAAAGTTAAGGTATGGTAAGTTATGGAAAGTTAAGGTAAGTTATGGTATGGTAAGTTATGGAAAGTTAAGGTAAGTTAGGGTATGGTAAGTTATGGAAAGTTAAGGTATTGTAAGTTATGGAAAGTTAAGGTAAGTTAGGGTATGGTAAGTTATGGAATGTTGAGGTATGGTATGTTATGGAAAGTTAAGATAAATTAGGGTATGGTAAGTTAAGAAAAGTTAAGGTATTTTAAGTTATGGAAAGTTAAGGTAAGTTAGGGTATGGTAAGTTATGGAATGTTGAGGTATGGTATGTTATGGAAAGTTAAGATAAGTTAGGGTATGGTAAGTTATGGAAAGTTAAGGTATGATAAGTTATGGAAAGTTAAGGTAAGTTAGGGTATGGTAAGTTATGGAAAGTTAAGGTATGGTAAGTTATGGAAAGTTAAGTTAAGTTAGGGTATGGTAAGTTATGGAAAGTTAAGGTAAGTTAGGTTATGGTAAGTTATGGAAAGTTAAGGTATCGTAAGTTATGGAAAGCTAAGTTAAGATTGGGTATGGTAAGTTATGGAAATTTAAGGTAAGTTAGGGCATGGTAAGTTATGGAAAGTTAAGGTAAGTTAGGGTATGGTAAGTTATGGAAAGTTAAGGTATGGTAAGTTATGGAAAGTTAAGTTAATTTATGGTATGGTAAGTTATGGAAAGTTAAGGTAAGTTAGGGTATGGTAAGTTATGGAAAGTTAAGGTAAGTTAGGGTATGGTAAGTTATGGAAAGTTAGGGTATGGTAAGGTAAGTTAAGGTAATTTAGGGTATGGCAAGTTCTGGAAAGTTAAGGTATGGTAAGTTATGGAAAGTTGAAGTATGGTAAGGTAATTTAAGTTAAGTAAGGGTATGGTAAGTTAAGAAAAGTTAGGGTATGGTAAGTTATGGAAAGTTAAGGTACGGTAAGGTAAGTTAAGGTAAGTAAGGATATGGTAAGTTATGGAAAGTTAGGGTATGGTAAGGTAAGTTAAGGTAATTTAGGGTATGGTAAGTTATGGAGAGTTAAGGTATGGTAAGTTATGGAAAGTTAAGGTAAGTTATGGTATGGAAAGTTAAGGCAAGTTAAGGTAAGTTATGGAAAGTTAAGGTAAGTTAAGTTATGGAAAGTTAAGGTAAGTTAGGGTATGGTAAGTTATGGAAAGTTAAGGTATGGTAAGTTATGGAATGTTAAGGTAAGATAGGGTATGATAAGTTATGGAAAGTTATGGTAAGTTAGGGTTTGGTAAGTTATGGAAAATTAGGGTATGGTTAGTTATGGAAAGTTAGGGTATGGTAAGTTATGGAAAGTTAAGGTATGTTAGGATATGGTAAGTTATGGAAAGTTAAGGTAAGTTACGGTATGGTAAGTTATGGAAAGTTAGAGTATGGTAAGTTATGGAAAGTTAGGGTATGGTAAGTTATGGAATGTTACGGTAAGTTAGGGTATGGTAAGTTATGGAAAGTTAAGGTAAGTTAGGGTATGGTAAGTTATGTAAAGTTAAGGTATGGTAAGTTATGGAAAGTTAAGATAAGTTAGAGTATGGTAAGTTATGGAAAGTTAAGGTAAGTTAGGGTATGGTAAGTTATGGAAAGTTACGGTATTGTAAGTTATGGAAAGTTAAGGTAAGTTAGGGTATGGTAAGTTATGGAATGTTGAGGTATGGTATGTTATGGAAAGTTAAGATAAGTTAGGGTATGGTAAGTTATGGAAAGTTAAGTTATGGTAAGTTATGGAAAGTTAAGGTAAGTTAAGGTATGGTAAGTTATGGAAAGTTAAGGTATGGTAAGTTATGGAAAGTTAAGGTAAGTTAGGGTATGGTAAGTTATGGAAAGTTAAGGTAAGTTAGGTTATGGTAAGTTATGGAAAGTTAAGGTATCGTAAGTTATGGAAAGCTAAGTTAAGTTTGGGTATGGTAAGTTATGGAAATTTAAGGTAAGTTAGGGCATGGTAAGTTATGGAAAGTTAAGGTATGGTAAGTTGTGGAATGTTAAGGTATGTTAGGGTATGATAAGTTATGGAAAGTTATGGTAAGTTAGGTTTTGGTAAGCTATGGAAAATTAGGGTATGGTTAGTTATGGAAAGTTAGGGTATGGTAAGTTATGGAAAGTTAAGGTAAGTTAGGGTATGGTAAGTTATGGAAAGTTAA
This sequence comes from Phaenicophaeus curvirostris, assembly GCF_032191515.1. NCBI lineage: Eukaryota > Metazoa > Chordata > Aves > Cuculiformes > Cuculidae > Phaenicophaeus > Phaenicophaeus curvirostris. Next base: position 10,495 of record NW_027206777.1, on the reverse strand, counting down.
GGTAAGTTAGGGTATGGTAAGTTATGGAAACTTAAGGTATCGTAAGTTATGGAAAGTTAAGGTAAGTTATGGTACGGTAAGTTATGGAAAGTTAAGGTAAGTTAGGGTATGGTAAGTTATGGAAAGTTAAGGTATTGTAAGTTATGGAAAGTTAAGGTAAGTTAGGGTATGGTAAGTTATGGAATGTTGAGTTATGGTATGTTATGGAAAGTTAAGATAAGTTAGGGTATGGTAAGTTATGGAAAGTTAGGGTATGGTAAGTTATGGAAAGTTAGGGTATGGTAAGTTAAGGAATGTTAAGTTAAGTTAGGGTATGGTAAGTTATGGAAAGTTAAGGTAAGTTAGGGTATGGTAAGTTATGGAAAGTTAAGGTATGGTAAGTTATGGAAAGTTAAGGTAAGTTATGGTATGGTAAGTTATGGAAAGTTAAGGTAAGTTAGGGTATGGTAAGTTATGGAAAGTTAAGGTATTGTAAGTTATGGAAAGTTAAGGTAAGTTAGGGTATGGTAAGTTATGGAATGTTGAGGTATGGTATGTTATGGAAAGTTAAGATAAATTAGGGTATGGTAAGTTATGGAAAGTTAGGGTATGGTAAGTTATGGAAAGTTAAGGTATGGTAAGTTATGGAAAGTTAAGGTAAGTTAGGGTATGGTAAGTTATGGAAAGTTAAGGTAAGTTATGGAAAGTTAAGGTATCGTAAGTTATGGAAAGCTAAGTTAAGTTTGGGTATGGTAAGTTATGGAAATTTAAGGTAAGTTAGGGCATGGTAAGTTATGGAAAGTTAAGGTAAGTTTGGGTATGGTAAGTTATGGAAAGTTAAGGTATGGTAAGTTATGGAAAGTTAAGGTAATTTATGATATGGTAAGTTATGGAAAGTTAAGGTAAGTTAGGGTATGGTAAGTTATGGAAATTTAAGTTAAGATAGGGTATGGAAAGTTATGGAATGTTAAGATATGGTAAGTTATGGAAAGATAAAGTATGGTAAGTTATAGAAAGTTAAGGTAAGTTAGGGTATGTTAAGTTATGGAAAGTTTAGATATGGTAAGTTATGGAAAGTTAAGGTATGGTAAGTTATGGAAAGTTAAGTTAAGTTAGGGTATGGCAAGTTATGGTAAGTTAAGGTATGGTAAGTTATAGAAAGTTAAGGTAAGTTAGGGTATGGAAATTTATGGAAAGTTAAGGTATGGTAAGTTTTGGAAAGTTAAGGTAAGTTAGTGTATGGTAAGTTAGGGAAAGTGAAGGTAAGTTAGGGTATGGTAAGGTATGGAAAATTAAGGTAAGCTAGGGTATGGTAAGTTATGGAAAGTTAATGTAAGTTAGGGTATGGAAAGTTAAGGTATGGTAAGTTATGGAAAGTTAAGGTAAGTTATGGTATGGAAAGTTAAGGTATGGTAAGTTATGGAAAGTTAACGTAAGTTATGTTATGGAAAGTTAAGGTAGGGTAAGTTATGGAAAGCTAAGGTAATTATGGTATGGAAAGTTAAGGTATGGTAAGTTATGGAAAGTTAACGTAAGTTATGATATGGAAAGTTAAGGTATGGTAAGTTATGGAAGGTTATGGTATGGAAAGTTAAGTTATGGTAAATTATGGAAAGTTAAGGTAAGTTATGGTATGGAAAGTTAAGGTATGGTAAGTTATGGAAAGTGAAGGTAAGTTATGGTATGGAAAGTTAAGGTAAGTTTTGGTATGGAAAGTTAAGGTATGGTAAGTTATGGAAAGTTAAGGTAAGTTATGGTATGGAAAGTTAAGGTAAGTTAAGGTAAGTTAAGGTAAGTTATGGGAAGTTAAGGTAAGTTAGTGTATGGTAAGATATCGAAAGTTAAGGTAAGTTAGGGTATGGTAAGTTATGGAAAGTTAGGGTATGGTAAGGTAAGTTAAGGTAATTTAGTGTATGGTAAGTTATGGAAAGTTAAGGTAAGTTAGGGTATGGTAAGTTATGGAAAGTTAGGGTATGGTAAGGTAAGTTAAGGTAATTTAGGGTATGGTAAGTTATGGAAAGTTAGGGTATGGTAAGTTATGGAAAGTTAAGGTATGGTAAAGTAAGTTAAGGTAAGTAATCTTATGGTAAGTTATGGAAAGTTAGGGTATGGTAAGGTAAGTTAAGGTAATTTAGGGTATGGCAAGTTCTGGAAAGTTAAGGTATGGTAAGTTAAGGAAAGTTGAAGTATGGTAAGGTAATTTAAGTTAAGTAAGGGTATGGTAAGCTATGGAAAGTTAGGGTATGGTAAGTTATGGAAAGTTAAGGTACGGTAAGGTAAGTTAAGGTAAGTAAGGATATGGTAAGTTATGGAAAGTTAGGTTATGGTAAGGTAAGTTAAGGTAATTTAGGGTATGGTAAGTTATGGAGAGTTAAGGTATGGTAAGTTATGGAAAGTTAAGGTAAGTTATGGTATGGAAAGTTAAGGTAAGTTAAGGAAAGTTATGGAAAGTTAAGGTAGGTTAAGTTATGGAAAGTTAAGGTAAGTTAGGGTATGGTAAGTTATGGAAAGTTAAGGTATGGTAAGTTATGGAATGTTAAGGTAAGATAGGGTATGATAAGTTATGGAAAGTTATGGTAAGTTAGGGTTTGGTAAGTTATGGAATATTAGGGTATGGTTAGTTATGAAAAGTTAGGGTATGGTAAGTTATGGAAAGTTAAGGTAAGTTAGGATATGGTAAGTTATGGAAAGTTAAGGTAAGTTACGGTATGGTAAGTTATGGAAAGTTAGGGTATGGTAAGTTATGGAAAGATAGGGTATGGTAAGTTATGGAATGTTAAGGTAAGTTAGGGTATGGTAAGTTATGGAAAGTTAAGGTAAGTTAGGGTATGGTATGTTATGGAAAGTTAAGGTATGGTAAGTTATGGAAAGTTAAGGTAAGTTATGGTATGGTAATATATGGAATGTTAATGTAAGTTAGGGTATGGTAAGTTATGGAAAGTTAAGGTATTGTAAGTTATGGAAAGTTAAGGTAAGTTAGGGTATGGTAAGTTATGGAATGTTGAGGTATGGTATGTTATGGAAAGTTAAGATAAGTTAGGGTATGGTAAGTTAAGAAAAGTTAAGGTATGATAAGTTATGGAAAGTTAAGGTAAGTTAGGGTATGGTAAGTTATGGAATGTTGAGGTATGGTATGTTATGGAAAGTTAAGATAAGTTAGGGTATGGTAAGTTATGGAAAGTTAAGGTATGATAAGTTATGGAAAGTTAAGGTAAGTTAGGGTATGGTAAGTTATGGAAAGTTAAGGTATGGTAAGTTATGGAAAGTTAAGGTAAGTTAGGGTATGGTAAGTTATGGAAAGTTAAGGTATGTTAGGTTATGGTAAGTTATGGAAAGTTAAGGTATCGTAAGTTATGGAAAGCTAAGTTAAGTTTGGGTATGGTAAGTTATGGAAATTTAAGGTAAGTTAGGGCATGGTAAGTTATGGAAAGTTAAGGTAAGTTAGGGTATGGTAAGTTATGGAAAGTTAAGGTATGGTAAGTTATGGAAAGTTAAGTTAATTTATGGTATGGTAAGTTATGGAAAGTTAAGGTAAGTTAGGGTATGGTAAGTTATGGAAAGTTAAGGTATGGTAAGTTATGGAAATTTAAGTTAAGATAGGGTATGGTAAGTTATGGAAAGTTTAGATATGGTAAGTTATGGAAAGTTAAGGTATGGTAAGTTATGGAAAGTTAAGTTAAGTTAGGGTATGGCAAGTTATGGAAAGTTAAGGTATGGTAAGTTATGGAAAGTTAAGGTAAGTTAGGGTATGGAAAGTTATGGAAAGTTAAGGTATGGTAAGTTATGGAAAATCAAGGTAAGTTAGGGTATGGTAAGTTATGGAAAGTTAATGTAAGTTAGGGTATGGAAAGTTAAGGTATGGTAAGTTATGGAAAGTTAAGGTAAGTTATGGTATGGAAAGTTAAGGTAAGTTAAGGTAAGTTATGGAAAGTTAAGTTAAGTTACGGTATGGTAAGTTATGGAATGTTAAGGTAAGTTAGGGTATGGTAAGTTAGGGAAAGTTAAGGTATGGTAAGTTATGGAAAGCTAAGGTAAGTTAAGGTATGGTAAGATATGGAAAGTTAAGGTAAGTTAGGGTATGGTAAGTTATGGAATGTTAAGGTATGGTAAATTATGGAAAGTTGAGGTAAGTTAGGGTATGGTAAGTTATGGAAAGTTAAGGTAAGTTAGGGTATGGTATGTTATGGAAAGTTAAGGTATGGTAAGTTATGGAAAGTTAAGATAAGTTTGGGTATGGTAAGTTATGGAAATTTAAGGTAAGTTAGGTTATGGTAAGTTATGGAAAGTTAAGGTATGGTAATTTATGGAAAGTTAAGGTAAGTTAGGGTATGATAAGTTATGGAAATTTAAGGTAAGTTAGGGTATGGTAAGTTATGGAAAGTTAAGGTAAGTTAGGGTATGGTAAGTTATGGAAAGTTAAGGTAAGTTAGGGTATGGTAATTTATGGAAAGTTAAGGTATGGTAAGTTATGGAAAGTTAAGGTAAGGTAAGTTATGGAAAGTCAAGGTAAGTTAGGGTATGGTAAGTTATGGAGAGTTAAGGTAAGTTAGTGTATGGTAAGTTATGGAAAATTAAGGTAAGTTAGGGTATGGTAAGTTATGGAAAGTTAAGGTAAATTATGGTATGGTAAGTTATGGAAATTTAAGGTAAGTTATGGTATGGTAAGTTATGGAAAGTTAAGGTAAGTTAGGGTATGGTAAATTATGGAAAGATAAGGTATGGTAAGTTAAGGAAAGTTAAGGTAAGTTAGGGTATGGTAAGTTATGGAAAGTTAAGGTAAGTTAGGTTATGGTAAGTTATGGAAAGTTAAGGTATGGTAAATTATGGAAAGTTAAGGTAAGTTAGGGTATGGTAAGTTATGGAAAGTTAAGGTAAGTTAGGGTATGGTAAGTTATGGAAAGTTAAGGTATGGTAAGTTATGGAAAGTTAAGATAAGTAAGGGTATGGTAAGTTATGGAAAGTTAAGGTAAGTTAGGGTATGGTAAGTTATGGAAAGTTAAGTTAAGTTAGGGTATGGTAAGTTATGGAAAGTTAAGGTATGGTAAGTTATGGAAAGTTAAGATAAGTTATGGTATGGTAGGTTATGGAAAGTTAAGGTAAGTTAGGGTATGGTAAGTTATGGAAAGTTAAGGTATGGTAAGTTATGGAAAGTTATGGAAAGTTAGGGTATGGTAAGTTATTGAAAGTTAAGGTATGGTAAGTTATGGAAAGTTAAGGTAAGTTAGGGTATGGTAAGTTATGGAAAGTTAAGGCAAGTTAGGTTATGGTAAGTTATGGAAAGTTAGGGTATGGTAAGGTAAGTTATGGTAATTTAGGGTATGGCAAGTTCTGGAATGTTAAGGTATGGTAAGTTATGGAAAGTTGAAGTATGGTAAGGTAATTTAAGTTAAGTAAGGGTATGGTAAGTTATGGAAAGTTAGGGTATGGTAAGTTATGGAAAGTTAAGGTACGGTAAGGTAAGTTAAGGTAAGTAAGGATATGGTAAGTTATGGAAAGTTAGGGTATGGTAAGGTAAGTTAAGGTAATTTAGGTTATGGTAAGTTATGGAGAGTTAAGGTATGGTAATTTATGGAAAGTTAAGGTAAGTTATGGTATGGAAAGTTAAGGTAAGTTAAGGTAAGTTATGGAAAGTTAAGGTAAGTTAAGTTATGGAAAGTTAAGGTAAGTTAGGGTATGGTAAGTTATGGTAAGTTAAGGTATGGTAAGTTATGGAATGTTAAGGTAAGATAGGGTATGATAAGTTATGGAAAGTTATGGTAAGTTAGGGTTTGGTAAGTTATGGAAAATTAGGGAATGGTTAGTTATGGAAATTTAGGGTATGGTAAGTAATGGAAAGTTAAGGTAAGTTAGGGTATGGTAAGTTATGGAAAGTTAAGGTAAGTTACGGTATGGTAAGTTATGGAAAGTTAGGGTATGGTAAATTATGGAAAGTTAGGGTATGGTAAGTTATGGGATGTTAAGGTAAGTTAGGGTATGGTAAGTTATGGAAAGTTAAGGTAAGTTAGGGTATGCTAAGTTATGGAAAGTTAAGGTATGGTAAGTTATGGAAAGTTAAGGTAAGTTATGGTATGGTAAGTTATGGAAAGTTAAGGTAAGTTAGGGTATGGTAAGTTATGGAAAGTTAAGGTATTGTAAGTTATGGAAAGTTAAGGTAAGTTAGGGTATGGTAAGATATGGAATGTTGAGGTATGGTATGTTATGGAAGGTTAAGATAAGTTAGGGTATGGTAAGTTATGGAAAGTTAGGATATGGTAAGTTATGGAAAGTTAAGGTATGGTAAGTTATGGAAAGTTAAGGTAAGTTAGGGTATGGTAAGTTATGGAAAGTTAAGGTAAGTTAGGTTATGGTAAGTTATGGAAAGTTAAGGTATCGTAAGTTATGGAAAGCTAAGTTAAGTTTGGGTATGGTAAGTTATGGAAATTTAAGGAAAGTTACGGCATGGTAAGTTATGGAAATTTAAGGTAAGTTAGGGTATGGTAAGTTATGGAAAGTTAAGGTATGGTAATTTATGGAAATTTAAGGTAATTTATGGTATCGTAAGTTATGGAAAGTTAAGGTAAGCTAGGGTATGGTAAGTTATGGAAAGTTAAGGTATGGTAAGTTATGGAAATTTAAGTTAAGATAGGGTATGGTAAGTTATGGAATGTTGAGGTATGGTATGTTATGGAAAGTTAAGATAAGTTAGGGTATGGTAAGTTATGGAAAGTTAAGGTATGATAAGTTATGGAAAGTTAAGGTAAGTTAGGGTATGGTAAGTTATGGAAAGTTAAGGTATGGTAAGTTATGGAAAGTTAAGGTAAGTTAGGGTATGGTAAGTTATGGAAAGTTAAGGTAAGTTAGGTTATGGTAAGTTATGGAAAGTTAAGGTATCGTAAGTTATGGAAAGATAAGTTAAGTTTGGGTATGGTAAGTTATGGAAATTTAAGGTAAGTTAGGGCATGGTAAATTATGGAAAGTTAAGGTAAGTTAGGGTATGGTAAGTTATGGAAAGTTAAGGTATGGTAAGTTATGGAAAGTTAAGTTAATTTATGGTATGGTAAGTTATGGAAAGTTAAGGTAAGTTAGGGTATGGTAAGTTATGGAAAGTTAAGGTATGGTAAGTTATGGAAATTTAAGTTAAGATAGGGTATGGTAAGTTATGGAAAGTTTAGATATGGTAAGTTATGGAAAGTTAAGGTATGGTAAGTTATGGAAGTTAAGTTAAGTTAGGGTATGGCAAGTTATGGAAAGTTAAGGTATGGTAAGTTATGGAAAGTTAAGGTAAGTTAGGGTATGGAAAGTTATGGAAAGTTAATGTAAGTTAGGGTATGGAAAGTTAAGGTATGGTAAGTTATGGAAAGTTAAGGTAAGTTATGGTATGGAGAGTTAAGGTAAGTTAAGGTAAGTTGTTGTATGGAAATTTAAGGTAAGTTATGCTATGGAAAGATAAGGTAAGTTAAGGTAAGTTATGGTATGGAAAGTTAAGGTAAGTTATGGTATGGAAAGTTAAGGTAAGTTTAGGTAAGTAATGGTATGGAAAGTTAAGGTAAGTTATGGTATGGAAAGTTAAGGTAAGATAAGGTAAGTTATGGAAAGTTAAGGTAAGTTATGGTATGGAAAGTTAAGGTAAGATACGGTAAGTTTTGGAAAGTTAAGGTAAGTTAGGGTATGGTAAGTTAGGGAAAGTGAAGGTAAGTTAGGGTATGGAAAGTTCTGGAAAATTAAGGTAAGTTAGGTTATGTTAAGTTATGGAAAGTTAATGTAAGTTAGGGTATGGAAAGTTAAGGTAAGTTATGGTATGGAAAGTTAAGGTATGGTAAGTTATTGAAAGTTAAGGTAAGTTATGGTATGGAAAGTTATGGTATGGTAAGTTATGGAAAGTTAAGGTAAGTTATGGTATGGAAAGTTAAGGTAAGATAAGGTAAGTTATGGAAAGTTAAGTTAAGTTATGGTATGGAAAGTTCAGGTAAGATAAGGTAAGTTATGGTATGGAAAGTTAAGTTAAGATAAGGTAAGTTATGGAAAGTTAAGGTAAGTTATGGTATGGAAAGTTCAGGTAAGATAAGGTAAGTTATGGAAAGTTAAGGTAAGTTATGGTATGGAAAGTTCAGGTAAGATACGGTAAGTTATGGAAAGTTAAGGTAAGTTAGGGTATGGTAAGTTATGGAAAGTTAAGGTATGGTAAGTTATGGAAAGTTAAGGTAAGTTATGGTATGGTAATATATGGAAAGTTAAGGTAAGTTAGGGTATGGTAAGTTATGGAAAGTTAAGGTATTGTAAGTTATGGAAAGTTAAGGTAAGTTAGGGTATGGTAAGTTATGGAATGTTGAGGTATGGTATGTTATGAAAAGTTAAGATAAGTTAGGGTATGGTAAGTTATGGAAAGTTAAGGTATGATAAGTTATGGAAAGTTAAGGTAAGTTAGGGTATGGTAAGTTATGGAAAGTTAAGGTATGGTAAGTTATGGAAAGTTAAGGTAAGTTAGGGTATGGTAAGTTATGGAAAGTTTAGGTAAGTTAGGTTATGGTAAGTTATGGAAAGTTAAGGTAAGTTAGGGTATGGTAAGTTATGGAAAGTTAAGGTAAGTTAGGTTATGGTAAGTTATGGAAAGTTAAGGTATCGTAAGTTATGGAAAGCTAAGGTAAGTTTGGGTATGGTAATTTATGGAAATTTAAGGTAAGTTAGGGCATCGTAAATTATGGAAAGTTAAGGTAAGTTAGGGTATGGTAAGTTATGGAAAGTTAGGGTATGGTAAGTTATGGAAAGTTAAGTTAATTTATGGTATGGTAAGTTATGGAAAGTTAAGGTAAGTTAGGGTATGGTAAGTTATGGAAAGTTAAGGTATGGTAAGTTATGGAAATTTAAGTTAAGATAGGGTATGGTAAGTTATGGAAAGTTTAGATATGGTAAGTTATGGAAAGTTAAGGTATGGTAAGTTATGGAACTTAAGTTAAGTTAGGGTATGGCAAGTTATGGAAAGTTAAGGTATGGTAAGTTATGGAAACTTAAGGTAAGTTAGGGTATGGAAAGTTATGGAAAGTTAAGGTATGGTAAGTTATGGAAAATTAAGGTAAGTTAGGGTATGGTAAGTTATGGAAAGTTAATGTAAGTTAGGGTATGGAAAGTTAAGGTATGGTAAGTTATGGAAAGTTAAGTTAAGTTATGGTATGGATAGTTAAGGTAAGTTAAGGTAAGTTGTGGTATGGAAATTTAAGGTAAGTTATGCTATGGAAAGTTAAGGTAAGTTTAGGTAAGTAATGGTATGGAAAGTTAAGGTAAGTTATGGTATGGAAAGTTAAGGTAAGATAAGGTAAGTTATGGAAAGTTAAGGTAAGTTATGGTATGGAAAGTTAAGGTAAGATAAGGTAAGTTTTGGAAAGTTAAGGTAAGTTAGGGTATGGTAAGTTAGGGAAAGTGAAGGTAAGTTAGGGTATGGAAAGTTCTGGAAAGTTAAGGTATGGTAAGTTTTGGAAAGTTAAGGTAAGTTAGGGTATGGTAAGTTAGGGAAAGTGAAGGTAAGTTAGGGTATGGTAAGTTATGGAAAATTAAGGTATGTTAGGTTATGGTAAGTTATGGAAAGTTAATGTAAGTTAGGGTATGGAAAGTTAAGGTAAGTTATGGTATGGAAAGTTAAGGTATGGTAAGTTATGGAAAGTTAAGGTAAGTTATGGTATGGAAAGTTATGGTATGGTAAGTTATGGAAAGTTAAGGTAAGTTATGGTATGGAAAGTTAAGGTAAGATAAGGTAAGTTATGGAAAGTTAAGGTAAGTTATGGTATGGAAAGTTAAGGTAAGATAAGGTAAGTTATGGAAAGTTAAGGTAAGTTATGGTATGGAAAGTTAAGGTAAGATAAGGTAAGTTATGGTATGGAAAGTTAAGGTAAGATAAGGTAAGTTATGGAAAGTTAAGGTAAGTTATGGTATGGAAAGTTCAGGTAAGATAAGGTAAGTTATGGTATGGAAAGTTAAGTTAAGATAAGGTAAGTTATGGAAAGTTAAGGTAAGTTATGGTATGGAAAGTTCAGGTAAGATAAGGTAAGTTATGGAAAGTTAAGGTAAGTTATGGTATGGAAAGTTCAGGTAAGATACGGTAAGTTATGGAAAGTTAAGGTAAGTTAGGGTATGGTAAGTTATGGAAAGTTAGGGTATGGTAAGGTAAGATAAGGTAATTTAGTGTATGGTAAGTTATGGAAAGTTAAGGTAAGTTAGGGTATGGTAAGTTATGGAAAGTTAAGGTAAATTAGGGTGTGGTAAGTTATGGAAAGTTAGGGTATGGTAAGGTACGATAAGGTAATTTAGTGTATGGTAAGTTATGGAATGTTAAGGTAAGTTAGGATATGGTAAGTTAGGGAAAGTTAAGGTATGGTAAGTTATGGAATGTTAAGGTAAGTTAAGGTATGGTAAGTTAGGGAAAGTTAAGGTATGGTAAGTTATGGAAAGTTAAGGTAAGTTAGGGTATGGTAAGTTATGGAAAGTTAAGGTATGGTAAATTATGGAAAGTTGAGGTAAGTTAGGGTATGGTAAGTTATGGAAAGTT